>NW_005054339.1:5905978-5910657 GCF_000277835.1 Geospiza fortis | reverse complement strand
TGCTGACAGGAGAGCAGGCTGTATATCATGGACTGGGGATTTTCTTTTCATGGCTCATTACAATGGATTGTTCTCACAAGTACCTCCTCAGAAGATGTTCAAAGATTATAGTCCCTTTGGAGTTCATGTGGAAATTGATGCCTGCTTCCCCAATCCCAGACTTTTTTCCCCTAGTTTTTCTTCATATTTTCCTTGTTATGCTCTGAAGTGAGTAATTTGAGGACATAATGTAATTGGATTTAGTTGTGGATTTTATTTTTCTGACTTGAAATTGTGCACATTCAGGGAAAGATTGACTTATTCAGTAAATTATCAATGTTTTTATTTTTCACTTGAAATGAAATTTAAGCTTGGGTTTATTGACCCAGGCTCTCTGTTGAGCTACTCTTCCTTTTAAGAGAAGTTTAATATTTTTAAGAATATTTTTCCATTGACCAAGGCCAAATAGAAAGGTTTTTTGGGAAATACTAAAATATGTATATAATTTAATATTTGACAATTTATTCCTGTGAAAAATCAAAATAATTTCTCACATCTGTGAAAATACTACAACTTGACTATTTTTGTTCAGTTGATCATTGTGCAATTCACTAGTGTTAAGTCTTAAATCTGTGATTAGATTTCAGAGTAAATGTATGGAGCAAAAACAGGAGTGAGTCTCTTTTAGAGCTTATTTCTTATAAGCACAGGAAAAAACTTTTATTTGGCATTTGGAAAACATTATAGGTAGATTAACAACAGATTTTAAATGTTGTTTCTCTGTAAGATTTTGAGCTTTAATAAATACTGATTCTTGTAAGAAGACTATACTGTAGAGTTTTGCAAATGAGTTTGGTTGAATAACCTTATTTTCTCTAATCGTTATAAAGACAGGATGGATTTGTAGTGTGCACAAATTATTGCTTTTTGGGTAGCTAAGAAATGAGAGAAATCTTGTGAAGATGGGGAAGGGTCTGTGTTATTCAGACTCTGAAGTTTCCTGGGTTTGCTTGCTGATGGTTGGGAATCTTCTGTTATAGACTTGTTGATTGCCTCTCTATTTAAAGCTTTTACTCTTATATTTTACTCTTATATTAGATATTAGGTTTTGATTTCAGGACACATACATGGATTACACCCAGAATAAGTGGAAGCACGTTATGGATTCCCTGCTACTTTCACTGAACCAAGTAGAATTGGCTTGGGGAGGAAAAGGTGGAAGAGACCATCTGTAAGCAAATTGATGGAGGGTATTTCAGTCCACCCCTGCCAGTTATTTCTCATCGAAGCTGTCTGAGCCAGTCTTGATGCAATTTAGCTCTTGCCAGCCAGAAGGATTTTATTTATGGAACAGGGCCTGTTGAAACTTCCTCCGACCCTGGAGAAGCTGTGAATGGGAGAGAGCTGATCAAGCAGGCATGTCTGGCTAGCGTATGCATTTCTTTAATAAGGCAGGGATTGATGTCTTTTGCAGTTCAGGGGTTAGATAAACAGCAGTCCCTGGGTTCAAGGCTCTCCATGTTCAGTTGTTTGTTTATACGGATCTCAGAAGGTTAGCTTAGCCTTCTTGACATCCCCAGGGAGCTTTCCTGACCATGCTGTAACCTCGTCTGCTCCAAAGCTGCTCAGGAGGTGTCGCATCGCCTTCGAGGAAAAGTACTGCCTGAGTGCAGTGTGCAGCTCAGACCTGCTCTCAAACTGAGTGCAGTGTGCAGCTCAGACCTGCTCTCAAAGAAAGGTAGATGCAGTCAGAGTGCTTGGAACACTGGGTCTGTCTTCAGGAACTCAAATAATTTGCACATGTAGCACGTCTAACTACGGTGCTTTCGTTCTGAGACTTGATGTTTGCACGCAAAGATGCCTACAGCTTTCAACTCAGGCTCTTACTGATTGTAGTTCTGAGAAATCAGTGACATACATGACTAATTTGACCAAAACTTTGAGGTTGTCTTACTAATTTCAGCTTCTATTGACTTGCAGTGGTAGCCCATTAAACTGAATGGGATAAACCCCAAATAAATAAGTAGTTATGTTAATAATTTTTTATTTTAAAAAAATTAGTGATGGTTACATGTTGAACAATACAGAGAGTTAAAGCATGCATCTAATTAGGCTCATTTCCATAGCTATTCTGTCCCAGTTTTCCTCCTCCACAGAGGAGGATGATGATGGTCACATGAGAAATGAGAAAGGAATGGTACAAGTTCTTCTGGGTCTTTTTGCAGTGTAGTTCTGATGAGTAGAGTTGTTCTGGAACTTGAGGATGGCTTTGCTCAGGGTTAGAAGTGTGCTTTATCACATGTGGGACTGGCTGATTTTTAAAATGTGACATGTTACAAAGTTGGCTTAAATCCCAGAATTTGTTGAATTAGTTTTTGCTGATTTGATGTCTGGTTATTCGTGCTTCATTTTTCTGCAGCAGCTTCAGTCTGTAGCTGTGCAGACCCAAACAGACATTAATAAACTGGCTGCACACCTACAGCACAGCTTGTGAAATATCCTCTCATACAGATGGGGAAACTGAGGCATACACATGGGCTGTTAATGGCGATTTTTGAGAGAGCAGAGATCTGTACGGACCCTTTCTGTCCTGTAACCCCCAGTGTTGTGCTGCTTCATCTGCAATGTCTTCATTTCCTTGAGATCCGTTTGTGCACTCCTAGAGCTTCTCAGGAAACCTGAACTTTGTCTGGTGTTCTCAAGTAGGACGATGCTCCTGAAGTATCCTGTCCTGTACAAATCCATATGGATGGCATCCCAGCTGAAAGGTGTCCAGAGTGGGGGAGAGGTCACTTCCATGCTGGCTGAGGTTTCAAAGTGCCAAAATATGAACATCTTGTCGCTTTTAAATGATGTGTGGGGTCTGACTTCAATGCTGGGTTTCGTATTTAATCAGTATTAATATGATAACAGGAATGTGGCAACTGAAGCGAACACAAAGAGATTATCTTCTTAGCCAAATGCATCCATTAGCTAGGAAATATAGGTTTCTATTAAATGAAGCGGACAGATGGAGTATTGGAGGTGACTGAGAACAGGAGGGGGGAGGGGGCTAAGAGGTGAAAGTTGAGGTTTAGAAAATCTCTATAAAAATAAAAACAAACCATCCATCTTGATGGCTGGCGTTTTACCCTCCCGTTGCACTTTCAGGATGGTGCTCCGATTCCTATCAAGAACATTATGCTGAAATTTAATCTAACAGAGCACTTACTGCTGCCAAACTCTGCCTCAGCAACTGCTCCACGCTCCCAGAAAGAAGTGGCTTCAGATACAGGACAGTGTTGTGCCATCTTCAGGAAAGCTGCTACTTTGAGATCCCAGGGGAAGACAGATTGAATCTTGTCCCTCTAGTTTGTTGGGTTTTTTTGATTTTTGTTGGGGAAACAAAATCATGTTCCAGCATTTCAGAGCAGTTGGAAAGTAAATTATTCATCTCTGTGTGTGTATGTATAGGAACCCTGATCTCATAACTGTTGTAACAATGTTTATAACCAGTGTTTGAAACCAAGGTTATAATAGTATAAATAATTTTAGATAATGCAGATAACAAGAAGAAAATAATATAATTAGAATTTTACAAGGTGGACAATTCACTAAGATAGATGGAGTAACACAATACATTAAAAAAAATAAATCTGTAACAGCACAAACATGACACTGGTGACAGGAAACATCTGCATTGCCAACCATCCCTGGGCTGGCCACAGCCTCAATCTGCACCCCCAGCCTGGGAGCTGTGTGTGCTCCATTGTATGAGTGCACATCAGACCCTCTGTTCTGCCACAGAGGTCTGGGTTATTTTCCTTGAGCATTTTGTATTGGTTTTAAGTCTATAAGCATTTTACTTGAAAGTGAAATTGAAGAAACCATGTAGGATGGTGCTGCTTAGAAAGAGCGGACTAAGTGTGAACAAACTAGTTCAGTTTTTTTGAACGCTGTTTTTGATTGGGCCTAGTTACTGTCATGGCAAATTCTGCATGTGAGCACTGAGAGTCTGGTTGGCTGCAAACGATTTTTCATTGCTTGTTCTTATCTTTCTTCCTATTTTGATTTTGCTGCCAGTGATTATTCCTCCCCTGGATTTTGAGGAATTTGCCAAGCTCCCTCTGGCTAAGCTTTGTGTGGAGTTTTAGATTTGATTGTGGGGAATGGGGGAGAGGAAAAAATATGTGGCAGGAGGGAGAAGCAGCATCAGTCTTCTGTCTGGTGTTCCAGACTTCACTTAGTGAATTGTCCACCTTGTAAAGTTTTGTAAATGAATTTTATGTTCTTTTACTTAAATTCACTCTTTTTGTCGGCATTACTTCTGCTTGATTTTTCTCTAAAGCCTTTAGGTGTTAGCAAAAATGGGACTCATGGAAAGTCCAGAGTGGACTCTACACTTTGCCCACTCTAAGCCAGTGCCAAATTAACAGTGGCTGGTTCACTTGGTTAGCAAACCAAATGTTATTACTATCTCTGGATCCAAGAAGAGTTCAGAAATTAAACTTTAAAACCAGATTGGGTTTGTATTTTCCCATCACCCATGGTGTTCCTTGTTCGTATACACTGATTTCCTTGCTCAGCATGCAGTGAGTCCCAGGAAGGAGAGGAGATGCCAGGGAAGGTGTGTAGGGCTGGCTGATGGTGCAGAGCTGCTGGTGTTGGCTGTGGCAGGACCTGCTCCCAGCAGGGAGGTGTGTGCTCTGCTGGCTTTGTGG
>NW_005054339.1:5899543-5905906 GCF_000277835.1 Geospiza fortis | reverse complement strand
TAACTTTCTTGCTTGTGTTGTTTTTCTAGGAGGGAGGGAGGTGACTGAGCAGCTAGCCCCTTGACAGGGCAGTTCTAAAACATTCATAAAACTTTTATAGGGCTGCCACCCTTACAGATAAATATTTTCTGAGTTTATGGGTTTATTTTAAGGATTGAAGTTTAATAGCAGCTTTGTAGCCCTATCTGTCCCCAAAATAGCCTTTTGGCAAGCCCCTTCTCTGGAGGCTGCCATGCTTTTCTAGGTCTTTGGAGTTTCTTTATTACTAAATTATTACCCTTTTGCCTCCTTCCAGCTTTGTCTGACTAAATGTGACCAACTGTTAAGTCTTTCCCCTTCCCCCAGCCTTGCTGAAGGCTGATGCTGTGTACCCATATTTGGTCATCATAAAAGGAGAAAGATTGCAGTAGTTATAAATTAATTTCTTTTATTAATTTGGGTTTGTTAAACCTGTTTTATATGTCTTACTTATCAGTCTTTTCTTAATGCTGCATGTGGTTTTAAGATGGTACAGCGTGGTGGCATTTCAGACATCTAATGGCACTTTTCAGGCACTTTCTCAATGTGCTTCCACAAATATAAAAGCTTTGCAGCTCATCTCAGCATTAAGTGGGGAAACCAGTGGGCTTGCAGCCAAGGCTGTACAAAGGAATGCTGTATGCAGTGCTTGGAGGAGGATGGAGCTGCAGTTTGAGCATCCCTGCCCTTTGATATCACTGTGCTGTGTCCAAAGAGGTTTCATGGATTTCAGGATGGGCTTTTGCTCAGCACTGACTCAAGGCAGTGTGTGCATTTTGGCTGCCCTGGGAGAGCCATGTGTGATCCCCATGTATTCCAGCTCCTGGATGGTGAATGTTTTTAGCCCCTGGAGCACTACTACATGTTATGGTTTCTTTCCATCCCAGTACAGTTGCTGAGCTCCCTTCTTTTCTTACCAGAGGCAGTTGTAATACCTAGAAGGAAAGTGTGGGACTTCTTTTCTCATTTGCTCAGCTGTGTTTTATGGCTACTTTCAATGACTGATTTCCTGAACAGAAAACTGCTGGCACATGATATTGTATCATGTCATTTTTTTGTCTAATCCCAAGTTTTTTGGGGCTGTGAGTATTTTTCTGCACAGGAAGCCCTTTTCCAGCCCATGTGATTGTTGTCCCTCCGACATACTCAGAAAAGTGCCAAGAGTAGGAAACAACTTAAAGGTTGGGTTCAGGGGTACTTGTGAAGGACTAGTCTATAGAACTGACAAAGATAAAATCAGAGCTTCAGGACAACTGAAGAGATTAAAATAGACTTTACCTCCCTTAAGAGGGTCACTTGGTCCTAACAGACGTAAAAAGAAAAAAAAAAACAAATGAAAACAACCCACTTGCTTTGTTTTGGGTGAGATTGACAATTTATATAGTCAGGGAACTCCCTTTTCCAGACCAGTCACAGTTCAGCAATACATTTGCTGGTTTGGTTTTTCTTTCCTTCTAAAAATAGGAATATCTATTTTTGTACAAAATAGTGCCCTGAGACTTTTGTTTCTGTATTTCCATGACTTCTGTTTTTTTATGTCAGCACATCTTGGGGCTTGTCCTAAGAATGGAGCTGATGTAATAATAATGGTTTTCATCATAGCCATCTGATTTGTTGCTTAGAATATAACTGTTTACTTTTGCAGGACTGTTTTTCTGCAAGTTTTACACTGATGAAGAAATAAAAACCATAGGAGTCAAGAAAGTTTTATTCAATGTAAAAATGAATTCAAACAGCTTATATGCTGAAATAGCCCAGCAACATGTGCCTACAAGCAAAGAGGTTAAGGCTTTTTTTTTTGCTTTTTTTTTTTTTTTTTCAGGAGACTGTTGAGTTCTGGCAATGTGCACATTATATGCAGAGTTCTTGTCCAGCAAAATTCTGGGCAAAGCTGGACAGTTTGAATTTTTGTATATTCACATGAGAATTTTATTGCTCTATCCATAATGTAAATATGAGTATAATGGATTGTAACTGTTTCAAGTCCTTTCCCTCACATTTGGTAATGGTAGCCCCCAGCTAGTGCCTGTCTCATATCAGATGGAGTTTATTCTTTTTTTCCTCTAGAAAGCTGTGGAACAGAGATGTAGAGATATTAGATAAGTTGCCAGCAAATTTATGGCAGTACAGTGAAGAAGACTCTGGAGTTTTGGTTTAGCATCAGTGTAAGTCCATCTCCTGGAGCTTTTGCAGTGTTTTGTCTTTCAGGTTAGTTATTGGGTCTGCCAGAATCCTGTTGGCATTGACTGTTGGTTAATTTATTTTTTAATTGCTTGTCATAGTGTCTCTTGATCCACTGCATTCATTCTCTATTGGGGATTAATCTTCAGAAGAAAACTGGATGTTATGTAATCCATAAGAGTTGTAAATGCATCTGGAAAGGTAACCAAAGGTGTACTTTCAGGAAATATCCTGTCTTAAATTGAGATGTTCTCTGGATGATCTAATAATTTTCCATAATTATATGGAATCTTACAGTTGAAAGGACACAAATAGATCAAGTGTTTAGCAAATACAACTTACTAGTTTTGGGGGTTTTTCGCTCTTTCTTTCTGGTACGTTTTGATTGTGTTATGAGAGGACAGTAGGTTTTTGGTTTGTTGTTTGGGTTTTTTTGCCAGCAGCATTGAAAGACCCACAGGCAAGCTGAGAGGTACTGATTCTTTGACTTTTGAACTCTGTGTCTATGTTTTCTTTTGTTGTGGTTTAAATTTCACATCACTCAGAAGTTAATGCTTCTTAAGGATGTAATTTACCTTCAACATGATTCTTCTTGCTGGTGTATGAATGGTTCAAGCACTGTGGTTCTGATGGGAAAGTATGAACTGCAGGCAAGAGTTCCTGCTGTGGAAACAGAAATAGTAAAAAAAGGAACAAATATGGCTTCAGGGTAAAAAATACACTTCTCAAGTTTTGTTGTAAAATAATTAGCCTTCTGTGGAGGCGCAGAGACCATAGAAAAAGCACAGGAGCTGCTCAGTTGCCTGTGATTTGACTTAAAGTTTATGACCTTGAGTAATGTGCCTGCTCAACCACACTTAACAAAAGCATATTTGATGAAATGTTAAAGTCATGAATTACACTCCATGGAAAGCCTTTTTTAAAATTTGTAAAATCAGAAATAAATCAACATCTTCAGACCTCAGCAGAGTTGTTTAAATATGGAATTAAAAGGAACAGGCTGTTTCATCAACAATGACACTTTGTAAACTTACACAGAATGTGTAGCTTTTCTTCAGGTTGAAAAAGGACTCTGTATTCCAAGGTATTGTATAAAGAACTGTAGCATTAGGAACCCTGTTTTCTAAGTGGGGAAGCTGAGACAGAAGTGAAATAATGTTGTGAACTGATGGAAGCCGAAGAAGCAAAACTGCCTAGGCCTGGGTTTCTCATTTTCCAATCTAAATGTCTGCCCATTAGGGCTGCAAAAATTTGAGAGCAAGTTGTGTGACAATTTGGAGACTTCTGTAAGGCAGTATCTGTCCCTCTCTTTTTTATTGTGAGCAACAGTTACTGGTTCAATCATCCTCTCATTTCAACCATCAAATGTTAGTTTATACTAATAAAACAGATTTGACTTATGAGAGAATAAAGCAGCTCTGGCTGGTACCCCTTCCACAGAGCTGTCAGCCCAAAGCCTTGCATGGCATTGGGAGCCTGCTCTTCTCTCTTTTATTGCTTCATGAGTTTTATTTATCTGCTTTAATGTAATCTATTGGAATTGTTATTATTTATTTCATTTGTTTGAGGTTTTTTTAAAGTAGTTGGGTGCTACTGTGTTGAAACAAAAATAGGAAGTGTTTTCTTTGACTAGATGTTAGGGTTACAGTATAACAATGAAAATACAGTTTTTGTTTTCTTGGAGAGCTTTTAGCTTTTTTTTTTCTCCACATATTAGGCTTCTCATTTGATGCTAAAACACTGTGTAAAACATCTTTGTTGAAAGCGGAAATTTCCCTGTAAAGTTAGATAGTTTGATTAGGTTTTTTTTTTAAGGTCACAAGAAAGTTTGAAATGCACAATAGCTCTGAACATTAACTTTTCACTTTGTCCCTGGAACTTTTGAAGAGAGGCTTGCATTTTTTGGCATTGGTCAAGTAGTCTGGTCTTGATAGACTTGCAGTCTGTAGTGTCTTTGTATTAAGTGTTCCCCCTGGGGCTCCATCTTGTGTTTTAGTTCCCAGTTTGTGCTGATGTATGGGCTCTTCTGTTTAATAACTTTTATTTTCTGTGCCATTATGCCTACATACTTTACTTGATTTGTGTTGCATACAGAGTGTTTTCCCCTTGTTGTGTTTGGAACTGGTTTGTAATAGGGTTATTGTTATGTAATTCTGACTGAAAGTTAAAACTTCATCAACAAACACAAAGTGCTTGTTCTGTTTGAAAATTTGTATCTTACACTCATCATAAACTATTTATCCATTATGTGCTGGTTTTTATAGTTTAAATAAAAGAAACCACTATTTCATCCATGCTGCAACTTAGGAAGTATTAAAGATTCACTGGTATGTAGAGCACTTACTGCTGTGAACACAAGTGAAGAGCTTCTGTAAACAATTGATTCAAGATTTCAAAATAACACAAGTGCTGAGAAAACTGCTGCACTCAACTCTACTGTCACATTTCCATGGATTAATGAGTTACTGTTTGTTATCTCAGTGATAGTGACTGTCTGAGTGCTCAAACCCCATCACAAATGTGCTATAAATTTATAACCTCAGATCTCTCTTTAAATCCCAGTGAGGATGTTTTGTGGGGAATACAATGTGCTGAGGAGCATTTTGCAGTTACTGAAGCTCAGCTGATAGGCACTGACTTGCTTCTGTGTCTGAGCTGTAAAACAACAAATGGTTGAAAAATATATCCTTTGTGCCAAGATCAGACATTTCTGCCTGCAATTGCAGAGTGCTTTAGAGCAATTCAAGAAGATATTCAGATGTTGGCTGGAGAATACATTCATTCTTCCAAGTTGTGACTATTCCACTAGTCTGCGACTCTACTTTTGTCACTGTTCCTCATGAACTTACTGTGCTCAGTGATCCCCAGCCTCCTCATGCTTTCCAGTCTTCCTGCCCTCAGCTTTATTTACAGTTTTACTCTGCAGTGTCCATGCTGGAAAGCACTGTAAATATGAAGAGAACTCCTGGTCTGTTGAATCCATTACTTGGGTGTACCTGTGGTGGGCATATTGGTGTATAGATCTAGTCAGGCTTGCAGAACTGGTCAGTGTCCTTTATCTGGAGCATGTTCAGTCTATTTATCTAAGTAGGTAATATTGCAATTTTTTTTTTTTCAGTAGTTGGTCCTTTTGAAATTACGCTTAAAAATTCCAGAAGCTTTTTGGAATGCAGACTGGCTATGCTTGGCTTGGGAAGGCTGAATGCTGCATCCAGTGCACATCACTCCAGTGTACATTGGACGATGTTTTGGTATTTAGGAAGATGCAGCATGTTCTGTGTGCAAACGCTGACACACAAACGCTCACACACCATGTATTTTGTGGCTGCACATCTTCAGCTTGTGTGGTATGATGTGCACACTCGTGCACGCCCACACACTAAACCTTTGCAGGTCAAAAAGGGAGGATAAACTTTTGAACCCAGCTGCTTCCAAATTAACTACATGTGCAGGGACCACCAAAGCTGGGGTTACCGTATTCCAGAAGAGTGCTGGACACTGACACCCACATCTTGTACTGCAGGAGACTTCTTGTTCTTCCCTTGGAACCTGAAGGATGATGCCTTGGAAACACGCCGTCCTCTTTGCCCTTTCCTTGTCACCAGAAAGGACAGGCAGCAGTTTGGTGGCTTCTCCCTTCGTTATGGAAATGGGACTGATACAGTAATCAGGATGCTACATATGGAGCTTTTTAAATTACTGCTCTTCAGTCTTTTGTTAGCCTTCATTATTCCTGAAGATTTTTTCCAAGTCATAAAAATGACATTTTTAATATGCAGAATTAAAAAAAAAAGGCAATATGAAGAATACATTTTTGTCAATAAGCTTTTACCTTTTAAACCAGTTATCTTAGTTTCTGCTCTAGGTATTTTAATTGAAGATTAACTACTCTTAAAGAGTATACAAATTTAGGTAGTATATATTTGAAGTTGTAAAATAGGACTGAATAAAAGCTGGGAATAGAGTGGCCTGTCCATTATAATTTTAGATTGCAGAGCACAAACTAACCTTCATTTGAAGTCAGCACTGCTGACTGAGAGGCTCTTCTAATGTTAAGGCTATTTTATTTAATTTTTTTGTTGTTGTTCTGATGAAGTTCACTAGAAGTATACTTTGGAGTTGCAAGTTGAGCAGGTCTTACCTGGAATGCTTGTTTTATTCCTG
>NW_005054339.1:5891463-5899481 GCF_000277835.1 Geospiza fortis | reverse complement strand
TTTCTAATATAAAGTTGTTGAGTCAAAGCTGATGCATGCAAGCATGAAACAAAATGCTAAACAATAATTGTTTTATGCTTCTTTTGGCTTCTGCTAAAATGACCTTGGTGAATTCCTTTTTACCTACTACAGGAAATAAGATCAGTTCATTTCTGTCTGCAGAGTGATAATTTCTCTTGCATCTTGAGCAGCCTTGGGTACCACACAAGTTGTCTAAACTATGGGCATGGAAGACATGGGGGCTGCTTTTGTTTCAGAGGGAGGCAGTTGAAGAGGCTGCTACATTCTAAGCACCTGCCTTGTCTCTGGGGCAAAGTACCTGGTTACCTTCCAAAAAGAGGCTTATGTCTTCCTCAAGAATCCCATATTTTTTCCAAGGATTCAAGGATAGCTGTCCTCAGGAAAATATTGTTAAGATTTATTGTTTAAATCTATTTGGAAGGGAGTGCATCTGATAGGTTTTGTAAACACTCTGATTTTTCTTCCTCCTTAGAGTTTTTACTAGAGCTTGAATTTTAGCAACAGAAGTTTTAATGTAAACCTCCTGCAGACCCATAGCCTTGATGGACTGCGTGTAAAACACACATTTTTATGAACATTTTGATGAATTCCCTCATCAGTGTGCAAGATGGGGGAATGCTGCTGCTCCCATTTTGATCCCTGAAAGCTGCAGTAGCCTAATAAAGCTGGAGCTTGTGCTGGCACGTTAACCTGCTTGGAGATGTGATTCCCGGCTGGACCATTCCCTTGGGCAGTCCCTGAGGCAGCCCTGCCCTGTGCCTCAGTCTGCAGGGCATGCAGAGCTTTAGAAGGAGAATAAGGCTCAATATTGTGGTGTGCTGCAGACTTCCCCCTCTGCTGCCTGCCTGTAAGGAAGGAACCTGGATAAGATAGGACCTTGGGCTTGACTTAACATGGTGTAATAGTCTCTCTGTTCCTAGCTTTGCAAGGCAAAGCTGTTTTTGGCCAGGGCTGTGCCCTTTATCCATGGCACTTCCCCAGTCCTTCCCTTTTCTTGGGTTTTTGTTGTTTGTTGGTTTTTTTTTTCTTGTTCTTGTTGTTTTCCCCCTCCTCATAAGGGGGAAGGGTTTGAACTACAGATTTGCCATAATTCTGCTGCAAAATCAATAACAGCTGTTGGAATTGTAAATGGCTTCTTGGTTGCCATCCTAGAACCTGCAGTTGATCATCTCTGCCCTGAGCAATAACTGGAGACATCAGAGCTCTAAATGGAGAACACAGATGGGTGTGGGAAGGGATGGGGGTTTCCTTTTACTGGATGACTTTTCAGATGCTGTGAAGTGCAGAGTTGACTAGAGCAGTGTCATAATGGCAGCTACAAGGAAGATGTAGAGGAGCTACCAGAAAAATGTAATTTGAATGTGAATAGTTCTTAAATTAGCCCCTTTCAAAAATCCAGTATTCTAGGAAAACTCAGTGGGCAAAAGATACTCCATGCTTTCCTTGGGTCTCTCTACAAATTATTTCTAATGATAGGCTAAATATGTTCCTGTGTTGTCTTTGAGTAATTTAGATATAATAAACATTGATATGTTAATACATGGCAAACATTTAACAATTATTTGTCAAGAAAAATAAGTCTTCAGATCTGACAGCCCCCACTCCCAAAATGGAGTGTATTAGAACCTGAACCTAATGAAATCCATAGTCATCACAAAGGTGCTGCCTTTGTGGTTTTCGTAATGGGGCTGATTTATTCTTGTTTGTGTGTTTTGGCTGATCATATTACATCTCCTGTAATTTTATTTTCCTCTCCTTCAATGCTGCCTTTTACTGCACTCCCTAGAAACACCGCGTTTATTTGTGGGGGTTGGATGTTTTTGGCAGTGAAGTCAGAGGAGTTGGTGTGTTGGAAATGTGCAGAGGCTTTCCAATCCCGGTTGTCACTCCACAGAGTTGGGTTGGCTGTTCTAACACCCTGCAATTTAAGTTGCAAACCTTTTCCCTTTCACAGCTGCATTTGGACCCAGACACTCAAACAGCTTTGCACTGGCAGTGGGAATGTGTCCATTAGGTTGCTGTAATTTGTTGTGTTCCAGCCAGCCACCTGTATCAGGACACTTGTTAATAATTTCTGCATCAGAGCCCTGTGAATTGCCTACATCTTTTTTCTAAACAGTGTGATCAGCACCTGGAAATGTCAGGAAGATGAGGAGAGTCTTTTGGGGTGATGGTTCAGGAAAACTAATCTCCTTCAGCCTAAATATGATCTGCTTCCCTGGACTTGGACAGAGGCTGTACCTGTTTTCTGATATTTTACTTGACTGGGTTTTAGAACAGTCTGTGCCCCAGGAAGAGTGCAGTGAGGAAGGAAACCCAGCCCTTGGGTGCTTGCCTAGAAAAATGGAAGTATTGCTGTGGCATGGATAGAGGTATTAAGTTATTAATATGTGCTAGGTCTGTGTCACTGTATCTCTGCAGCTTTGTGCTATCTCATTTTAAGTCTGACCTACTGTGCCTGGCTCTTTGTAAACATATCACTACTCAGGTTCAACTTGGTTGGCATTGCAGTTTATTTGGAGCCTGAGTACTATAAAGTAATTATTAGAAAGCATTAACTTTTATATTCAAAGTTTTATTTTTGGTCTTTGTATTTACTGAGAAAAAGCATGAAAATATTGCACTAAGTCTTGATATTTAGGAGGGAAATATAAATAAATTGGTGCTTTTAGAATAATGTTTATATCAATTTTAAGCATTTTTATTTGTACAATGGACTGATGACATTGCACTTTGAAATTTATGCTATTGAAGCAGCTTACAGAGTCCCATTCTGCAACCTTCCCCCCTGCTTTCTGATAATCAATGGCTAATTTATTTCTGTAAGAACATTTAAAAATATTGTAGTTAAATAACAAAAGAGAATCAAGTTAAGGCTCAGTAGTGTTCAACCAGCATGTGAAAAGCATAGTGTCTTAATTAAAAGAAATGCAGAAAACTTAGTTATTGGAAAGCATCTTTTACTGCTAGAGGATTTGTGGGTGACTAAGAAATTTATAGACTTGAGTTTTTTATTTTTTAAATAAAAGCCAGATACATGTCTTCATCATTTGGCTTGTTGACTCAATTTACTTGGATGGAATTTTTCAACATTTAAAACAAATTAAAATTCATGAATAGTTTGTACTTAAAGGCACAAGCTTTTTCAGACACAGCAGTTAAGACTTAACTGGTTGCATACATAAAATACTGGTTTGGATATGTAAAGTTGGAACTTGCTCCCTTCAAAAATGCAGATGAAAGTTGAAATAGTTGGGATAAAGCCTTGATTACCTGTTATACAATAATTACTGTGCTTGAATAACTGTTTATATTAGCATTGTATTGCCTTTCTCTCTTGTTTCCTGCGAAAGCAGTGACTGCTTTGCAGGACAGCTGTGAAGAAAACATTCCACCACAGCAGAAGGCAGCAATTTGGTTTGTAAAGCTGGTTTGTGCTGCCTCAGTCACAGTCTGCAATTTCTTGGTACTCAGGTTGTTTTCAGTTTTGATCTGTTGATCCATACTCACTCTTGAATTGGTTTTGCTGCTCTGTGCTGGTGTGGTGTGACTCGTTCAGGAGGGGAAGGTGGTGTTCCAACCAGGGTGCCATTGGTGTTAGATTAGGATCTGCATTGTTTTATTCTGTGGTAAAAGCAGCATGTGATTTTTAAAATTGTTTTAATTATTGTGGCCAGTTGATTGCTGGTACGGCTAAGTGAGCTTTTCCACAAACGTTCTGTAGATGTGGCAGGCTTTATTGGCAGGTTTTAAACTCTGCTTTCCTGGAATTTGCTTAAAAACATGACTCTGAGAATGTAGGTGAGCAGTCAGTGGATGTCAACAAAACATGACAATTGTTCAGATCAAAATGTCTGTTCTCTTTGAAATCTATTATTTCAAGAATATTTTGAGGATTTTATGTATTCACTTAGAAAGCTCATTTCTCTGCTGCTGTAGTACCCAGACACCCAGTCACTGTGGCACAGCTCTGGGCGCTGTGTTGGTGTCAGAGAAGTACCAGCCATGGCTTGTTTTTCTCCTCTGGACTTCTATTGCAGAGAACAAGGGGGAGCAGAGTGAGGGGTTTGTGTCTATACATGTGCAGATGCATATGTACTGCTGAAAACTTAAAGCAGTTAAATTAGAATGTACCACTTTTAAGTAAAAAGAAAGGTAAAATAGATAAATTGGGAAGCAAAGACAAAGTACCCTTTTGGGGTTTTTTTGTTGTTGTTTTTTTTGTTCAGTTGGTTTTCTGGTAGAAAGCCATAGAGGAGAAATTTATAGTTTATTAAAAGACTGAAAACTTCATAGTAATCCAAAACTCTCATGCTGTTTATTCTCCTCCACCTCCTACAACATGTTATTTCCCTTGTAATAATTAGTTTGAACTTTCCTCTATTTCTCTGGATCAAGTAATTTTCATACAACTTTGGGATTTTTTTATATGCTTTAAATCTTTCTTCTAAATAATGTTTTTTATAACCAAAAAAAAGCCATGAATACATTATAATTTCAATTTTCATGGTGTGTGGAAGATTTCTGCACTAGGTCTTTATTGTTTTTGAAGAATTCATCACCCTAGTTAAGAAGCTTAATATAAATTAAAGAAGGTATTAAGGAACATTAAGACATCAAAATGTGGAGCGTTCTTTTCCTTTCGATTGCTCCAAATGCAAACAAGTTGAATAAAATGTAATCAAAGGGCCTGTTTGGAGAACATTGAGTGGCTTTACAGCTGTGCTGTAGAGAACCTCTGGTAAGAGCATAATTCAAATAAAAAGGCCTTTCTTTCCTCCTCCTAATTCTCTTTGTTGTGGTGACAACAGAGTACAAGCCCGATAAAAATTTAATCACCTTATCTTTTTAAAGCAAATTGCATATTTGTTTACACACAATATACATAACATGAAAAAGCAAAAGCTGCTATCCAATCCCCCTCCCCTTCTAATCGCCTTAAAGGCCCTTGCCTAGAAGTTTAAAAAAAAAATTAAATGTTTTAGTCTTCATCCTGAAGTTCCATTGTTCAGGATTGCTTTAAAAAGGCAGCCTGGGGAAAGATGAATATCACCAAACTTAAACTCTGGACCAGGGCTGAGCAGCAGATGCCTGGGATGTGTCAGTGGAGTTGGTCCAGCTTAACTGGCTGCTGCGGTGCCTCCTCCACATGGAGAGTGGCAGGGGAGGTGGGAGGATTACAGAGGGGCCTGTGGATTGAGCACTTTGATTTGGAGCTGCTTTGTAATGAATTGCCTTTGATTCTGTGTCAGGTCTGCTAACCTGGACCTCTTCTGCATTCTGTGCATTTCTGAGGGGCTGCTGCAGGAGATGCTGGGCACTGCTGCAGGTTGTGTTGTTGTTGTTCCCTTTTCACTGGGATGAAGAAGTTTTAGTCTTTTGTGTTGAATGCAAAACATGTTTTTAGTTGTTTCTGCTCACCTTGGTGCACACAGCTTGAGCATTGTTGGTTTTGTTTATTTACTGTTTAATAGGTCCTGGAGTGCTGACAAAAACACAATCAAAAGTGCCTTCTGGCCCACTGCTGAGTGGCTCTGCGCTGAGAAACTCCCTCACTGGATAGAAATTTAGTGCCAAAGGGATATTCTATGGTTTTCAAAATTATGAAACCTCCTGTGTTTAGTGGTTCCTTAGTGGTTTCTATTTTTACATACCTAACTGTACTCTCTGGAGACATGTTTGTGATACTGCTCCTCTTGTTCTGAGAATTTAATCAGCAAGGACTACCTCAACAATAAAACTTGTGAAAATCTGTCCTGTATAACAGTTGTCATACACTGTCCCAGATTCTACTCTGTGTTTATGTCTGCATGTTTCTTAGTACTCTGCCAGAAGAGAGAGAGCTTAGGAGATCCAGAGACAGTAATTGTGATTTCAAGACTCTGTTCTGAGTGTTTTGAATGGTCTTGGATATTTCACGCTGACCTGCCTGTAATTTTTCTACTGCTGAATTATAAGAGCCTGCCTATAATCCCAAACTTCCAACATTACATTTATATGCATAAATAATTTGATTGCTTATTAGTTCCATTATTTTTTCATAGTTGTTCCTGTTATGCACTGGGCATTTCCCATGCATTCAGTTTTTGCTTCAGGGAGCTTGAAGAATGTGTGGACTGAAATCCACATCAGTGTGAGTGGTGCCCCACATCAGCATCAGTGTGAGTGGCGCCTCTCCTTTGAAGAATGTGTGGACTGAAATCCACAGCATCAGTGTGAGTGGTGCCTCTCCCTGCAGGTATGCTACAGCACTTAGGCATGATCTCAATGGCTCTGTGGACCTTGAGTGGCCATCAAATAAAAATAGAGTTGCAATAATTGTTGGTATGATACATCAGCTGGCATAATTGCAACCTTGTTACTCTACTGAAAGTCCATGCAGAAATTAATTTGAAATTTTCCTCTAGGCTAGTGGAACAGTGTTGGATTTGAGGCCAGAAATACGATCATAGGGGTTGTCTTTTAGCTCTGACAGTTGATCCATTGTATTGTGCATACACTTAATTTGTGTAGCTAGACCCAGAGCATGGTGCACTGGCGTCTCCCTGTAACCTGTATTAAGGTTAGTCCCTGCTGCACAGAAACACAAGGTTTTGTAGAGCATACAATTCATAGCTGTGTTCCAAGAGTGCAAGGTAGAAAGTTCTCTGCTGTTAGGGAAGTTGCTCCAGGCAGACTTGGCCAGCAAGTGGTTGTGGTGCACTGTGCAACATCAGCTGTGTTGGCCTATAAAATGAGGTCAGGTTTGGTACTCTCAACTGCTTTCTGCTGAAAGATGACCAACTGGCCAAGAAATGAAGACCTTAAACATGTCACTTCATCTCCATGCTGTCATTTAGGGCTGAAGGGTTGGTGTATTTTGGCAAACCCACAGTGGGAACTGCAAATACCCTTCTAAAGTGTCTGTGGGCTTGTGTAGATTTACTTAAGTAATGAGATGGGTGCAGAGCAGTGGTGTGATACATGATGGGGATTTGTCAAGTTCAGAAATCCCTCCTGCTGTGTGGCTTCAGATGACAGTGGTCCATTTGTACCTGCTGTTTAATAGTTGAATTTTATTTTTGAAAAAGAAGGTTATAAATGTGGTTGTATTATGTATATTTGGGAAAACAGGTAATATATCCTGGTCATCTTGCTGGAAATTGAGCAATATAAAGCTGAATGAATGGCATCCTCAATGCACTGTGTTATGCTGGGTCTCTTCAGTGTGGATGACAGGTTTAGGATAAAGAGAGGAGAGGGAAGGGGCGGGCAAGGGAAGCACAGGGAAGTGCACCACTGATACCCACTCAGCAGCTACGGTGTGCTGCTGGAGTCTGTGCTCCATTTAGCGATATGAAAAATATCAGACTGAAAATCAAGACGCTGACTTCATGTAGAAGGTATGGCAGACTAATTAAAGAAAAAAATGTGTACCAATTGAGCCTATAAAACTCTTCCTGACCTTGAGAAAACTCCCAGAGAGCTGTGGGAAACTCCAATCTGTCCCCTCTGAACTTTTTTGTGTTGTTGTTTAAATATAGTAACTGCTTTTTTAATTAAAAAGAAAAATTAGATGGCATTTCAAATTGTGTCCATGGTGCCTTGGGGACCTATTACAGTACAAATTACCCTCTACTATTTACTGAGGTCTTGTTTACTATTGTGTGAAAGGAGGGTTACCAGTGTAAGGATGTAGGACAAGAAGGGCCCTTCTTTGAAAGTCTGGCTCTGCACATGAAAGTGACGCCAGCAATTGGAAGCAATTTGTGGAATTGTTTGATTATATTAATTATGGCACCAGCAAACAGTGCTTGGGAAACAGTTTTGTTTTCTTGCATTCTTTCTTGATTGCTTGCAGCAAAAGCCAAGATACAAAATGTGCCTTTAAGGACTGCCAGAGAGCGCAGTTCAAGCCATTGTGTGGAATTGGCACTGAGCTTGAAAGGGTTGTGTCCAGCTTGATGGGAGAGTTTTCCAAATACAGCTTCGGCCTGAACTTCACCCAGGTCAGCTGC
>NW_005054339.1:5862198-5891421 GCF_000277835.1 Geospiza fortis | reverse complement strand
AGGAGCCCATAATGAAATCCATGTTATTTCCAGTAGTACCACTTCTTATAATAATATCTTTCAGTCCAAAAGCCTGTATAAACTTAAATTGATACACAAGACTCAATCCTGCTCACCACTGAGCTGCAGCCTTCTCTGATGTGGTACGGGGCAGCTGTTCCCCAATTTATGGGAAGATGTTTTATTTGTGAAGGATTTCCAAGCAGTCTGCCATGCTGAGACTGCAGGAATAGTGCTGCTGATGCAGGCTGGCTGTCACAACAGTGTTTGCTTGGGACATGGGGCAATCTACTTCTGCTCAAAGTGGCTGTAAGATTTTTTTCCCCTTGTCTCTGTCATCAAACAAAGAATTATGGATGTTTTGCATAGATCCCAAATAGCATGCTGAGGATTCAGCACATTTGAAAGGAGTCTCCTTTCTTGTCTTCTTGGAGGCTCATTGCTCCCTGGCCAACTTCTTGCTGTAGCCCTATTAATATTCACAAGCCAGGCAAGGTGATAATAACTGATCTTGAACTGGCCAGAAAAGAAATATTACTCTTCTCTGGAGTTTGAAACTCTAGCAGAATATTTGAGAGAGCTGACAAGAGATGTGGAAAAGGTGGTGTGAATTCAAAATAGAATTACTGGAGAATTATGAAGGGATTTACATAAGTAAAATTCATTGCCTGATCTGTGGAAGTAATTGAGGCTGAAATCCTGAGCTCTGAGGGTAGCAAGGAAAGGAGTATGTATCCCTTGTTTCTTGAGTGAATCGCTGGTCATCTATTACACTGAAATTGTCTTGGTAATCATATTATATTTGCTACTGTGGTGATGAACACCTAGGAATAGAGTTGATTGGCTTCTGTAAGAGAACTTAAATCTTCTGCCTAGAAAAGGTTTATAGGTGTTGACCCTGATGTCAAGTAGAGAATTCCTGCCTCATCCTGGGCTCGTTAGCTCAGGACACAGTTCCACCCCTGCTCTTTCTCAAGCACAATACACTCATGAGAGGCAGATGGAATGCCAAGCTAGATGTCTCTAGATGACCCATCATCCAGGCCACTGGATGTAGTGTGGTGCATTTGAGGTCCCTATTATAGTGTTTATGGGTACAGTAACATAGTACTTTTGTCCTTGGAAGGCTCACACAGATCGTGTTTTTCCTGATCAGTTTGGGGTTTTTTTGGTTTGGGATTTTGTTTTGTTGGTGTTTTGGGGTTGGTTTTTGTTTGGGATTTGTTTTGTTTTGTTGGTTTTTGGTTTGGGTTGTTTTGCTGGGATATTGAAGGTGCAAAATTGCATTAATAAAGTCAAAAGGTAGAATTTGGGGTATCTTTAGGAGAGGAGAAGAGAAGCAGAGTTGCTAACTGATATGAGGAGTTGAAGCAGCATGGTGTTATATTTTGTTGTTCTTGTCCTTTCTGCCTGACTGCAGAGATTACTGTAACGGGAGAGGCTGGGCAAACAGATCCCCTCATTTTGGAATGCTTCTGCCTTTTGTTTAAATCAAAACTCTGGTGTTACTTTAGAGATATTAAATGAGATTTAGAGATATTACATGATATTACATAAGGGTGCATAGAAACAGTTTTGTAGAACTGCTGATGTGTTTGGGGACTAGTTGGAAAACAAGTGTGTGCTTTCTAGTGTATTATAGGACTCTGAGAATCAGTTCTTATAACACTGGTATTTCTATTAATTTTGCTGGAAACCAAGGATAAATTTATTATTCTTATTTTAAAGTTAATCAGAATGTGAAACAAATGGGAGTACTACTCTATTTGAACTTCGTACGCTTCTTTGGACACAGGTAGATATATTCTTTTAAGAATGGATATTTCTAAGGATGGATAAATATATATAGCTGTTGCAAGAAAAGAAAACTGAATTAGTTTTAATTGTGTTGTGCTGAAATACAGGATTCTTGAGTCCTGCAGTACTGGCAGAAAGTTTCTATTTCCTTTCAGTGGTCCATCATTGCAATAGACTGAGGGGGAGGCTGGTCTTTGTACAATCTCTGGTGAAGCCCCTCTGCATCAGACTGTGGCATGGATGTCTCCATCTGGGCCTCTAATTATTTCTGATTTTCAGGTCAACCAGCTTTTGTACTCTCTGTTAGCAAGAGTTGATGCAGGCACACACTCTCTAACTGTGTAATTAGGGTTCAGGTTCTGAGAGTTCAATTTGAGGAAATCCTGAAATTGTGCAAACCAGCTGTTACGAATAATCCATTGTGAGTGAGGATTATCCCCAACACTTTGCCTCTTTCAAGTTTTGCTCTTTTTTTCCTTCCCTCGGGAGGAAAGAAAAATGTCTGCCTGTCATATTAAAAGGTTACGTTTGCCTCAGATAAAAATTATTTTCTGCGTCAAATATGCTGCATTAACTTGTTCTCTGATGTTCAGTCCATTTTTAACTTTTGAATGTTGACAGGAAACAAGAAATTGTGTGTAGCTGAGTCTTCTACCTGCAGCATTCAAAGAAAGGGAATAGGATATTTTGTTTACAGAAGGGAGAAGCAAATTCAGTTTCCCACTGAAACTCTGCTCACAAATTCCTGAATGGAACGGCAGGTTTGGCAATAGTATCAGCAAGTCAAGAATAGTCTAGCAATTTCTTAATATGTAATGAAGAAAGGAATATTTTCTATTCCCAGGGTAGCTGCTGGGGTAGCCTCAATGTGCTTTCTCCTAACAGCATAGTGAGGATCCTGAGCCAGCACTTTTCCAGCAAACCATGGCAAGTACCAGTGCAGGGTAGGATGAACTTTTCATTTTAGCCTGAAAGCAAAGTTCTCATTAATTTGGAGCATTGAAAGCTTTTAACATGGGGTTTTTTTTCCCCATTACAATTCTTATGCTGTAAGAAAACTGTGTAATCATCCATGCAGATACTTCCATGTTCACCAGCTGGGTTTTCAATAGGCTTTTTTTACAAGTGTGCACAAGAGAAGGGAGTTGTTGAGGTTCAGCAAAATAAATTATTCTCCCTGGCTGTGCTGGAAAGCATACCCAGCACCTATATTATTACACCTGTTTTCAATGATGGGTTATCAGTTGCTTGAAAATTGCTCCTGTCTCTGGCTGGGCTACAAGGAGATACTGTATTATCTTGCTTCTCATCTAAAGTGTGTCTGGCATTCAATCTTTAAAATATTGCATTCAAACACAATGTTTCATTAGCTTTGAAGGAGACAGAACTATTCCTAAATATTGAAGAGAACTGTGAAAATAGGAAATGGAAATGCAGAGTTGGGAAATCTGAAAAATTAAGTTGGAAAAGGGGGAGAGAGAGATCAAACTCCTGAAGGGCTGAATAGCAAGTGCAGTTGTGAGTCAAGGAAGAAGGAGCTGGACTTTAGAAAGAAAGAACAGGGACCGTTCTTGGAGACCTTTTGAAGGAGCAGGGAAGCAGAAGGCTTATAAGGAAAAAAAGTCAACAAATCTGACAAGGGATGTTGATAAGGAATGACAATATTAAGTGAAGGAGAATGTGTAGTGGAGAAGTTAAAAGTGTAAAAGGCAAAGAATAGTCCAAGGTTACAGGTAATAGATGAAATAAATATTTACGTGGGGCAAAAGCACAGAGGCGCTCCTTCACCCTGCTGCTGGGTGAGCAAAAGGAATTAGAGGAGCAGATACTGTGTCAGCTTTCATCCTCCTTCCAGCTAAAGCAGGAGTAAAACCAAAGCAGAAGTAAGCCTGATTCCGGTGCTGTGTGGGTGTTGTGATTTGTGTCGGGGCTGGCATTCCAGGCTGCCTGGTGTGGAGCCTCTCCTGGGCACAGCAGGTTCAGGGGCAGAACTTGTGTCCATGGGAGTAACTTCCCGGCAGGCAGGGAGGGAGGGAGGGGAGCTGAATTCATTGTGCATAGATAAAACTGGATTTTAATCTATACACAAGAAGGTGTCCAGAGTTCTACAGTGTGGAATTAATGTATGAAGTGGTTAAAATCGGTGTGTTTCCATGCAAATTTCTTGTGTGAGCAATTGTAAAACTCGACGCTGCCATTAATTTAACTAAGATACTGCAAATCACTAAGCTGTTAGCTTTTTATTTGTGAAAATTGTATAAAATACTGTGTTTTTCCTTTATTTTGTGCATGTTAAATTGTTTTTAGACTTGGAAATTGTTTTTCCTGATTTGGTATTGCTTTTCATTTGAATTTGAAAATGCGTTTTTTTATTAATATCGCTTACAAATGGATCAGTTGGAACTAAATCCTTCAGGCTATTCTGAGACAAAGGATATTAGAGTCTGTATTTTTATCTGTTAATTATTAACAGTAGTTGAAAAGAATGAAGTAAATTACACTGTTTTGCAACTAGATTTTCATATCTAACTTGAGTTAGTGGATGCTAAAAGTACATTTTGCGTAAGACCTTGTCTGGGCACTTCTTCTTACAGACATGGTTTTGATGGGAAGGAATGAATTTGCTAAGCTTTCACATATCTTATGTGCCTTTGAGGATGGCCCATTAATAACATTAATACGTAGGTATTTTCCATTGTTGAATGCAAGGCATTTTTTAGAACTTTGAAGCTAGTCTTTTTTTTAACACGTGGACCTTTTCAATTTAATCCATTAGCAACTTGGCAAAATAAAGTAATTGTCCAACAGAGGAAGAAAAAAAATCTATTAACATTTGCTACAAATCCGAGTAGTACAGGCAGCACTTAATTAATGGAACAGATTTCTCACTATGTGTTCAAGCTAACATAGCTATTGTTCAGCAGAGATTAGACCCTTCATGTAAGTAAGTTAAACTAGACCTCCATCTAAAAATATCCGTCATTTCAGCTATTAAAGCTCTGATGTCTTCTTCGGTGACAGATATATTTCCCTTCATTTCCTTGGTTTTGTAAAATGTAAAGTATGCATTGTGTGTAATGTGAGAAATCCACGGAGGTAGATGAAACCCCGATTGTGCCTGTCTCTCTCTGCCTGCCCCTTTGTGCTGCTCCCTGTCTCAGAGCCTCCTCAGCCCTGAGACCTGCTGGCACCAGAGCAGAAAAACAGAAAATGCCATTTGTCAGGGTATGATGCCAGCCACCTAATCTGTTTGCAGAATGAGGGCCATGGGATCTGATTAGGTAATTTAGATACCATGTGAGTTTAATAATACCTGAGCTGTCTCTGGCTGTCAGCCTGTCACTTCACTGGTAGAAACTGCCACTTTCTGCCATTTTTTCTCTAAATTCTTACCTGGAATACCTTATTTAGTCCAAATAGGTGTTAAGTGCTGCAGGTGAGGTATACCTTTACTTCTATGTGGAAGTTAGTGATAGGGTGGAGGAGGTGAGATGGCTCAGTTTTAAATGCATTTTCCCCCGCAGAATTCCACATGCAGCATGACTTTTTTTTCTCCAAAACAGAATTTTTCAGACATGAGATGTTTGTTTGAACGCCACAGATGCTGTGCCAGGTTTCAGTTGTGTTGGGCCACCCAAGCTGATGTCACTGGTGGGTTTGAAGCTCAGTTTATCCACAGCGGTTATTTCACGCTCGTGGCTGAGACTTCCCTGCCTTGCTGCTGCAGCCCAGGGTCTCTGTGGGGTGAGAGGCCAACCACTGCCATGTCCCTGTGGGCAGAGGCAGCTTGGGTTCTTCAGATACCCATAAGGGGAAATTTTGGCTGCAATTTTAATGCCACGTCTCCTCCCTTCCTCTCTCCTTTCCGCCAATTACCATTTTTTGGAAATTAGCGTCTCGCAAAGCCTGCTAACATAAATAAAAGTGTTTTAGGATTTGTTTGCTTTAATTAAAATGTGTCTTTCTGAAAGGATTTAGTTAAACATCTTTCTTAAACAGTGCTGTGCCAGTAACAGCAACATTTGTAATAGTGATAAGACCCAGAAAGGGAAACCAACTAGAAAGCAAAATGAAATGTTTCTTTGTCCAAAAAATAAATGGTTGTCTCAGGAAAGCAGAGGAAACCCTGTGCAGGGACAGTTACATTTAGGTTGATCAAAACAGTAGAAAGCATAAAATATTAAATAAATTCTGCAGAGGTAGTGAGTGGAGCTGTGTGAGGTCACTCTCTCTGCTGTTTTTTATTTTGTTTTCCCCTTTTTTGACTGTTGCTATTTTTTTTCTAGCAGCACCCACAATGGTCTCAGAGCTTTCCAAATAGGAAATAAGTTACTTTTCATGTAGTGATAAATTATTTTTCTTAGTGAAGATGGAGTGATTGTAAGGGTAATGAAATTAATAGGATTTATATGAAAGCATCCAATTAAAAAATCGAAACAGCTGCATCAAACATGACTCTACAATGTAATAAAATCATATAATAAATATGTGGTCCCGCCACACCATATTACCTAGTTTGATTAATTGAACCTTACGTGTGCAAAGATAGTCATTATCAGACTTCTCAGCCATCAAGGAAGAACAGTCTCAATTATTTTCACAATGAAATAATCACTGCTTTTTTTGTGTCCTGCCATCTGGAAAGAGAAAACAGCAGCTGCCATGACTGAAATGCAGGATCTTGCAGAACTGTACAAAGTTGATTGTGCTTGATGCTGGACTCCTGCAGCCTTAGTGAGGGCTGTAATTTATTTAGTTATATACAAAACATGTTGATTTTCTCCTCTTTTGGACCCTTGCACTTTTTCCTCTTTCTTTTTCTTTTTTATTGGGGTTTCTTTGGGGGGGGTTGGTTGTTTGTTTGGGTGTTTCGGTTTTCTGTTTGGTTTGGTTTTTTGGTTGTTTTTTTTTGTTTGGTTGTTTTTTTGTGCATTGTTTTGTTGTTGCTGTTGTGTTTTTTTCTTTGTTTTTTGTTTTTATCCAAATAAAAGACCCCTCTCTGTAAAAATCTCCCCCCTGCAGGGCTTTAGGGATGGTTTAC
Source organism: Geospiza fortis (assembly GCF_000277835.1). NCBI lineage: Eukaryota > Metazoa > Chordata > Aves > Passeriformes > Thraupidae > Geospiza > Geospiza fortis. The sequence goes on along the minus strand of NW_005054339.1, from coordinate 5,884,583 downwards.
AGCCTCTGGTTGTGAAATGGCAATTGGGAGCTTTTCCTGGTTTTGCTTCAACACTTCCTCATTTCCTCCCTTCCCTTGGCCATGCACTGGGAATGCTGCTGGGACAATTTGCTCCCTGACACAGCAAGATGAGAAGCTGAGGTCTGGGGCTGTGTCCCCTTGCCATCAGCTGAGAGTAGCCCTGGATGTGTGTGAGCTGGAGCAGCTCACCTGTGCCTGCAGACCTCCTGTCTCCAGTAAATCATAAGCATCTCAATCTTTTTGTCAGGCCGTGATACGAGAATCCGCATCTGAATTTCAGTATGAGGAGAGAGAGGCTGATTAAGTGTTTGAGATAAGGTTATGTGACACCACAGGTTAAAAATACCTGAACTGATTTTGGCCCAATGCCTGAAAACCACATTGTAGCATATTCAGGTGGTACTGAAAAAGCTTTGAGGAGTTTGTTGCTTTCTGCTTTATGCAAGTGCTTCTTCAGGAGTGGTCTTTTAGGAGCTGCATCTCTCTTGTTTTACAGGGTTTCTTTGGACTTTGCTATCTTGCTTTTCTTATCTAAAATGCTACCAATGTGTTGAATTATAAGAAAAAAATAAAGGTGTAACAAACCCTGGCTGTTTAGGAGGAAAAGGACAAATATTTTTGTTTGGCACCAATGTCTGGAGAAACAGATCCCCAAAATACTATGCAGCTTAATTCTCATGCCCCTAAGCAATAAGCAGTGCAAGTTGAAATCCCTAACAAATACTCTGTCTTAACAAAATAAAAACAAAACAAAACCACAAGAAACAAAAACAAACACAAAACCTGTATCATTTACAATGTGCAAGTTATAAAAAAGCAGTGTGCTTCAGGTAAATCCAGAAAATAGATTTAAAGAAATTCAAGAATCTCCTGAGCTTTGTGACTCTCTATAATTTTAGTGTCTTACCAATTGTTTTTTATTAATGACTTATATTTTTGTAAATATTCTTAATGATGACAAGAAACTTTGGGTATGTGTCTAAATAATAGGAAAGGCCTGCCAAGTAAAAGACTTAGACCAGGCAAGCTGGTCTGGCTTGTTTAAATTCCTCCCTGTGTTTAATACTTTAAAAGCTGTAGATGGACACTGAAGGATTCAGGATTCTGCACTGGATTTGTGGTATCACTGTTATGAACTTTATGTTTAAAGTCTTCTCTTACTTTCTATATAAACTACCATACTGCAGGAGTCTTCTGCAGAAATTTGACTTCCCTAATGCATATGATTTACTTTATTTTCTTTGGTTGATTTCAGATGAAAACATGCCTGCTCATTTTTTCTAGTTCTCTGAAATGTGATGTTGAGTGTGTTATTCATGTGTGTTCTTGTTCTTTTACAGATGGGCTGAAGCCAGATACCAAGATGCTGCTAACTGCTGCCTCCAAGAAGAAATCCAAGGGAGGGAAGGGGGATATGACCAAAGAGGATGAAAGCAGCAAGAATGATTCAGCCCAACCTGTTACTATCTCTCTTATCTTTAAAAGATATGTTTTTGACACACAGAAGAAAATGATTCAGTCCTGAGGAAACAAGAGAGGCCTTTGATTACACCTTTAAAGTCCAGACCCTGAAATGCATTGAGGTGGAATGTGTTTCTTGTTCAAACACATTAAACCTGTTCCTTCCTCACAAACAGACCTGGAAGCTTGTGCTGACTGTGCCCCCTTCCAAAATCTGAGATCTCATATTGTTCTGTTCAGATTTGCTTATTTTGTCATCTCTGTGATGTGCTTCTTTGTGGCATCTCATCTGGCTCACCTGCCAGAGGAGCCCCCCTGGGTGCACATTCTAATTGCACTCTTTGCCTGGATAACTGTGTTGAAGTTGCTCTTGATTTAGAAGTTTGCCACCAAGTCAGGATGTGAATTTCATGTGACCCACAAAGTGAAGCTGATTGTTCTAGGCTTACTTCCTTGAGCAAAGTGGGAGACCAAAGGCATACTATTTAATAGGTGAAAGCTAAAATGGATGTTTCACATGCCTTCAGTTGCAAATGTGTAAGATGCTATCTGAGAGATGGTATGGATGTTTTTCATAAATACAGTTTATATCTAGAAATGTTTTTCATATTAAACATAATGATCTGTGTAGCTGAGAGTCTTAATTGTTCTGTTTGCTGTTCCAAAGGTTCAGAATTTATCTGCAGTGACATTTCATGTAACTTTTTTGATTTTTCTGCCTGTTCTGCAATGAATCCTATTCCAAAACTGTTTTCTTTTTCCTTTTTTATTTTTTTATAACCAAAATGCCTTTTGTGTGTGAAAGAAAAAGTTGCCTCTGGAAACAGTCAAGGGCTTTGTTTCATTAAAATAATGATAGAAGATTGCTGCATAAGCCTTGTAAAATGAGTGTCTCCAAGATGCTTTAGAAACCATTAGTTTTTAATAGGGATTTCATGGCTGCTTTAGCTCTTTCTCTCAATTTCATGTCCTAGGCTCATGAAAAGGAGAGCTCTGGTAATATCCCTTCCTTGTTGCATACAAAGTATAGGACACCTTAACATAAAAACTAACAGCAATTCCACAGGTATGAAAGCTGCAGTCTGGAACAGAAATTGGACTTGGGCTTGGCAACATGGCAAATGTTGGTTCCTGCCTTTTGAACAAAAAGAGTACCTGCTTGTTGATGCTGAATGGCAGCCTGTGACCCTTAGCTGAAGTCAGCTCTAGATGGTGACCATATGTACAATGTGAGTGCCTGTTACACATGGAGGTAAATAAGTGCTGCATTCATTCTTATTAATCATATTATTGTATCCCTTGATGGGCATGAGCCCATCATGTTAACATGATCCTGATTTTTTTCCAGTCTTTTAATTTCTAGGTAGCCAAAGTGGCTCCAAATGGCAAAGTTATCAACTATTGAGAGGATATTTATAGCTGGACACCTGTGAGACAGAGCAAGCCTGGTGTCTAAACTAGGCTGATGGTCCCCCTTTAAATCAGAACAGAATTAGTGCTTTGTGTAATAATCCCAAACAGTTTCTGCTGAGTGAGTCCCAGCAAAGCTTTAGCACATCCCTTAAGATGATGGGGAATGCTTTCAGTGTGATCCCAGAGGAATTAGGCAGGCAACTTCAGCTATTGGCTTAACAGAACTTGTGCTGCCAGCCTTGCTGGAAAATGTTTCCTTCTGTAATGGAAAAAATGCATTTCACACCCCTGTCACCTCTCCTTCCCCATTTCTCTCTTCTTCCCTAACACCCCCAAAAGCAGTCTTTGGAAAGAATATTTATAATGTTATCTTTCTTTTAAGCCTTTATCAAATCCTGTTTTGTACTCGGCACTGTTACCTCTGCCTAAGATACTGCAGTGATGAACAGAGAAACAGATGACATTGAAGGAACAGTGTTACTATCATCCCAGGTTAGTCTAATTATGGGTATAAAAAAACTAATTAAATGCTCCTAGTTATTAAGGAACTTATACTTGTATCTGTATAGTTCTAGTGTCCTTTCCAAATTTTTAATGGGTTGCTAATTTGGAGTATTGGAAAGAAAAGGGAAGTGATCAGGAAAGGTGCTTCCAGAGTTGTCATCCTTGCACTTAAAGGATTTTGTCTTTTCTCATTTCTAAGACACTTTTGAGTAGTTCTGGAGAGGAGGTTGTCAGTGTAAATGGGGGTATGTATTTTCACAAAAGCCTATCTGATGAATGTTTTCCCCCCCCACACCGTGGATTGCCCTTAACAGGATCAGTGAGTCTGTTGTTATGGAACTTGATCCCTTTGAAAACTCATTAACCCTGAACACTTAGATTTGCAGTCCTCTGCTTGGCTGAAAAGACTCCTAGTGCAGGGAGTCCCATGGTTTATTTGCTTGGGTATTCCAAAGGACTGAGCAGCAATAATTCCAGAGTTGGAACTACATCCCTTTCTCATCCAGTCTCTTGTAAACATTTTTAAAATCTCCCCCCATCTTCCATTTCATTTCCAGACTAGCATACTAGCTTGGCATTTTTCTTCCATCTTCTCAGTCTAAGACCTGATCTCTGCCTCAGTGCTCCCATTTCCTTCTTTGCTCATTGCTTCTCCCTGCTCTGGCTTTGCTCTTCCCTGGAGATCCGTAGCGGGGCTCCCAGGATGGTTGCTGGGAGCCCAGTGAGATGGGGATGGCTCTTGGTCTGCAGCTCATCCCAGCTCCTGTGTGCACTGAGGAGCTGCCTCTGTTCAGGCTTTGACCCTGGGCAGTTCTGATGGACCCACAGGAGCAGGCAGTGCCTTCCCCTGCCCCCCTGCCCTGCCCCTGTGCCTTGGAATCCTCTGCAGAAAGCCCCTGTCACAGAGCCTCCTCCTCTCCTTTTGCTCCTGCTGCAGAGGTTTGTGTAGGACACACAGCTGGGGAGGGATCTGTTGAAGACTGGGGTTTGGTTTTGTGTTCCTCCCAATGGAGAATTCTAAAGGGAGAACCGAAGTGTGCCCAAGAACTTTGATTATAATGTGCTGTTACTGCAGATCTCTGGCTACTGTCCTGAGGCTGTTGGATACACATTCGAAAAAGGGTGAAATGGTGGAACAAAATGATTATGGGAAAATCAAAGCTTTAAAAGACATTTGTAGGATGAACAGATGTTCAAACATTCTTTTATTTGGTTTCCAGACAGACGTAGAGACTTTCCTTTCATCCTCATAATCAGTGCATTATGCTGTAATTTGTAAAAATGGCATTAAAAAAATATTAACAGGGTCATATTGTGATCTACTGACTCGGTGTCATTAAGCCGTGAAGTTAAGAACGGCAGCTGGGAGCAGGGGTTAAATGTTGCAGAATGTACTGTACTAGCATATATTGTCAGACTGTATTATAATGAATCCAAAATGGAATAAAGATGTAAGGAGTTTTTTTAATGCTCCTAAGGTTGTCAGTGTTGCAAAACTAGAAATTATTATGGCTGTGCAGATGTTTGGTGAGTAATACATCTTCGGGCTGTGGAGAGAGTAGCAGGGAGAAAAGCTTCGTTTTTACAAGCCTGTTTTCTACTTTTCCTTGGAATTTATTTTGGGACTGCAGTCTGGCTTGTGATCATGCCAGAGGTCTGGAGCCAGGAGGGTCAAAGCTGTGCTCATGGTAGCAAGGATTCAGTAGGTGGCATCCTTTGCTTGGAATCAAAGCTGAGTCTCCCCACCTAAAAAGGGGGTTTGCACTGCAACTGAGACTGAAGGGTTTGCATGAGGCTTGCAACACAGCTCTTAAAGAACAGCTTCTGTTAAAAACTACAGTGCATTTAATGTCTGGGACACAGCCATCAACTCCAATCTGTTGACCAAAGCCTGAGGCACCGGTGTCCTTTCTGTGTATGTTTCTGGCTCAGCTGAAAATAGCTCTGTCTCTTAAATCCTGTATTAGCTGGCTGCAAGTAACTGACTATGGAAAAGTGAACCATCTGCACCAGGGCAGTTCTTGGTGTGTACAAGGCATCTATTTCTGGGCAATAGCACTTCCCTTGCCTGTTGGACTCTGCAGTTGAACAGCCACGGGGTGGTAAAGCACAATGAGAGCCCGTCACAGCTCGTGGGGTAATGCACTGGTGAAGCCACAGTCCACCCAGCACTGTTTGCCTCTCAGTGCTGGGAGAGCAGCTCTGTGTTTACATCTGCAAAGTGCTCTGGGATCTTGTGAAATGAGGGATGAAAGGCAGCCGAGGAATACTACCTTATTAGCAGTTTCAAAACTCCTTCATGTTTCCCTTTTAGTTTAATATCCACAGTGAGCTGGAAAGCTCTTCATTTACAAACACATGAGTTTTAAACAAACTTGTTGAGGATATAAATAGAATTATTTTAAGATAGAGCCTAGTACTGGGATCTACCCTGCCAAGTCTGGCAGAAAGGGAAGGACTTTAGGACTGCAATCTGTGGTAAGGCCAGTTTTGCTAGATGAGCACCCAGAAGGAATCCAGGGGCTTGGGGAGGCTGAGTTTAAGCAAGGTACTGTAAGTCCTCTGGGATTTCCCACAAATTCTCCTGCTGTTCTGTGCAAAAACAGGTTAAAAACATCAGTTTACACTGTAGACAATATATGAGGAAAAAGAGTACAGTGGATCTGCTTATTTCCCATTGTCAGTGCCAGAACATGGAGTCTTGCTCACATCTCCTGCTGTGCATGCTGTGCTAGTTGAAGGTCCAGTTGTTGGGTTTCCACTCCTCAGTGAGTGTCACAGTTTTTATTTCCATTTGTGTGTCTGGTACAAGCACTTTTCCAAGATGGTGTAATCAGTCTGCAAGACTTGGATCATCCACTTCCCCCTCCAGGAAACTGTTGCTTGTCAAAGGTGAGTCCTCTAAGGGGCATCTAAGCCATACATTTCTGATATGCATTTGTATACTTTTTCTGGTAAAGGACAGGAGAGAGAATGTATCAAATTCTTATATTTTTGTATTTCATAGTCAGCTGTGAAAGGATCTTATTGAACAGGATCAAAAAATACTGCAAGATCTTTGGTGAATCTTGACCCTGCACTGCTTTACAAGGCACATTCATTAAAACGAGACTGTCTTTTTGACTATTGAGTCCTTGCCAGTCCTGCCTGTTCTAGTTCATATTTCTTAACCAAAAGGTAATTTGAGGTCTGGATCAAGAGCTGCTAAACTGACAACTCCAGCAGTGAATGAGGAGCCTGCTAACACCCTTGCACTGCATTTTGGCTAAACTTATCTGGTTACTTTTGATCCTTTCAAAAAGCTGGGCTGTTCATTAGCTCTAGCATGTTCTGTTTAGATCAATTTCTTCTCCTTTGAGCGGGAGTCATGCAGTTTTCTTGTGTTTTGGTTGATCATTCTGAGATTTCTCAAGGGCCTTGTTGATGTCAATCAGAGAGACTCCATCCTTTTTGGACCACAAAATTGCTTTTATTAGGCTGTACATGGCCCCCATTCAGATGTGTAGGAGCCGATTCTTTTATACTATTTTCTGTGAAAACTGATATTTTAGTGCCTATAACTTGAGTCTGACAGTTAGGAGTGATCCATGCCCTCATGGTGAATTCATTCCCAAAGCAGCATTCCATAAGGACACGCTGAAACTTAGACCCCACACAGAAGTTTTGCCTAATTTCTTAGTTTTTGCTAAAGTAAGCGATCCATCATCTAGTTTTCTTTCTCAAGCCTCACTTCAACCAAAGCTGACTTGAACTTTGCACTCTCTGAGAACATAGTTTTGTTACCTGGAAAGATCAAGGTCTTTCAGAAGCTCTTCTAGACCCTGTTAAGTTACTGAAATATTATCTACATTGGTGCCCACTTCTGTCAAACAGAGATGGGAATGTTTTTCTGCAGAGTGTTGGTCATGCTGTTTGTGAGGACAGTAGAAATGCAGATGGGGTACTTAGTTACTTGTTGTGCAAGAATAACTAAAATTATTCCTCAAAAAAAATCAGGCATCTGAGAAGTGTATTTTCTCATGCACATCTTACTTGTTTTGTCTTTACATGAACTAAGGTAGGTTTCAATTGCTGATGAATGTGGAAGGGAAAAGGAAAGGATGGTTTTGTGTCATCTTGTCTTTTAAATATAGTGTTGGAAAGCTCTGGCAAGAGAAGTATTTTGTTCTGAAAGAAATGCAAATCACTTTATACCTCAGTGTTGTGGGAGGTTGTGTTGTTTTTAACTGTGAAGATTGATCTGTGCTTAGGACCCCACTGGGTGAGTGGACAGTTTGGTCTCCATCCAGTTCTAAATTGAGCTCTAAATCTCATTTGCCATCTGGCAAAGCATGGCATGACTGGGCAGTTTCAGGCAGAGGTCTGGATTTAGAACAGTTGAAGAACACAGAGGTTTGCCAGTTTGGAATGAAAATAGAACTGTCAGGAACACAAAACTCAATGAGAGGCGTGGGTTTAGACTGAAATGTATTTGTAGGGACCCTAAGCTGCTGTAATAATGGTATCTGAGCATATTTATTTAGTAATTCTGTTGTTACAACAGGTACATAAATCTTTAAGCATCACAGTGTAACACACACAAATTCTTTTAAAGCTGAAGTTGCTGTGAGATCAGTATTGAGACAAGATCTTAGTATTTTGAGTTCTCAGTACCAAGTGCTGACAGCATTTGACAACTTTTGCCTTTGATATATGGTGTATTTCAAAGCCACATCATTATGTACAACTTGCACTCACTTATGTGTTTGTGCAGGGAATGGATGCCCAACTGATGGGTACAAAGGTGGGAGAATTCATTTGGTCAGTTGTCCACTGCCACGTGTGGGATGTCACAGGGGTGCACCTGACTCCTCAGACTGTGGCTCCTGCTGCTTCTCTTCCCACATTTCCTTTGCTGCCATGTGAAGGGCGCTGATGAGGCTGTTGCCAACCTTGAGGGTAGTCTGGACTCCTCAGAACTCTTCTTTCCTGTGACAAAAGTAAGAGGAAATCTGTCATAACTTTACCTTTCACTGAGGCAATGCAGACAGAGTTTGTCCATGTGGTCCACATTTAGTTTTGTCCATCCTCCAAAGGAAGGTTCTTAAATTGATTGTCTGTGGATTGCTCTCCACCCTAACAGAGAAGGCTCATGTAGGAATTGGTACTTGTGTCCCACTACTAAAACAGGCAGAAGTGAACTTGTGGTAACTTTGTCCACAATTTGTTTAAAATACAAACAAAGTCATCTGTGAAAGAACAGCCAACACCACCTTCAATTTGTACACAAGGCTTGCTAATTTGCAACATTAGTTTTGCTGGTTAGTGTGGGATGGTTTTTTTCCCCTTAATTAGAAATTTTAATTAGAGCATGCTGTGTATTAAGATGTTAAAGCTTTGACTGGCAGTTTGGAATTGCAGAAGGATCAGCTCTCTCTGCAGGGTTGCAGCACAACAGGGATTAGCTCGCACCCTCCTGCCTGCAGGTGTGTTTGGCTTCGTTCCTCAAGGTAGGAAGCATTCATCTTCCTGATCAGACCTTGTTCCAAGGAGCCTGGGCTTAGCGAAGAGCTGCAGATTCACAGATCATACACAGGGTGTAAGGACAAAGTCTCAAACCTGAATGACAAATAGGTCAATTGTTGGAGTGTTTCACCTCAGCACCTTTGTCTGCTTAACCCCAGTTGTGCCAGTGCGGGAAGGTTCCTTGTCTCTGGAGATCAGCTGCGATGCTGGCCCTTCTGCAGCTCCAATTTTCAGTCCTGTAATGTAGAAGAGCTGCCTGAAGAGATTTCCCCATGCCTGATGTGCTGATCTGGGCTGTCTGTAACACACCACGCATAGCGACGTGCTGGGTGTGAGGGAGCCTTGTGGGCTGATGTATTTGGAGTTGCTCAAGCTCCCTTACCTCATTTTTCTTCTTTCTTGTTTAAAAGCAGATTCAAAGGGAGATAGGATGGATTTTTAAACATTAGCATTTAATGTTTCCAGCATTACACTCCTGGAAAGTACAAAAACTTCTGCCATGGATAATTATGGAATAACCTATATAAGGGAACTGTTTCCCCAGTCTCCTCACAACTGGTGGATATCTTGTGTCCTTTGAGCCTGAAAATTTGTATTTTTGTTCTGTCTAGAGTAAGTGTGGGTTTTTCTGTTAGCCAGACAAATACACAATAATTTTAAAAACTGCTGAAATGCATTTTCCAAGGTATCTTGTGGCACTCTAACCCACAAGCTAATTATGGTACTGCAATTATAATTTGCTATTTTGAGTTGATTTCATGTTCTACAGGAACAGAAGTCGTGATTTTCCTCATTTCTTGCTGTTAGTTTGTTTATGAGATGTCATCTCTCTTCAGAAGTGCAAATCTTTGCCACTTCTGTTGGTATAGAAAACTGTCCATGCTTCTAAGGGTTTTAGTTAATCAATATGCTCTTCCAAATGAAGATTGATAAGTAACATTTTAATAATTTCAATATTGAGCATCATCCCACAGAGTTCTGCTGTGCAGAGTCCCTGTTCTATTGAGTGTTCATTTCTTTTGAGGGTTCACATTGATGCCCAAATCCTTCATCATGGTTTCTTCTGTGAATATATTCACGGAGTTCAATTTATATGTTATTGATGGTTAACTTTCACTTGTCAATACTCAATTTCAGCCTAGCTTTGGTGGTACTACCTGCCAGCTGTATTAACCTTCTGCTATTTGCAAATCGTGTCCAGTTACAGTTCTTCCCTTTCTGGAGGGTCACTGGTTAAGCAGCACTGAGTTGGTGTGGACTTTTTTAGCACTTTTTGCATCTTTCATTTGATTAAAGCCAGATTCTTACTCCTGTCCTTTTCTTTCTTTGCTTTTCTTGCAGAAAGTCTTTGGTAACCAAAAGGTTTATGAATGTGTGTGTATAATTCCAGTATAGTAGAGGTATCCAGTTTTCCTTGGCTTTTTTTGGTGCTTAGTGAATGACATTGGTCAGGATGATTGGCAGCCTGGTCTTGATTGATGCCTCATGGTTTTATCTGGCACTGAAGTAACCTCACACTGGTCTGTAATTCCTTGTAAGTTCTGCTTTAAAGAAACTAGTAACTCTGGTAACTGATTATAGTTAAGACATATATGTCTTTTATTGTGTAAATAATTTTAAAATGCTGTCAGTAATCATTGAAGTGTTTTATCAGTCATTTTCTGCTGATCGTGCACTTAGTGAACTTTTCATTTTTATACCAATCAATAGAAGTGACTAAGTTGATAATTAATGAATGTTATTGAGCATCTCCACTTTTTGCTGAGCAATTCTAGATCAAAGTTGATCACAAACAAAAAATCTGGAGTTTGTCACCTGATAGTGAAAGCAGATTCATTTTTAAGTTTGTAAAGATGAAATTTTTTTTTTCACCTGAACTTTAAGCTAGCACTGTCAGCACCATGTAATGAGTTTTTTGCTGGAAGGACTTTTGCAGGTATTGTGGATGTTGAGGTGGGCAGTGCTTGAGGAGTGGCTGAGCAAATCCAGTGTCACAGTTCTGCACTTGGCTGCTCTGGCTCATGCCTTGTGCAGTAACTTTGAGACCAGCATTTCAGTATCTTAAAAAGGGAACATCAGGAGAGGCTTTGCAACAAGTTGAAAATGAGCAATGATGTAGAAAATATGCCATGATTGAAAGAAGGCTGATTTAATTAAATGTTTATGGCTGAGACACTGTGGTGTAAATAGCCTGTGACTCCTGCCTTGCAAATTAGGTGTCTTTCTGTTTGTGGCCAATCTCGCTGTTTTGTGCTTGTGGTACTGGAGTTTCTGTCACTCTGAGCTCAAAATCTCAAATCCAGGTGAGTGACTTGCACATTATGGAATAGAAGAATCCCTTCCCTTCACCAGGTGTGCAGCCTTTCCTGGATGGGTGGTCAGAAGAGCACAGTGAGTTACAGAGCAGCAGTGCCACATCCATCCCAGCTTGTGGCATTTGTGTGTGAGGAGGAGCTCTGTTACATCCATTAGTTGGATGTCAATACAATAGTGTCTGTCTCAGACAGCACCAAATCCTGTTAAAAATACTGTGTACTAAGCTCCCGCTCTGTTTCTGACATCTCCATTTTTGTCTTAGAATCCTGTGGCTTGCTTTGTTATCAATATAAAAATATTAAGAAGGGAACATTTTTCCATTCCATTAGCAAGATCTCTTCAGAATCTGTGACTGACAAGCCTCTCTCTGCACCTTCCAGTAAGGAGCTGTATCTGTTAGATGTGTGTAGAATGGCAGGAACTATTACGTTTTGAAGGAAATCCTAAAGTCACCTTGTCCTGTCCCTACCCAGAGGAAGGATCAGTTGTATTCAGTATCATTGGGGTTGTCTGGGGGAGCAAGGGAACAGATTTTTTCTCCCAGTATCTTCCTGGTTGCAGTGTAAGCCTATTTATATGTTTTTTTTTTTTATCCCTATCAACTGTGATACAGAGAACAGTCTATTCTTTTTCACTTTGCAGCATTCTTTATATACTTGAAGACTGAGCATGGATGTGATCAATCTTCTTTCCTGGACTAAATGTTCTTTGTTGATACAGTCTCTCCCCTTGGGGGCTGTGTTTCCTGGACCTGGGCTTGTTTCTGTCTTCCTGAGTTTCTCCAAATGGTCAGTGTCTTTTCTTAAGTACATTTCTCTCAGCCAGGCAGTTCTCTAGCCAAGACCTCATGAGAGCTGACTAATTCAAGTAGGATTTTAACTTTGGGGGTGCCTCAGGATGTCTTCCTGTTATGCTTCCCTTGAGTTTAACGTGTGAGCTCAGATCATGATGCCTCTCTGTAGGTTTCTTAATACAGGCTCCCATTTCTCATTCTGTGCTTACACATCTCAACATCCCATCTTAAACAGCTTCTTATTTTTTCAGACTACTGTCCCAGTTTGCTGGGTTCAAATTCTAGTCCTTTCCTCCAGCATATTCATTCCTAGCTGATCTATCCAGTCATTGAGATCATGAATGAAAATATTGTATAGAATTAGCTCAAGGACAGGCTTCTGTGAACCATACTTAATACACCCTCCCAAAGAGCATACCATCAATAACCATTCTCTTCATGTTCTCCAAACAGTCTCATGCTCAGCCTATAAAGAGTTTCTCTAGGAGACTTTTCCCTAGCTTGCTTATGCAAATATTTTGTGGAAAACTCTCAAAAATTTTTTCTAAATCAAGCTACCTATGCCTATATTCTAGGTGATATTTTCAGAGTTACTCACTCTGCTTTTATTTGGCTTCAGCTGCAAAACTGGACCTGTGTGGAGCCTGCTGCCCCAAGGCATGTGCTTATTTTTGGGTTTTACTAGAATTCATTTTTCTTACAAAAATTTAAATTTCTAATGTGTAAGAGGATGTTTAGGAATGTGGACAACTTTGGTGCAAAATACACTGTACACTGTTGATATGCAAGTTATCTTTGTTCTGTAGGTGCATTTTAATCTTGACCTGCAAGACTGTGTTCACAGCCTGGTTTAAGTATTCTGCACTCACAGCCCTAAATCAGAGCTGTCATCAAACACTCGGTGCCAAGCATCCAAACACAGCCTAGACCCACTTTCAGCCCTGCAGCTTTTCTCTCTCATGGCTCCTGTCTAAATCACAGCTTGTAAGACTTTCAGGGCTAAGAAGCAGCAAATTTTGCAGCTCAATTAAACAATATTTTGGTGACAAGGGTGAATCCTGACAGGAGTCTGAGGAGCCATTCAGGGTCATTTTCAAGTATGGAATAAGTGGGGATTTGAATTGCAGGTTAGTATTGGGGTTCATTTCAGTATCATGATGCTTTCAGGTGTGATTAAAATGTTTTCATTAAAATTTTAAAATCAAGTAAGACATTTTCTGATAATTCCTTCTCCTTTCATGGCCTTATAATAAGCATATAATAAATCCAACAGCTGATGTCATGAGGAGCTATTGGATTTCAGCCCATCTGAACATGGAGATATTAGGATGTCTCCTGCACCTTTGTGTGTAGTGAATGGGCCTTAGTTATTATAAAGTGCTGCACAACTTCTCCTCTGCACAGGGTGTTCAGCAAACAATTCCCAGCAGAAAATACCTGCTGCTTCCTAAGCCATGGGAAATGCTGTCTTACTCCATTAGCCCCTCTGCACTTGCTTGGTTTTTCGCCCTGCTTGCTCCAAAGAGGAGGGAAACATATCTTTGCAACCACACTGGCAAGAATTAGCCCAACTGTATTTTACAGGTAAACTAACAAATAAGAGGAGAATGTGAGCAGCCCCCAGGGACTGAGCTTGTTTGCTGCTGGGCTGTTCTATCTGCAGCTGGCATCAATGGAAACCTGAGTGCTCCATTAAAAGTCGACAATCTCTGTTGTCTGGGGCATGGGGCAAACAGAGCCAGCCTGTTCTGCAGACAGACTGATGGCCTTTGTCTCCCCCCACCCAGCTCGGGATGGGAAATGATGAGACTCTGAACCAAAAAGCTTGAAACTGGGACCTGGAGTCCTCACCCTGCAGCTGTGGTTGCCTTCAGGGCCCATGTGGGAAATACACTGAGTTCAAGGCATTAAGTGAGGATTGGGGCTCATCTGTAGGAATGGGAAATAATGCATGGTGCTGGTGTGGGCCCCAGGTAGTGACATGGGGGTGTGAATCTGGAAATCTTCATTCCAAAACCTTGGGGATGGCATGGGTAAGTTACCACTCTGAGCTGATGAGGACAATAATTTGTTATAGGGTCTACCCTTTTAAGCATGCCCATGGATTAGTGCCTTAGACAGCAGCACACCAACCCCAAGGAGGCTCAGGCCTGGCTCTCCTGCAGCATTTTCTTCCAGTCAATGTGACTGTTCAAATGATGCTTTGATGTTCTGATTGCTCACAAAACAAAAAGTAGGGGTTACATGTACTTTAGTCCCCATAGTGCAGCAGAATTAGATTGCATCTCAGATACCTGGAGTTGGGGCTGATTCATGGGAAATACCCAGCATTTGATGTTTTCATCTTTTCAGAAGACAGCCCTTCAGCCAGGGGACAGTGTGCCACAGGAAGTACACCGGGCTTTGATGGTATCATGGCCTGAAGGGAAATGCATGATAGTACTTCGAATGCAAGGGAAGTGGTCTTTCCACTCTGAGTTTGCAGATATTTGAGTGGTGAATTCATTGGTTCTCCCATGCAGAAGAAGTTATCTTTACCCCATCCTTGCTGCTTCTCTGTCCCTTTGTTCCACCACCAATTTTTATCAGTAAACTCTTTGGTACAGCCAGCAAGCTGTTGGTCACAGGCTTAAGGCCTTGCTTTGTCACTAAGTGCTGCTATTTTGTTACTTGCTCTTTTCTTTTGCAGTCTGGGTCTGTGAGCTACCCAACAGTAACACACTGGAGTTTTGGGGCTGTTGGGGGATTGCACATGGTCTTGCTTTGCTTTTACTTGCTACTTCTGTCAGGCAATGCTAGAAAATGTGTAAAGGGAGAGTTCCCCATCATCTGCCTTTTGTTCATCTTAATCTCTAGTCAGTGAAAGTGACCTTTAGATAACAGCCAGGATAGTATTTTGTGCTCTAAAAGCCTGAACGTAGGAATGAGAGCTGCAAATATCCCTTTTGCTCTTAGCTGTCTGCCCTGTGGTGGGTACATATGTTCAATCATTATTCTAATTACCTTTTGAAGGTAAAGGTGGTATCCATGAATGGGATTTTCAGAATCACTAACCCTAAACTCTTACAACAGTCAGAGTTTCATGGCTAACTTCAGGGGTAGGAGTGTGCCCACAGCATGCAGCTGACAGCCCAAACCAAACTGCTATACCTGGTTTGGTATGGCTGCAGGAGTGACTTTGGTTGATCTCCAACAGAGTTAGGGCATCTTCCCCTGAAATACAGGGATTTAACCTCTTATTTGTAGGGCATACTCTGATGTCTGTCTCTGAACCTCTCCTCAGATACACAGTAAACTCTGGTATTCCTGCAGAGGAGGGGAAAAATGAAGGGAAAACATCTGGGGAAGACAGAACATGAGCACAGACCACTGAATACGTTTGGATATTGTCTTTTGTTTATAACAGTGTGTGAAACCTCGGGATGATCCACTGCAGAAAGAGGGCAAGGATGGCTCTACCGAAAATTACTTCTGGCTTAGAGCTTGTGCCCATGTTTTTTTGTCAATTTGACCATAGTGTTGCACTGTATCAAAAATAATAGTTTGTGATTAGCCCTTAAGCCCTTCTCCCTGCACCATGCATAGGTCCAAGCCTACTGCTTGACTTTGTGAGTTCTGAGACTTCTGAAGTGTTGGAGTGAGGAAGAAGCCCAGTGATCCAAACATGATCAGGGATTTGGCCATCCTGCAGTCCCTTTAGCAAGTCTCTATGGTGTGCATGTGGAATATTTTCTGTCAGGTCAATGGATCATGTGTCTTTTTGGTCTTAGTTTCAGCTGCTTTGTGTCTGTCATCTTCAGACTCCTGAAAAATTGCCCTGGGTGTCTCATGGTCTCAGGAATACCCATCTCTAAACATTTTGGTGTGGATGTCTTTGGTTTGATTTGCACTGTTCTCTGCCTCCTGGTTTGTGACCAATGCTTTTTCTCCCTTCCCTGTTTTTTCTGAGATGCTTCTGGTCAAGAGGTTTTGTTTCTTGTAGCACCAGGAGCAGAGGTAGAGGCGGAAGCAATGCAAAACTCTGATATGTCCACATCTCTCTTCAAACTGTTTATCTTCCGCAGAGGCCTGATAGTGACTGACATTCATATAAACAGTGGGTGAAAGACCTGATGTGCACAGCTCAAACATCCTGTCATGGTCTGGGCACATGTACCTGATTGAAAAATAAACACCTAACATGCATAAATATCTGATGTGTTTTCCTGGTTAAAATCTTGTGTCCCTGTGCAGTGTTTTTGGAAGACCTACAGTTCATTCTTCTATTTTCTCAGAATCCATAATATATAACCCGATTTTAATTCTGCCTTGAGCTGCTGGCCACGACTTGATTGATGCTGTAGACAAGTTTATCTGCATGCAAGTTTATGTGATATAACAAACAGCACTTCAGAGAAACACTTAAATGCTTTTCTGTTTCCAGCAGTGACCTGTTGAACTATTTCACACAATTTAACCTTGTCTCTCCCCCTCAGTGCACTTGATGGAAAGGACAGTGCTTCAATCTGGAAAGCCAGGTAGGTTGGACCAGGCTGACATTTCAAATTCTGGAATCTCTATTCTTGCAAATTTTTCAGGACCAACCTGGATAAAGTCACCAGGTCTGAAATAACTTTGCTTTCAGCAGAGGTTGGTGCTAGATGGTTTCCCAATATCTGAGTGATTCTATGAATCTCTGTTAGACTGTGTGCAGCCATAGCTAAAATCAGGTTTGTTCACCCTGAAATTCCTGCAGCTTGAGAGAACATCATCCTTTCATTGCTGCTTCTTTGTGTCAGCCTCCCATAGTGGGATTTTTGACCTGAAGATCAGATGTTTCCTGGAACTCAGGGCATACAACAGATAAATTGCTGAAAAAGGTGTGAGCAGAAGGTGCAGCAAATCTCTTCTAGAGGCATCATTTGTAGCAATTGTAGTCTGGTTCCAGCTGTGCACGGGGTGGGACAGTGCTGAACATCTGTGGTGCTGCTCTGGC
Organism: Geospiza fortis; assembly: GCF_000277835.1. Classification (NCBI taxonomy): domain Eukaryota; kingdom Metazoa; phylum Chordata; class Aves; order Passeriformes; family Thraupidae; genus Geospiza; species Geospiza fortis. The sequence continues at coordinate 5,867,595 of NW_005054339.1, read as the reverse complement.
TGTGGTGGATTCTCTGTGCTGGGCCTGTGAAGGTAAAACTGATCTGACAGAAGTGCCCGGGAAGCTGCTGACCATGCTCAGTGGTTTCACTGCACTCATCTTCCCGGAGGGACATGACAGAGAGTCCCAGAGCTGTTTCTAGAAGAGAGTTCCTTTTCAAGGCAGGAGGATATTGCTCTCCCATAGCGCTCAGGGGACAGACCTCAGGCAAAGACCTTCAAAGTTTGAGTTTTCTCCCACATCTGGGGAAGAAGATGGCAAACCCTGTCCAGGGGCTGCTGATGTTAGAGGGGGTCAGGCTTTGAGTCTGAAAGTCCTCAATGATTACTATTTTGGCCTGTAACAAGGCTTGGTAAGATCTCTGGTAGAAATCTACTTGTGCAGTTGAGTTTTGCCTATGAGAAGAAGTTTGTTTTTACTATAAACTGCATTGTGCATGCTGTTCATCCCCAGCTGTCTCTTTGCCCTACTGCTATCCTCAGCTCTTTTCAGAAACCTTAGATTTATCACTCTTGGATTGTCTGTCTGGTTCTGGCTTTTAAAAATAAAAGCTTTTCAAAGGGCCTTTGGAACAGGCTGTGTTATTTTTGGCTCAGTCTCTTAGTGACACTCATTGCAGAATTAAAACTTCTAATTAGAAAGCAAAAAAAAATTGCAAGGGAAGGAAAACACATTGCTGCAAAATTAAGGTGGATATTTTAATTGCCCCAGAGGCATGGAATTGCAGTCCACTGCAGAGTTTGCTCTGCCCCAGAAGATCACTCTAGGAAATGATTACTGATTTCCATAAGTAATCTACAACCTTTTAATTTTAAAAGCTCAAACAAACATCTCTGCCAAGATACTTGGATGCTGCCTAAGTTTGATGCAAATATCCTAATAAGAATAATTTAATATTTCCACACATGATGTTGGGAAGACAATGTAGAGGGGAAAAGTAGTGAGTTAAGGATGGCAAGAGAAAGAGATTGTTGTAATAAACAAGTGATACAATGGAGTTAGAAGTGCAGATGACCTCTCTGACCTTGGACTTTTCAAGTGATTAATTTCTCCTGTGCAAACTTCTTGAAAATTGCTTTGAGATCATATGCCCTGAGGCTCTGCATGAAGGGACATGCCTCTAGAAATTCGTGTGGGCTCCTTCTGATTTGGGAGAGTGCTGCCTGACGCTGCTCTCTTTCCTTTTCCATGTGTGCATGCTTGGCCCTGGTCAAACCATCAGTTTTTTCCATGGTATTTTTCACTGGAGCAGGGGTGGGTTGTGCTTGTTGGTGTCTCTGTGTGTTTGTGTCTGCCAGAAAGCCCCCTGAGGTCCCAGCTGTGCTCTGCAAAGCTGTTTTGAGGGGAGAGGAAAAAGAAACAGAAAAAAGGAGATGATTGACAGTAGCCCTTTAGATTTCTGTTGTTAATGCACCGTAATAAGATAAGGCTTATCTTTAAATGTTCATGGAATCGAGACTTTGATGGAAACAGGCTTTTGGGTTAATATATTTTTGATAGATAAAGCAGAATGAAATGAATAGACCAGGGCAACATACAGTATTTAGAGAAAGAGATATTTTTTGTTTAAATCTCTCTCCTGGCATGCTGTCTGGGAGCGTGTGACACTCACATATAAATGGTGTGTTTGTAAACACACACTTAGTGCGTGTGTTTTAGAGGGATGCAGGGGCCTACAAGGGGAGTTACTGGGCTAAGAGGCTGCTGAGTGAGATGAAATCTGCTAGCTGAGATGAAAAATCTCACCTTCTGTCCCTTCACTTCTGTTCAAGTCCAGCTCTTGCTGGGTGGGTAAATGTGAACAGATAAGAGTTTGCAGCGTAAAGATTTTGCCTCCCCCGTGCTCTGACACGAAAAAGGAGCTGTGTGCCAGCCCCTTTGAGGAGTTTGGGCAGCAGTGTTCTGCTGTTTGAGCTGCTCGGGGAGTTTGGGGTGTTGTAGTCATTAATGCATTTCAGCTCAAGCCCTTTGGATGGTCTGTTTTGCATATTTGCACATTTGGATGGAATTATCCCACAACTGTGTGTACAGTGTCTGGGAAGGCCATGCTGAGGGGACAGAGCCTCCCTGCAGCAAAGGGCTGCAGCATCTGGGACTCGGATCCCAGACTGCTTGGTTGCTGCTTTTCCGTTGTGTGTTTACATCACAACTGTTGAATTTCATCTGCCCAGCTTCATCCCTGTCTTTTACACCTCTTCAGTGAGGAGTCATGTGTCCTTCCTGTCTCTCCCCGCCCCTGAACCTCTGCACTGCAGCCCCAGACATCTGAGCCACACAAGTTCATTTTCTCCATAACCTGCCTGGGCTCAAAATGATCTTTCCCTCTTAGGATATACTGACATAACCCCAGCATCTTTCCAAATCTTACAAAGTATCCCTAAAAAGGGCTGCCAGGGCATCACTTGGAATTGCTGGTAAATTCTGCCTGGCAAGTGAGTGGCACAGCTGGGAGAAGGTCCCAGAGTCTTCGAAGACAGACAAAGGGGTCTATAAAACCTGTAATTCACATCAGCCTGGGGGTGCAAGAGACAAAAATTTTCATTTGATTACACAAAATCTTTGGTGTGGTAATGCCAAATTGGGGCTTTGATTTCTCCTGTTTTAATACAACCTCTTCAGCTTGGTCCAGGGTTTTGCTTGTTTTAAGGGGTTATAAAGTGAGGTCTGGAAACACAGAGTGAAAGCTTTGGTTCTTTTCAAAACTGGTGACAGAAGTCTGACTTAATGCCATTAGGATTGGCATCAAATCCAGGCAAACAATTTTTCCAGCAGTAATTTTGCATAGAACAGACTACATGTGTAGTAGGGTCCAAGTTCCCCATTCATTTATCATTTCTTGCTTTTTCAGCCTTTCACTGAGTGGTGAGCTCTGGGCTCTGAGTTCCTGAGCTTGCTTATCCCTGTTTGTGGTGTCCCTGTTTTCATCTCTGCTTGTGGGCACCTGTCACAGGTGCCAGTCTTTGTACCACTCTGAAATTTGCTTCCTTTTTACAATTTTAATGGGATTTTGTTCGTTAGGAAGCAAATGCATTTTCGAAACCTGCATGTATGTTGGTTAGGATGTATTTGTGTAGCTCACAGACCTCTATATTTAATTAACGTAAAACAACCGTCTTGAATCTAAGAAGCTATCTAGTTGCAATTAGTTCTTGTTTGCTAATTAATTACCAATGGATGATTAAAGACTTGTTTACTGAGGTTTAGCAGCTATCAAGACACACATCTAGTACTCGGGGGATTTACTATGTGGTAACTGGATTGTTGAATTAAATTCTTATTGGAGACCTTTAAACTGTGACGGAAGAAAGCTGCTCTGCTGACAGAGCTTCCTTTCACAGCTCACCCAGCTCCTCCAGGTCCTGCTGCCCTGGGTAGCTTTGCTCTTAATGGGAGGGGTGGTTAGGCTGGTACACCTGACCCACTGGGGTCAGCAACTGGTTTCCTTCTGCAAATTAAAGGCACAGAAAACCAGGATCTCAGCTCTTGGCTCTGTTAGTTAAGCTGTGCTGCTTGCACACACTCTCAGTCTGTCGTGTCTGGCAGTCAAGGTTTACTTCTGTCTCTTGGTGGGTGCTCATCACATCTTACTCCAAACAGACAGCCATGAATTGAGCCTTGTCCTGTGGGGATTTGATTGCAGACTGGCTTTTGCTCCTGCATGTAGGCTTTTGGTTTTGCTTCTTCTGACAAGTTGATGGGTAGTTTTGTTGAATTTTTTTCAGTCTGTGGGTTTGTTTCAGATTCAGTCCCTGTGTTTATGGACTATTTGGTCACCAAAACCCCAAGTTTCTGCTCACCACTTGATGAATAGGATCAAGATTTATGGTGGCAATTAGTGGTTTTTCAGGTTACCAGTTGGAAAAGGCTTGAGAAGGTGGTGTGTTCACTGCCTTCTCAAAGCCAAGCTCTTGAGGTGCCTGGAGATGTGCAGCCAACATTGCTCAGTGCTTTTGAGAGCCCTCCCCTGTGTGCATAAAACAATGGAAGGGAAAGTTAAACGCTGGTACCCACATGCAGAAGCTCTTGGGTTTGCCACAGAGAGTTGCTTCCTGCACATTGGCATGAACAAAAGCTGTCCATGCAGGTGTTGGTGAATAATAAGGGACAGCAATGTGCTTTAGGAGAGCAGCAGTTCAGAATTTGGGAGGTTGGCTTTAAAGCTGTCTACAGGATCTTTAGCCTCTGTCAAGGACTGCTCTTGCATTTTGGTTTTTAGCCAGTAGGTCATGAAAGGAGGTAGGAGACCAGCAAGGGTGCTGGGAGTTTCTACATGGAGACAAGCTTGGTAGGATTTCATGGAAGAATTTTATCCATTATTTAATTTTCGCTTGTGCTTTCCTTATTTATAAGCCAGAGGTTTGGATTGCTTTTCTCCAGACTCTCTCACTAAGCGGAGCTGGCAGGGAAAAAAAAAAAAATCAGAGAGAATGAGCAACTGTGGCAGAAAACTGATTAAAAAGAATAATTAGCATTTGCCCCTGATAAATGAGCAAAGCCATTAATTAGACTGATTTACTCCTGGCTTTTTTTTTTCCCTTCTCCCTTTCCTCTCTCTCCTTTCTTTTTTTTTCCCTCTTTATCAAATGGCAGTACCGTGACTGCCCCTTTGGTACGTTTTCATCAGCTTTTCACCAGTTGTCAGAGCTAACACCCTCCTTTCCTGGAGCCCAAGCAGCCTCTTGTAGCTAATGGATATGGAATGCAGCCAGAGCTGATAGCTGCTGGATCTCCACTGGCTTACAGGTGTTTCCATCATTGCTGGCATATTATCTGCCACGGGGTCTCCTTCTTCCTCCTCCTCCTCCTCTTCTTTTTTCGTCTCTGTTTTCAACCTTCTTTGCAGTGTTCTAGAAGTAATTACAGTTAAAAAAAAAAAAGGCTGGCAAATTTTTAAGAATTTTATTTTATGCAACACGATGTCCTGGTGATCAAATCAATTTCTTTTTTTGGCACGGTGACAAACAGCGATGCTGCTGCTGTCGCCTGTTTGAATGTAATTACCAGGATGAAAGGGAGAATTTTAATTAAGACAATTTCCCCCCACACCTTCTTCCCTCCTCCTTGTTCAAATAATGAGCTGGGGGCTGTGGTATTTTTTTTTTTTTTAGAGCTGGGGTTTTTTAATATGTGCTTTTTTTATTAAGAAATACTACTAATCATCAGACCATTGCATATTATATCCTGACTATGTCCCCCCCCCCCGATGGGAGCTGGCTGAAGGCTTGAGTCCATGCAGAATGGGAAAATGATGCATTCACAGTCTCAAATGGGAGCTTGGCACTATACAAGCCAATATGAGCATAAAAGTCCTTGTTTCAGATCTTAAATGGTGCAAATGGGATCGCTGGCATGTATATGGTGCTTGGAGACTTTTGTGATTAATTATTATAGGCATTC
>NW_005054339.1:5835179-5862176 GCF_000277835.1 Geospiza fortis | reverse complement strand
TGCCCAGAGGTCAAATTTTTCATGCAGTTTAGGGCCCTGGAAGCAGAAACAGGCCCAAGTGGCTGCCTGGGAGCCAAATGCCACAGAAGCATCACAACATCTGGATTTGACCTTCATTCTGTAGGCCCAGCTGTAATTTAGGGAAGCATTTGAATTGTGTGCTGGGCAGGGCGTTAAGAGTAAGATGCTTCTGGGGTGGAAGGAGGAAGAAAGTTTCTGGCAAGGGCAGATGTGGAGTGAAATGGGAGAAGAATATGCTGGGATTTGTTGGAAGGAGCTGGTAGAAAGCTGAGGAAAAGTAAATGGCAACTGGAGCTGGGAAATAAGGCAATGAGAGTTTATCTGGAATGGGATTCACTTTTAAAGTTCCAGCAAGTACAAATGGATAATTCTGATGAGCCTCTGGCATGGGAGGTGCATTGGCAATGGGTTTGCAAGGCAGGACAATCAGAGTTGGGGCTTTTGAGGAGCAGGTGAGGTGCTGGACTAAGATTTTAGGGGGTGGTCAACCAAATTCCCTAATAATTCTGTGAGTCTTATCTCAGGGGGTGCATGCTGGGGATGATTTTAACTGGCTGCTGCCTTGGAGGGACATGTTACCCTGCAGTGTTGTCACCCCTGTGCCCCTGAGTGTCAGCAGCATTTGCAGAAGTTAGAGGTCAAGTTCTCTGGGACTTGTACCCTGATGCACAGGCAGGAGCATGGAGAGGAATTTTTCTTCTTTCTGTTGTTGCTGTTCTTGTTGTTGTTGGGGTTTTGTTGTTGTTTTTGTTTGGGGGTTGGTTGTTTGGGGTTTGTGGTTGTTTTTGTTTGTTTGTTTTTTTGTTTGGTTTGGTTTTTTGTGTTTTGGTTTTTTTTTTTTTTTTTTTTTTGTAGGGAGGGCAAGGACACCTTCCTAGTCCTCTGAGATTTGCCCCTCTCTGGGTTCACCCCATAGCATGCATCACAAACCTGTTGTGCTCTTTCAGACACAGGCAGGGCATCCTCTGCAGCCTGGCCACCCAGGTCTGTTAGCAATCCAGAGAGGCTGGTTCAGGACAATTCAAATTGCCTCCTTCCCCCAGGGCAGGACACACACTGCCTCCAAAATATGCTTTTCAACCTGCAGCCTTGGGACCAGGGCAGTGCCATTACTTGGGGCTGAAATTAGGTCTTCAAAGGGTTGGTGTTGGAAGGGGCTGCAAAGAGGAAATTGATTTCCCAGATGTGTTTTTGAAGCATGGCTCATGTCAGTGGAAGGTAATTTAGAGCGATCTGGGTGCTTGGTTTCCCAGAACAGCTGGAAGTTTATGTGCAATTCCTTGGCTGTGCAGCCTGTGGCAGGAACCCTGAGCTGGGCTGGTCCCCAGGCTCCACCCTGCCTTCCTGGGGATCACTTCAGGCATGACGTGAACATTGCCGGACAAATAGGAAAACCTGCAGAGCAAGGTAGGGGTGCCTGACAAAAAATGAAGGCAGCAAGCTCTGTTTGGGCCTCTTCACTTGTTCAGTGATATTCAGAGGGGTCACAGCCCTGCCTCCCACCTCTCCTGTCTCGCCAGCTGCCATGGAGCAGTGGAGCTCAGGCATTTGGGCAGAGCTGGTTGGAAAAGCTGAATAAAAGGAACTGGTAGAACTTGAACCTTGGCTGAATGGCTGCCCTTGTTCTCTGCAAAGAAACCATTCCTTCTTACAAAATCCATGTGCTTACACCTAGGTTTTCGAGTCCAAAGGGGGACTTTTCTCCTTAATTCATTGCCAAGTGAGTTGGGGGATAGGTGAGCTATTCCTGCTTACAAAATCCATGTGCTCACACCTAGGTTTTCGAGTCCAAAGGGGGACTTTTCTCCTTAATTCATTGCCAAGTGAGTTGGGGGATAGGTGAGCTGTGGTGTAGGATGTGAGGACCAAAGTTACTGGATAGATGGGATCAGAGGTTTAGGTGAGGAACAACACCAGAACCAGGATGGTAAGAGAGTAGATTGGATATATCACTGTGCTTTCAAAGGCTTTGGGCTCTGCTGGATTTGTCCTAAAGCTGACAATGGCCAGTTGTCCTGGCAGAGATGCCTCCTTTGGGGTGGCAGCCCTCAAGGGTTTGGCAGAGCTTGGGTGCTCTGGGTTAATGAGCCAGGATCAGTATGCACGCTCCTACCACACACAAACAGATGCAGTAATCTGAATTATTTGTGTGCAGCCCAGGTCCCTGGCTTGCTCAATCCCAGAGTGGAAATTGTGCCTGAGGTTAATGCACTGCAGAGAATGTAGGGGAAATGTTTTGCGTTTTAAACAAATAAAAATCAGTGCGTATTTTTTTAACGCTTGCTGACCAGCTCTTCACATCCTGTTAAGCTAAATATTTGCATGGTGGTGGTGGAGGGAGGGCTGAGCAAGGAGCCCCTGTGTTTCGTTTGGGTGGCTCTATATTGCCATCAGCTGCTCTTTCCTCTTCTGTCTGTTTTTCTTAGCAGGGTCAGGACGAGTTTCACAGTCCAAATGGTTCACTGCAATTCTCTACAGGATATCCTCATTTTACTTTAATGGGGAGGAAATTAATGAAACATACAGGCCCTGGGGCTTCAAATACTATACATTAATATTATCCCAACGTATTGTGGTATGTGCACTCTCTCAGACTAAACTTTACACTGGACAGAGGAAGTTGTGATCAGATTCAGGTGCCTGTGAAATTTAAGTGGTGGGGGGGAGAAGGGGGAAAAAAATAAAGGAAAAGAGAAGCTTGAAGCTGTTTCCTTCCATTTCAGCCCCTGATAAGTGTGAGAACAGGAATGTTCAAATGGGATCAGGTCAATACAAACCAAATAAACTTTCCCAACTCTTAGGACAGGAGTATTTAGCTGTATTTGTGTATCTGAGAGACTCATTCCTTTGGTTTGTTGGTTACCTACTTTGGAGACCAAATTCTTCCCATCTGTCACTAGGCCAGTAGTGATCTAAGACGGTGGTGGTCTTTGCAGAAGATGTGCTGCTAAAGGATTCCAGATCTTCCCACCTCCCTTTCCTCCAAGTGAAAAACACCACAAAATAGGAGAGTGTCACAGGAATGAAAAGAAAATCAAGTTCAGCTTCAGTTTTCTGTGGTGGTTACAGGGAAAGATGAGAAGGCAGGTCTGAGCGCTCAGCTGTTACCCCTTGTGCCAGCCACCTCATTAGCCAACAATTTCCATGCAGTGATGCACTCCAGCTTCAGCAGAGCCCAGAACCTTCAGCTGGGGTGCCTGGCCCAGACAGTGGATCTGGATGTTATTAAGCCTCTCAAGACAACCAAGAAGCTTTGGCCATGTATTGAAAACAGCTTAGATTGAGGGTGCTCAGCTGCCATCCCACTCTGAGCTGCTTGCATGCAGCCCCTCTGGTGTAGCTGCTCCTGCAGCTGGAAGGGGGTCACTAACACTGGGCTGTATTGGGCCTGTTCCTCAAAGCTGCTGACTTCTGTGAATTCTGGCTTTCCTTCTGGGATTTTTGTTTTGTTTTCTTTCTCCTCATGCTGCAGTTTCCTCATGTTACAGCAACTGGCACTGCCTTTGCATCAAAAGGAGCAGTTCTTCACAATTCTGGTGGAAGAATGTGGAGGAGGGGATCTTGCTTGGAGAAACTGGCTGCATCAAGGAAAAACAAGAATTTAAATGGTCATCATGGGCTTGGGGAATAACAAGGCTTTTTTTTTTTTTGTTTTCTCAGAAGTGCACTAAAATACCTTAAATTTTATATGGGCTGAAGCAGAAAGCACACCCCCTCTCATTCCCAAACTCCACATCCCCAACTCTGTCCATTTGACTTTAAATGTAGCTGAACCACTTGCCTGGTGGAGAAAACCACAACTTGAATATTACCACATTTTGCAAACTGAAGGCTCTGCCTTGGGATACGGGGACAATTTATTAGTGGAAATATCTTTAATTAATTTGTGCACAAGTTCGTGTTTTTCTTTAATTCTTCTCCCCAGGCACTTGACCCATAGTAATGAAATCCGGGAGTCCTTTTCAGAAAATTACTTTCTCAGCATTTTTGTTCCTTTTAAAGTTAAGTGTATCGCATAATGACCATGAAATGTTATCCTCTATTAGGAACACACTTTTCACTGAGAGTCTTCAAATAGAGTTTATTACCAGGAACTCTGGGGTAAGCTGCCATCCACTGCCTCACAGCCACACAGGCCTGGCTTTCAGCTCTGCACAGGAGTGTCTTTGGGGACAAGTGGAACTGGTTGGCACTGGAGGAAGGTAGGTCCAAGGTTTGGTGCCAGGCTCAGGAGAGAACAGAGCTCTGACTTCAGTGGCCATAAGCTGGACAATGGGCTGCTGCAACCCAGGAGAGCCCAGGTGTTTGGGAACCTCACATGTGACCTGGCCCCTGGGCAGTTCTAGGTGCCTCCAGCTTTGCAGCTGGAAACACAGACCTTGGGACAATGGCCAGAATGGCTCCTGCTGGCTCTGTCCCCACCAGTGTCATACTGTGGTGGCAGTATCTCAATGGTTTCTTCTTGTCCCGGCTGCCCCCAGGGAATGGTTGCAGGCTCAGGAAAGAAGGACATGCCTTGAGGGGTTCTTTGGTGTCACTTTGCCTGTGTCTGCAAACAGTCCATAAGGACAGGATGGTTTCCTTTTGCACAGGGATGGGCCAACAGTCCCCTGTGGTTTGGCATGTGGGGATGTTGGCACTGACACAACAGACACTGGTGATTGAGGGGTTGTTTGGGAGTAACGCTGCCAAGGCACAATGGGATTTTTCAGTTTTTTGCAACGGAGAAAGATGGGAGGGGGGATGCTGAACAGCAACAGGCGATGAACAGTTCTGATTTATAACCCATGTGAAATATGTTATCTCCCCACCCCACCTTCTGCCCCTCAACTGCCGCTGTCTGAGCCTGGCACCTTCTGATGCAACATTTAGGTGCTGATTCAGACCAGCCTTGGAGAACATGGTGTTGTTGTGGAGGAGCTCAGATGGGTGTTTCTTAAAAAGTCTCATTCAAGTACTGACTGGGCTTTTAACCCCCCCGGACACATGCCGGGGAATTCGCCATGCTGTGACATTACTGTGCTGTCCTGCAATGGACAATCTTGGCCAGAGCTGCAGAGCTCCTTGCACCCCTCTGACTCCACGTCTGAATCCTTTTCTGGGGCAGTAACACAGGCCACTCACTGCTCTCTTTGCTCTCTGTTGCTCAGTCCAAGTAGAATCAAACCCCAGGGGTCAGAGCTGGTTATTCATCTTATCATAAAGATATTATTAGTGTTTAGAAACCCCCTACCAGCAGCAGAAAGGGCTGTTGCACAAAGGGCCTGTCCCCATTGTTTTGAGGTCATCCATCTCCCTGTCCTAGTCCCGTTTTCACTCTAATTTGTTTAGACCACAGAATGGGCACGTGAACAACTCGTTTTGTTTTTGATGGGTGACCACAAGAACATTGGCTGCATGTGCTTTTTGTTTGGTTGCAGTTTAACAGCTGTTCCCTTTGAAATAACCCCATTTCTGCTGGCTTTATTTCCTAGTTGCTCTTACCCAACTTTTCTGTCCAGTGAGGTTTCTCCCTCCTCCCCACACACCTGGCCCTGTTCCCTGCCCTCCCCACCACTACCCCAGGAACCCTTTTGGTTATTTCAACCTCCGTGATTAAACTGGCCCCCAATTGTTATCAAGAACATTCAGGAAGGAGGATGAAAAAAGGAAACATAATCTTATCTGAGAATAGAAAATATGATAAGGGCCCCCTATCTGGAGGCTGCAGTGTCCCTCGTGGTGGGGCTGCAACAGTTCCTTTGAAAATAATCACCGACACCATCTCTGCTAAATCACCTTTCACACAGCTCAGGCCTTTGATACAAAGGCCCCTGGCAAAATTAGAGCAGGATTGTGTAGACCCCAGAGCAAACGCATTAAATGCTCAAGAGATCAGAATTAGGGGGCACACAGATATAATTGCTTAGGAGGAACTCGTGTTCCTGGGGGGTGACAGTGTGTGGGTGGATGGGCATGCACATTTGTGGCTCTGTCTGGTAGCTACCAGATGATGACTGCATGTTATAAGGCATGATGAGGTGCTAATTAAATGAATTAAATGGCCTTTGTATGTTTTAATCATCCACCTAGGAGAGGAGTTAATGCTGGACTATATGCAATGTATGATCATCGAGTGCTCAGCTCTCTCAGAAAGTCTCAGATAAAGTGTGAGCACTCTTGTGCTGGTTATATGTAAACAGCAAGACCAAGAAAGTAATTTTTGCTTTTGGATTTGTTGTTTGGTTTTGGGGATTTCTTCATGTTTTTGTTTCCCCCCCACCTATTTTGGTGTTGAAGCCTCAGGGTTAAGCTTTTCTGATTTTATTTCAGCTGAATTGAATTTCATTGGGTTTTATGTAATAGGTCCTGTTAGGCACATTGCAAAAACCCCTCCATGTGCTGCTCCCAGGAACTTGACAGACCTTTTCATGAATATACCTGGCCTGAAACAGCCTTGGTGCAGTCTGGGGAATCGACTGGAGCTGGGAAAGCAAAATACCCTGCAGGGAAAGGATGGAGGTGCATTGAGGAGAATCATAGGAAATACAAATATATGGGCCTTAAGTATGACTTACTTCAAAAAAGAAAATAAAATCTCCTCTGTATTTGTTCTGAGATTCTAAAAAATGCTTAGGGATTTTGGGTGCTCACTCATTTTTTGGGTTCTTGGCATAGGATGCCTTTCAGAGTGGCATAAAATAGCTCTTTTTGAGCAACTAAGTTATTTTAAAATGTTTGAAATTAGTAACCTAAAAATTGAAGTTTCCCAAATCCAAGTTCACTTGAGAAAATTGTACGCTGCTAATTGACTCCATACATTTCTGATCATCATGGTTTATATCTTTTAGAAAATGATTTGGCTTGAACTGGGAAACTCTGAGCCACCTCCCTGACTCACAGGTGTTAGCCATCAGCCAGTCAACCCATTTCCAAGGTACTCCAAGGCAAAGCTTAAAAATATGCTTTAAAAAACCAAACCAAAACAAAAACCTGTGAAAACCTTCAACAGCCAAGCAAACTCCACTCCTCTGTGAATATCAGGTTAGGAGGTCTTGCTTGGGGCCTAGCAAGTGCTGAAATTGTCAGATCTTGTGAAATTATTTAACTAAAGAGTCCAAGCTAAATCTGGCAAAGCTCAGACTGTAACAAAGTTCCTCTGCAACACAACAATCTGGAATTAAACCCCTTTTTCTCATTAGAGGGGAAAATACTTCTTTTCTCATACATTTTTGGTGGGACCCTGCAGCACAGGGAAAGGGCATTACAGTGTGGCCACCTGGTATCTCAAAGTGTTAACTTCAGCACTGCATTCTTCATTATTCTAAGGTAGAAAGTCTGTAAAGGAACCCAATTTTAAGTACTGGCCAGGAAGCAAATTGCAGTGGTGGGAAACTGGCACAAGAGGTAAGAGATAAGCTCAGAAATCCTTGCCTTTCTGCTGATCTGGCTTTCAGGGACTGGCATTTGTGAATGCAGCCCATTGAATATGAGTGCTGCAGTTTGCTGGTCTGTAACAGAGACGTGGTCCATGTGGAATAAGGTTGTGAATGACTGGCAGAACCTTCTGTCCATTTTTTTCCAGATACACAAAATATGCCCTTTAGGTCTTTTCCTCCTATTCTTCCCCTTGACAGCCCAAATTATGGATGAAGGTGCCAGGCTGAACACTAAATTTCCTGTTGCATGCTGATTTGTGGGTTATTTGTGCTACTGAGAAGCATGCTGATTTGTGGAGCAGTCACAAAGGGCTAAACAGTGAATTTGGACATAAATCCATTTGATCTTTCATAGGTGGGTGGAATCCTTTGTCATTTCTGTAGCTGGCTATGAAATGCAGCTAAACCAAATCCTCAAATTTCCTTGATCCTTGTGGGAAGCTTCAATCTGAGACGTCCCAGAAGAGACATCTAGAAGAAAAACCTGGATTCACCAAAATGGCTGTGTTTTATTATTAGATATAATTGCTGATCCAGACACAGCACTGAAGCACTTGCAGGAGGATGAAGGAGGCATGAGCCAGCCAAGGCAAGCCCAACTTTGATCTGCAGAACTCCCTGGCATCATGGCCTTGGGGCATTCCCAGCCTGCAGCAGCCATCCCTGCGAGGGTCACCATGTGGTTTTGTAAGGCAGTGCAGTGAAGTATCTCAGGGAATTGATCCTACTGCAGAAGAAAAGAGAAATCCTGCTTTTGTGTGTCCTAAGTGTTTGTTGTTACAGTGGATCAGCTCCCCAGCCAGGCTGATGTCATGGAGCACTGCAGCAGCACACGGAGGGATCACACTTTGCAAGGCAGAGGCACTCAGAAAGGATCCCCAAAACTGGAATTGCCACCAAATTTCTGGCATGAAACTTTCCTCCCCAGCAAAGCAGGAGAGAAAAAAAAAATCTGTGAGCAGTGTAAAGAAATAGAAAGACCCAGCCAACAGGGAAGACTGTTTTGCTGAAAAATATGGGGGGGGACCAAAGAACTCTCCAAACAAGACCCTACCCAGCCCAAATCCTATTTCATAAGAAAGAGTTGAAGATCAGTCTCCTTCAGCCTGACTCAGCAGTGTGGAGTGGGATGTTTTGGGAAACTTGGCAATGCAGCAGGGGGAGAGAGTGAGGAAAACAAGCAATGAGTGCCCAGAGAGTGAGACTCCAAAGGCTCATCTGGGTTCCAGCAGCAGAAGGTGCTGCTGGTGACTGGGGAGGGAAGAGAATTCTCCCAGAGGGTCTGACCCTGGCATCCCCCATTCTCAGGCCCTTTTTAGTTTGCACCTTTTAAAGAGGGGTTCCCAGGCACTGCTCAGTCTGTAACCTTCGTGTGCTTCCTGTGGAGCGCACTCTTAAATTATTTTTTATCAAAAAGGCCCAGAAATTTGATAGGGGAGATGAGAAGATGGGTACGATCAGGGAGGATAATAATGAAGAACTGTCAGTTCCCTGGCTGTAGCTTTGTTGGCCCTGCTGCTTTCTGAGATAAAGACACAGTGGCTGGTCTGGGTTCTATATTAAAAGGCCGATTTGGCTGCTTGATTATATATGAAATATAGATTTAAAGCTTAACTTATGTTACCAAAAGCTAATCAATTGCAGGGTAAAGCCTGACACATTTGTTATGATCACTAAAAAGCTTTTCTTGGCTTCTTGGTGCTCATAGTGGCTGGAGGGGTTTTAAAAAGCTGCTTGGATCCAGTTTAGTGAAATTGTACCTGTTCAGAATCTATTTATATATTTAGTAATAACAGCTCAGGATGGAAATATTTTCCTCTCTTCTATCCTTCTCTACCTGAATTCCAGGAACCTCCACGAGGAAGGAGTTAAAACCTCCTTTTAGCAGGTAGAAGGGGAAAGAGAGGTAGAAAAAATTCCAGAGCCGGTGTCCAGAAGGACTGTGATCCTGCCAAAGTATTCTATTTATATTCTATTTATATTCTATTTATATTTATTTATTATATTCTTCTGGAGATGACCTTGCTCAGCTCCTCGGTGAAATGCTTTGCTGGGTCTGTTGCTTTAGGCTTTGCTCCTGGAAAGCTGAGTGTACCAGAGCTAGAGAACTGCTGCCCTAGCCTCACTAAATGGTTCTGGTACCCGTGCAAGCCCTCAGAGAACAGCCTGGAGCATCTCTGTGGGCGCTGGAGGCAGAAAGCGCCTTTCAGAGGCTGTGGCTCTTTGCCATGGTCACCTCCCTGGCAGCCTCAGAAGTGCACAGCCAGGAGGCCAGAGCAGCACCAGAGTGTGCCAGGGAGCCGGGGCTGAGCCATCCTGCCTTGGCTGACAGGCCTCTGGGGCTTGTCTGCTCACAAATGACACACACATGCAGGCACAAATAAAACCCTGGCAATCGCTGTCTGCAACA
Organism: Geospiza fortis; assembly: GCF_000277835.1. Classification (NCBI taxonomy): domain Eukaryota; kingdom Metazoa; phylum Chordata; class Aves; order Passeriformes; family Thraupidae; genus Geospiza; species Geospiza fortis. The sequence continues at coordinate 5,852,327 of NW_005054339.1, read as the reverse complement.
GCCTCGCTGCTTCCAGGGGGAAGGAGCGCACAGTAATTTGATGCCTTCATTATCTTCATAACATGAACCAATTTGTCAGCAAACTACTGTGCAGCCTGATTCCTGATTGCAGGGAAAACCAGGCTGGGAGAGAGGACTATTATTTGCAACCAGTTTAAGCATTGTTCTTTTCCAGAGGAATATAAATACACTGTGTAGAGCTGGCTCATTAGACACTTATCCGTTTGTATTTATGGTTTAATTAAATAACTGCACGGGAGGACTTTGGTTTCTAATCACAGTCACAATACAGTTTTGCCCTCTTCATGGCAGTCTCTTTCCAAGAAAGGTATTGTGGCATGAGCACATTCAATCTGCCAGCTCCCATTCCTTGATGGAAAGAAGTGAAATACTTCAAGCCCCAGTGTAGGGATGGGGGAACTGATGGATAAAGAGTTTCAGTGACCAGCCTCAGGTTATGCTGTTTACTGACTTCTTGTGAGAAACCATCGAGTTTTCTCCTGAAAGCAGGGCTAGGAAGTGAGTTCCTGATTGCTCTTTGCTTCTAAAGAGGTGATCCCCCACAGAATTTTGCAGGCACCACTTTTGCCTGCTTTCTTCTTTTGTTATAAAGTCCAACCTTAGCCAATCACCCTGAATCGGATTTTGTCTTGCAGATTTGCTTGTCATGGCTCTGATTTTAACCTGAAGCAGCAAGAATGCAGCATACTGGGCATGATTCCTCTGAATGAGCCCCTGCACAGAGTCCTGTGCTACTTCACCATCCCAGGAGCTGGATTCCGTGCAGGATGTGGCAGGAATTACCTGCTAGGCTGGGTGTACAGAGATGTGAGGTGAGTTACAAACCAGCAGAAAAGCTGCAGACAAGTGAGGTCACCCTCTGCCTGTCTCTGGCATGGCCCCTACCCTGGGGTTGCTTCTGTTCTGGTGTTGTTTCTGTTCTGGTATTATTTCTGTTCTGGTATTCTGGTACCAAATGCAGTGGGTTTCTTGCCACACCATATTTCCTGTAAAAACCATTCCACGAAAGATTGGCTTTGAGATTTTGCTGAGGGAAAGTCTGTGTCATGGCTCTGGAGTGGAGGCCAGGTAAATATAAAGGTAGGATTTTCTGTCTCTGCCCTTCCCCTCACTTCTTGCATCAGCTCACATCTCTGGTCTCAGTCTGGGACAGAGGACAGCAGAGTTATGAGATCTCCTGATCAGGCATGCAACTTTCAGCAGTGCTTTGACTTTGAGTGTAAATTTCCTCTCTGGAATGTCAGGGGAAATCTAAAGGAGCTGCCTGTTGCTTAGAGAATAGAGAGGAAGAGTGCAGTGCTTTGACATTATATTTTCTTATTCCTAATCCCCGAGGTAGCTGATGTTTTTATTTAATATTTTTTTTACTCCCTTCCATGTTTAATGTGCTCCTTTAAATTGCTTAAGCTTCTTTTTCTTCTCTTTAACTCAGTTAAATCAGATTCCCCTGTACCCTGAAATATAAAATACATGGAGGTTTTCTCTAAAGCATAGTTTATGCTAATAATTCCCTCTCTGCATTCCTGTGCTAGAGTCAAGCACTGCATATCTGATTGGGCTCTTAATGACTTTTGGGAATCATTTAAATATCTAGCTGACTAGCCCAGTTAATAATCAAAGCTGCAGCTCCTTGAAGCAGGAGTGACTCATGGAAGAAGAAGAAAGCTTCTGGTTATTTCTAAGCCTCTCTGCTGCCCCTTCACTGCTGTGCAGGCTCTGAAGGGCACGGCCTTATCAGATGTTCCCAGGCAATGTGCATCCTGTCTGGCTGGCTCCCAGGCACACCTTCAGATGTGCAAGGTGCCAGCTTGGTGTCTGAACATCTGTTGCCTGTGCACCCATTGCAGGGAGATCACTGGAGCTTGCAGATTAAGCAGTTCAGGGGCAAATTTAGTTTTTGAATTGCAGATTTTTTTGGGGGGTGGAGCGGGGGGAACACTTGAATATTGCAGTGGGGATAGCTCTTGGGAGACAACTGGCTTTACTCCTGAGTGCTTAGGTGTGCCCTGATGCTGCTGGTACTATCTGTGGATGAATCAGAAAGCAGCAGATGTGGGGTTTTGCCTTTGGGATTGCTTGTCTCATTCAGTGTCCTCTCCCAAATGAATGCTACCCTTTCCCAATGTTTGTTTTCATTCTTAAAGTATTTTCTGACCATCTCACCTGATAGCTCCTGAAGTTTCATTTAATTTCTAGAATGAGATTTTTTTTTGGCATTTTTTGTCCCAGAGTGCCTTGGATCATTGTCATGTGTTGTTACTGCTGTCTCTGCTGCAGACAGACAAAAAAACTGCTCTGGTAATGAAAAAAAAAAAAATTGCTGTGTTTCCCCTCCTCCTGCACCCCAGATTACTCTCCTGAGCACTGGCATGATGTTAGGACTACCTTTGGCATCTGTGCTTTTCCTTTTGTGTCCTGAATGGCAGTGCTCACTGAGATCCCTGCTTCTGTGATTTATGAATCAAGATATGTTCCACCAGAGAGAATGAGTGCCTGGGGGAGAGAGAAGAGCTTTGATCTCACTGTGCTTTTGAAATATGACTGTAAAATCAGAATTAGATGGCAATCTCTTTGGGGCAGGGACATCTCTGCTTGCCCTGCACAGTGCCTGGCATGCTTTGGGTGCTGTGTTATCAACAGCAGAGGCTGAGTAATGGGTGATGCTCTCAAATCTTCTCTATTGACCCTGAAGAGTTGAGGAGCTGTTCTCTCCTCATGCTATTATTAATAGTGCTTTTGTTTTCTTCCCCCTGCTCCACAGTAACTGGACCTGCTGGCCCTCTGGCCATAGAGCTGGTGGGATGGAGCTGCTGCTGAGCCCTTGCCCGGTGTTTGTGCTGTGACAGGAGCTGTGCCCTCTCCTGGGCACAGCCTCGTGCCCTGCTGTACAAACCATGGCTTTTCTGTGCTATTCACTCTCCACACTTGGCCTTAAGCACCAACTGTGGCCTCAGGAAGCCTTAAAATAGTGAAAGGAGCAAGGAAAAGCACAGGGATATTTGCAGCTGCTGGGACCAGTCATGGATTTTTCCCTTTGCCAATGTGAGTGCAGAAATGCCATCTCATTCTTTCTCTTGATTTGAAGTTTTGGAGAAGATGTACGAAGACTGTGAGGGATTTAATCACTGGGCTGAGTTGTTTTAAATCCACAAAATTATCCTTTGAAATTTCTTTTCCTTAACTGTCTTATTTTTTTCCTTCAAACCTATTTTTCTCTCACCTCCAGATGTGAAATGTCAATTTCTGATCAACCTACATCAAAATTTTTCAGTGGGGGAGGTACAGCTGAAGATGTTCTCTCTGCTTCCAGAACTTCCTCAGCTCTAAAAGCAGCACCACACTTGAAAGTTTCACCAAGTTTTGGCTGTCACTGCTGTTAAAGAGCCTGACTTAATTCATAGTCATTGCATTTGAGTGGAAAACTTGTCTTTTCATTATAGGGCAAGAGGAAGGAAAGGATACTTAAGGTGTGATTGCCATGATTCCTAAATGAGTCATGGATTTTGATGTGGAAAGAGCTGACCTTGTCCTTCTCGACTGCATATGTGGCTTTGATTTTTAAGGGGAAAGATGGGATTGCTGTTTGTTCTGCACCTGGTGCTCCAGATTTGAACGTAGACGTTTCCATGACCTTTCCAGTTAGAGCTGGAGTTTTGGGATAGAGCTGTGCCCCTCTCCAGGGTGCCCTGCTGCAGTGAGGAGTCTGTTCACCCAACAGCAACCATTTCTGAAGAGGGGGAGCAGGATGGGTGCTCATTATTTGAACTGAGTTGGCTCTGAAAGATGGTCCATGTGGAAACTCTTTCAAAGAGGAATGTTCTTATGCTTTGGCATGATGATCATGCTTTCCTAAGAGTAAGGAAAATTGACTGGACTCTGGAAAGAGGCAGAAAAGAAAAAAAGCCTTTTTTAGGACCCACTAAGCTATGGGCTAAAGCTGAGGTGCACTCAGGTGATGTCTTCAGCTCAGCTGCCTATGGTGCTCTGCTCTAAAATGGGACAGGTGACATCTCATGTGGGCTACTGACCTGTGTCCTGAAACGCTCACCTAATTGTCTTGGTTCTCCAGCTGCAAAGATTCATTAGAGGAGATGGAAATTTCTTGCCTCCCCAGCCAGGATTATAAAGGCAAAGGGATGGATGCAAGGGAGTGGGGAGACTTCACAAGCAGACTTTGCTGGCAGTGGTCTGCAGTGGATCTCACAGCCCCATCCAGCACATCTGTCTCTCCAGAGAAGCTGATGGCACATGTGAAATGCAGTGAGTCCCTGGGCTATTGTGTAACTTGGGGGATGCCTGCAGCTGCTGCTCATAATTAATCATTTAAGCAACAAAATCAAGTGACTTTACTGACAGTATCCAAACTGCTGACCTCAATGCATTTTAAAAGTTCGTTGGATACTGAACCTCGAATGACCCATGGATGGATCTGGAATAATAATTTTCATAATCCTCAAGTCATTATCTTAAGAGGGAACGTATTGTTCTCCTAATTAAGTCTGTCCACACGCTGTGCAGCTTCCCATGCAAATGCACTGTGCATAAACTAATTAAAAGAAATATACAGCCACAAGGACTTAAATGGTCTTTTATGCAATCTCTTTAAATTATAGTCTCCCTCCTCCCCCCTCACACACACAAACTAACAAGGGATTCGGCATCATATTCAGCAGGGAAAACCACTGAGCAGTTTTGGATCCCAATCTGGAATCCCCCAGAATTTATTAGAAAGCTTTTGTTTTATGACATTTTTGTGAGGGCCCTGGATGTGTAGAAGACCCTAATTGAGAATTACGATTGTTTAATAGGAGACAGTCCCTGCCCTGAAGAGCTTACAGTCTAAACAGACAAGACAGCCAAAAGCTGAAAAAGCCTTGTTTTGCACTTGAACAGCTCAGCCATTGAAAAGTTGAATGACTTTTCCAAGGTCATATATACAGAGCTGGGAACTGGAGGCAGATCTACTCCAGCCCTGTAAGTACCTGAGTCTTCTACCTTTAATAATAGACCCAAAAGACATTATAATATATAGAAGCCTGTTTTGTGCAACAGCACCAAAGGGCAATTTCACACTGATTCTCACTGGTATTTTGTTGGCTGGGAAATGGCTGTGAGACTGCTTGGCTGTTTTCAGTGGCTCTTTCATGTTCTCTGGTGTGGTGGAGGTTGTGCCCCTGGAAAGCAGTATGTTGGAGGCATGTGGACATTGTAAATGTTTTCTGCCAGGTGACCCCATTAACACCTCATCAGCACTGTGCAGATACAGCAGAAGCCCCCTGGCCAGCAGTGTTCAGGCTGTCTGTGTGCCTTGCATTGGATCATGAGTTTGATGAACCCTGGACTGGCCTCTGTTTGTGTTTGGTTGTGAACATGAGTGAAGCAAGATGAAGGAGATCATCAGGATTATTTTTGCTGTCATTTCCCTTGGGACTGTTGCTGACATTGCCTTTGGCTTCTATTTTGCAGAAGAGGGGTGGAAGCTCTGTGTGTAGGACATCCCACTTGCTGTTTTCACTCTTCTTCCATGGATCTGGTGTTTGTGTGTTTGCCACACAGCCAGCAGAGGAATACTTTCTGAGCAGAGTACCCAAACAAAGAAGCTGTGTTTGCACCGAGGTGAACTGGGACAATGCAGCCAATGCCCATCCATGGGAGAGGATGTAAGCAGTTGTTGTGCAGCTCAGCTGCTCTGAGCCAGGTGGGGTGTTATCAGCAGCTAGATGAAGAGGGGCTGTGTAGCTTACAGCATTGCAGAAGCCTTAAGTTCTGCCAAATAGACATTAGTTGGTGCCTGCAGCTTCTGAACAATTATTGAGGCAATGGAGCTGCAAGCTTCAGAAACAGCCCATCAGTGGGACTGGTTCAGGGGGAAGTGGCAACCAAGCCCTCAACAGCCCAGGCATGGCTGGATAGGAATTTGCACATAAATTTTGAGAGAGAACAGGGATTTTCTTGCTCTCTTTTACGGATGGGTGTTTATGAGTGTGAAGTGGAAGATGAAATTTCCTTAGTCTGTTCTCAATTACTGTCTCATTCTTTGCATGTGGCAGGTTTCCTGACACCATCCCTCCCGATGCAGCAGCCATTGAAAGCAGCAGCTGGACAAGGAGGGTGAGGAGGAGCCTGGGAGGCCCCTGAGCACAGGATCAGAACCACAGTGAACAAGCAGTTCTCCTCTTATCTGATGTAGCCTGGAGAGCAGACAGATAGGACTGCAGCAATCAGTATGATGGGAATGTGGTGGGTGGACTCTATCAAGAGAAAAGAAACCCTCCCCTCCATGGATGAACCTTCATGTCTCTGTTTCCCCCCACTCCAGTCCTCATTCTGGTAAGAGGGAGGATCTTTTCTCCATCCAGCAATGAGATGAAAGAGTGCCCCACATTTGACACTTCATGAGTTGGCTGAACCCTACAAAGTGATCTTCATAAAATCCTGATTCCAAAGCATCAAAGCCTTTTCCTGACTGGTAAAAACCCTAAAAATTCCTGGAAGAACTGCCAAAGGGCAATGGGGCTGATTCTGTCAACTGCCTTTGGTTAGAGCCGGGTTTGGTTATTTATGGGGGCCGGGGGAGGCAAGAACTCTCCAGATGGGTGGCTAAACCAAATAAAACAATGATAAAAATCAATGGAGTTATGTGCAGGGAAAAGAATGCCTGTGCATGAAGCACACGCTTCTCTGTGCTGAAACATCCCTCAGCACGGTGCTGCTCTGGGCACTCCACCCCAGGCTGTCTCATCCCCCTGGCTCTGCCCAAATGTGCCCTTTGCTGGGGGAATTCTGGCTTGATTTATTGACAAATTGACTGACAAATTGATTTATTGGTACCTTCCTAGTGAGACTTCACACTGATTGAGGCACAAGTCCTACTAGAAACATGTCCAGGTGAGTAATCACCCAAATTGCAACAAGAAGTCATGCCACTGCAGTGGGATTATTGCAGGGCTGGTCTGTCAGCCCTTGCAAGAAGCCAGCAATGGATTTGAGAGTGACTTTCATCTCTCTGGAAAGCTGGCAGTGCTCTGATGTTCAGGTCATGCTGGGACTCCAAAGAAGCAGGTGTATGTGTGTGTCTCACCAGACTGTGCCTCGGAGTTGATGTGTGAGGGATGGAGGTTGGGACACAGGGCTGCACAGAAGCCCTTGGATGAGAAGCCAGATGTAAAGATGAAGATTTCCTGTCAGAAAAGGCTGAAGAAATTTGCTGTGACAGTGTGATGGTGTAAAGGAACTAAGTGAGCAGGAGGACAATCTTCTCAAAATCATCTGGGTACTTGAGGCATCCTTGAAGCATTAAATCTGAGTCCTGTTGGGGTGTGTGTCCCTGAAAACTGTGAGTCAGAGTGAAAAACTGCCCCTTCTCCAAAGAATTTAAGTCTAAGCATGCAAGGGGAGGGAAAGCATAAGAAAGGTTGGGACTGGCTGTTAGATCTTTCATGCATCCAAGATTAGAGGAAGAGAATTCAGTAATTCCTTCAAGTAGGATTGCTTGCCATCTACTTTGCAAGGGAGCATGCTGAGCAAGTGGGAAGATCACCAGGAGTCAGGACTGAGTGGAGTGTTGAAATACCTGATGAGAGAGGAAATTTAGTGGAGAGGGGTGGACTTGGTGACTGCAAACTGCTTTTGCATGAGTGCACCCCTGATTTTCCTATGTTAGGGAAATTTTGGATGTTTGCATGGGCTGTTACACAGCCATACCATTACCTGGTCCAATAGTCTCACCTTCTTAGTTGTGGTTTTTATTTTTGCAGGTATGCTTTGGTGGAAAACCTCCAGTACTGTCATGGAAAAAATTGTCCCTTGAGTAATTCCTTTTTTTCCACTGAGTCCTTCTGCACTTCATGGAATCACAGAATTTGGGTTGAAAGGGACCTTAAAGGTCATCTAGTCCCAAGCCCCTGCCATGGGCAGGGACACCTTGCACTAGACTGGGTTGCTCAGAGCCCCACCCAACCTGCCCTTGAACACTTTCAGTCTGGCAATTGGCCTCACCTGTTCACCAGTATTTGTTTATGCTGTTAAAATGGGGGTGAGGATCATCCCACTGAGGTTGCTGTTCATCACTCTGCTGTGAACTCCAGCTCTGTAGGTAAGTGTAATTAATTTTTTTCTCTCTTATCCACCAGACAGAGCCTTAGTGAGTTCTTTGTTCAGGTCAGGTTCTGCACCTGTGTGAGTGGTCCCACCCCTGGGCTGCCTTTGCCCAGTCTGTTATCTCAGGGAGCCCAGCCCTTGCCACAGTCACCTCCCAGCTGAGACCCTTGTCCCTCTCTGCTCCCTTCCCACAGATGGAGCCTGCTGGCAGCTCTTCAGCGGGACAGGGACAGGATGAGGTGAATGATTCGTTTGCTAGTCAGATGGCAGGACCCTTGTTTCTTGTTAAAGGCCTGTGAGATAAGAGATGCCATTGATGTTTCAAGGTGTTCTTATCATAGGCCGTAGTCTGAAACAACACTACTCATCCACACTTTCTCTCCAGCTTGTTGATGAAAATGGTGAATTTTCTGCTGCTGTTTCCAGTCTGTGGAATGCCCCTAGACAAAAGAATTTTTCAGACACATCTTTTCCTTTTGTGAATCAAACTCCAGCCCCTTAATGTTTGGCAAATAATGTGTTCCAAAGAGACTGTGTTGTATGTGATCGTAATTACATTTGGGTTTTAATAATCATAAACACTCCTGTTTTCTAAGAACCAGCTAAACTGATTTCCAAATAATTTAGTTTGAATGGCATGTTTTGTGTTTGTGTAGCATCTTCTCCCCCACTTCTAAAGAAAAACAAACAATGTATTAAAAAAAGAAAGCAAGTGTGGGGTAAAAAAAAACCTTGGAGAACTTTAAAAGACTCTAAACCTGAAAAGGGAGGGTGGGATCAGCTAATTTGTCCCTCTTTTGTATGGTTTATTAAGCCTTTTGTTCTGGAACGCATGGGTTCAGTGGGAAAGCGGTTTTTGATATATAATGTATTTACTTTTGCTAATTAATTAAAGCAGTATTCATATGAAAATGCCGACTGATAATGGCTTTCACAGCAACAACTGTGTTTTTTAAAGTAGCAACTTTTAATTACAAATTGACTGGCAGAAATATATAAACCCAAATATTGTTCCACTGATTTCCTTTTAACTGTGTTACTCTTGCTTGATTTATCGGATTAGGGCTTTTCACACATAGTGGGTACAAGATATTGTTTTTAATGAGAAATTAAAAGATTACCAACAATACCCATAAACCATTAAAAACACAAACTCTAGATGAATGGTAATTAGACTGAATGATTTGAGGCTGATAAATTGAAAGCAATTAATGTATTTGTTAGGGATTCTGAAGATAGCTCTGGGTGTTCCAGAAAGCACTGAAGGGTTCAGATTTGGTGTGGAATTGCATGTGGAGATACCTTTCACTGCCTCAAGTGTCCAGGGTACCAGTGGAGAAGATGCTGGTGGGGTTCTGGGAAGGGGGAGAGGTGAGGAGTTACATCAGGGGGTTTTGTGGGGAGGGCTGGAGGGATGGATCAGGGCAGGTTTTCCCTGGATCCAGCCCTTTCTGTGTTTCACTGTTATCTGTGACATAATATGAGGGAAATCTTGAGGAGGTAAGGCAGGGGAAGTGCTGAGGGAAAGTAAAGTTTTCTCATCTCTGCTGTGGTTTACCAGGAATGCATCTTCTGCTCAAATCAAGCAACCCTGAGTCAGTAAAGCTGCACAAGATGCTCTCTTGGCATATGAGGAGGTTGCATTTGTTAATGGTGGCTTGTAACCCCAGCAAGAGCATCCTGTTTCTATTCTTTCTCTTATTCTTGGCAAAGCAGATGTTTTGGGATTCTGTTTCAGCAGAAGGAAGTACTCTCGGGTGCTGATGCCTTTTGATTTTGTTCCTTGTACTTGGGTCTAGAGCAGAGCTCACCATGATTTCCCATCTTAGGAGAATTTTTCAGCACAAGAAAAATAGCCAGAACCAAGTAATCTCCTAAATCAGGAAAGTGATGTGTCTACCCAAAAATCTTAAAACAAAAACAAGCCCTCCCCACCATAAAACATAAAGGCTCAGGTAACATATGACCTGAGCAACTGAAACATCTCATTTTAGTTTTTGCTGGTTTTATTTCAAGTCTTCTCCAAGTGTAAATTAAGACATTCAATTTAAGAGTCATGACAAACAAAAACCAGAAACCTTTTCCCAATTTTGCCCCAAGTCAGGAATGTAATCAGTCCTTTCTTACACAAAACATTTTCTTCGTGATAATTTGAGATTCCTATTGAGGAGTGGGGTGTTTTTCCAGAAAAAAAAATATCTTGACATGGAATTCTGCAAGTAGAACTTCTTCTCCACTATTGGCTTATCTCCATTCTAATCCCTCCTTCAGATGTATTCCTTCCACAAGGGTTTTCAGTTCTTATCCACTGTAGAAAGAAATGCATTATTTAACAAGGAAAGAGTACAGTAAACCCTGATGGTAGAACCCTTCGTGTTCTGCCATCAGCTGCTGGTATCTTGTTCAGGAAACCAGGTTTTCAAAGGAGCTGGAGCTCTTGAATTCACTTAGAACTTGTAGTGGTGGGTGCTGAGTTCCTTTGTAAACCTGGTCATTGCATTCTGAATGAAAATTGCTGGACTGAACCAAGATTTTTTTTTTCTGAATTTTTGCCCCAGAAATGGTGTTCTATATGGAAATGGCTTTTTGCATTTTCTTACTTGTTGTCTGTCTCAAAGGTGCACTGAAGTCTTGCAGGTGTTCTGAAGCTTTTATTTGCCCTGCTGTCACTCCATGTGGCTCCATCCCTGTGCAGCACATTGTGGCTCTTGTAGGGTGATTTGTTACACCTCTTTTCCATCCCACTGGAGTCACAGTCAGTTGCAGGAAAAAGTATGTGTTTTATCAAGAATGTCTTGCTTCCAAGGATGACCTGGACAAGGAGCTGCTTCACCCAGCAGCCTTACTCTGGGGAACATTCCTGGGTTGTTGCCACTGCTGTGAAGTAGCATCTTGGGCATTGCATTTCAGTACTTTTCATTCCTCATGCACTGGTTCAGCCATCAAATTAACAAATAAGGCTCTTGGAGGAGCCACCTGGGGCCTATTGCACAAGCTGGACGCCAGTAAAATCCAGTTGTGTGTAGCAAAAGGGAAAAGACCAATAAGGAAACAATAACAGAAAAGCTCTGTTAAAAAGGCATATGGGTACAATGCTGCTGGCCCAGTTAAGGAACCTGTTATATTCAGTAGTGCAATAAAATCCCAAGTAATTGCAAATGAAACTTAATGCCTTGTAAAAGAGCTCAGCTCCTTTCTCCCGTAGCTGCAGCTTTTTGAGTGGGTCCAGCAGGAGGTGTATTTGTGCTGCACAGCCTGGGAGGCTTTGGGGAAGGAGCTGATCAGCATGGGCAGTGTGAGGGCTGTTTGAAATGCTCCAGCTTTTTGGCCAGCTTCTGCAGGAGGACATGGAACAGGGCAGCACACAGGGAATTTGATTCCAACCTGGAGCATGTGGGATCCAGAGTGTTCTGGTCTTCCCAGCAGGTGCAGGAATCACTTCAGCCTGGTCCAGCTGCCTACCTGATGGTTACTCTTTGCTCTGTTTTCAAATCCCTGTGTTCCATCATCATCATCATCCTGACTAGAGCAGTGGGCTCAAAGGCCATCCAAAAGCAAGGCAGAGAAGCCCTCCTAACATTCCTTGTGTGTGTGTATTCCTTCTGGGCTTTTATCCACAATTATTCCTGAATTTTTGCAGCAGAGGATTCTTGCCTGCTTCAAGCAAACCCCGTTTATTTGGGGAAAAGAGACTTGTGGTTCTGCTCTCTTATTACAGAATTTGGATCATAACAGTTTCTTTAAGTCATAGGGCTAAATCCTGATTGTCTTTCCTCAGGTCTCATGTCAAACTCCCTTTATGTGGATAAGAAATATGTAGGAGGAGGGGATTTGCAGCACCAGACTTTCCAGTGAGGATAGGGATATTTTTTATTGTTTAGTGTCTGGTCTTTGGGAATTAAATAACTGCTTGATAATTTTAACTTCACTTCAAAGGCATGTTTCTAGTCCTTATGTTTGTGTGAGCTCCACCCCCCCACACACCTCCCCATGTAATTTGAAAGTGTGATTTGGTTATGCTTGAAAGACTCAGGAGCCAGAAGACAGAGAAAAACAACCCAAAGCTGATTGTTACTAAAAACAAACACCACCATCCCCTCCCCAGACTGATGGTATTTGAATTCCTGGGTTTGCATTGCTGGTTTTGGGCCAAAGGAACTGAAGGCAGGTAGAAATCTGATTTGCATTAGAACAGAGAAGCAAGAACCTGGTGGTTTTGCTTGCAAATGGCCTGAGCCTGTTAAGCCTGGTGTGTGCAAGTGCCACAAAGTGGTATGAGCAAGGACTGAGTGCCATGGAAGGAAATACCAGCCCTTAGAGAAAATCCTTCCTGCTTCCACACACTTCCCTCACTTTTCAGTCTTGCAAAGTCTGATATCCCCTCCTTCTCCTTTATTAATCAGATTTTAATTTAAACTGCAATGCTTTGTTTCCCTACGTGATTAACTGTATTTGGAAAATATTGAATGGCCCTTTTAAGTTCAAATGATGGTTCTAGCTGCCCACGCTTCAGTTGAAAATGCACAGTGTCCTTCTTTCCTGGCATGACCTGGCAGAAGTCATGGGGTGCACTCTGAGAAATAGCCCCTGCTTTCCTTATTGTTGCTTTTTCCTTCCTCTGATGGCATGAGTCAGGGGCACTGTCAGTCTCTGAACCAACAGTGTCTCCTTTTCAGCAATCAATCTCCCTGTTTCATTGTTTGACTGAGCTGTGGCATGCTGTAAGATTTGTCTAAATTCTCTGTAGCTGACAATAAAGAAGCAAATTTCTGAAATTCTAGGAAGATTTCCAGAGAAACTTCCTTCCCACTTCCCCCTGCCTTGAAATAAAGCAACCTCCTGCAAGCTCATCAGCCCATTTCTGTCCTTATAGGGTTAGGGCTGGCATCCCTTGTTAACTTCCTGCATAACTATGGGTTTGACTTGGCTTCTCTCAACGTTCCTGCTGTAATTGCTCCAACACTTTATCCTCACATCCACCCACACGTCCAAATTTCTCAGTGTCATAAGTTGGTTAGGATCCATGGAAATCATGGCATCTCTTGGGCTCTGCCCCTTCATCCACCCCTGTGAAAAATGTGTGGTGTTTGAAATGGAGGCAAATGCAGATAGACACGAGGTGGGGATATGGAACTGAGAGAGGAGGGCAGTGAGAACAGAGTGTGTGGAGTTTATTAGGCTGTTTCAATACTGAAGTGCAAGTCTGTCCCTTAAAGCTGGATGTGAAAACTGCTGAGCCAATAGAGAGGTTTGTAGTGATTTCAGTGAGCTCTGGATCAGTCCCTTCAAAAGCAGCAAGGAGTATGGACCTGACCAGATGATGCCCCTGAGGCAAAGGATAAGGCTTAGCACCCATGCAGGACCCTAAATAAGACCTGAGGTCTTTCAGAAGTGCTCCTTAGGAAAGGGCAGATCCTATACTCAGGGAGAGTTGTAATAGTCTGAAGCAATGCTTTGGAAACTCTCTTCTCTTGGCTAAACGAGAATGCCTTGGATTTTCAAATCTGGTTCCAGTTGTAGGTGTTGAATGAATGAATGTCTATTTCTGAACAAATTTTTGAAGACTGCCTCCCCTTCAACATCTAAACAGAATTTTGCAAGGTGTTCCTTCAGCTTTTAGGGCTACACATACACACAGTCAAGGACTAAGGAGGATCGCTGATGGGAAATTAAAAAGAAAAATTCAGATAAAAATAGTGTGGATATTTATATCAAGGATTTGGACACTTGAGAGCATTTTAGAAATGGCAGGCTGGCCAGAAGTTTCAGCACCAGATCTTGGTTTGAACTCTGAAACCCCAGCAAAGTTGGGGTATGTGATCCCAAGACTGGAGTTGTCTAAACACGGAAATCACTCAGAACTCCAGTCAGCAGAAATGTATGTAAAGGCACTGAATAAATGCAGCAGTCCTGGGGAGCTAATCTCCCCACCCAGAGCTCTGGAGTTCTCAGTCTGCAACCATTGTCATCTAAAATATTACCTGTCCTGCTGCAGCCTGGATTTGGTCTCCTTGCCTGTGGATTAGACATAAGGAATATAAAACAAAATACATGCACAAAACCCTTGTGTTTCCTTTGCAAAATCAGGCTGTGCACATAGCTAATTCTTTTCATGTTAATCTACACTTACAACCCGATAACAAGCAAGAGCTTTCTTCTAACCAGGCTTGATTAAATTTGGAAGATTTCTTCCCAACAGGAGAACCCTTTCTGCTTTCATGCAGTAAACATGATTTTGTGCTTTCTGTATTTCCCTTTTTATTTTTATTTCAGGAATTCTTTTTTTCCCCCTTATTATTATTATTATGAATAAGCTAGTTTTAAATCAATTTCAACAGCTGGAATTAATTTTCCTGTTACTGACTCTTCACTTGGGCCTGTCACAGAGAGGGAGGCTTTCTATTAGCATAAACATAACTGAAAGCTCTGGAATTTGCATTAATGTACTTTTAACAAGTTGACAGTCTTTTGGCACACGCTCCTGAGATCTGAGAAGCAAGGGAAAAAAAGACTGTATTATACCTTACACTGGCTGGATTGTAAGAAGCTGTCAGGTAAAACCTCTGGTTTCTTTTTCTACTACAAAAATATGGGACAAAATATCCACTCATAAGCAGGTGCACGTATCTGACAATTTTGCAAAGTCCTTGCTACTTCCCTCCTAGTGCCTGGAAGAGGCAGCTCCCAGCTTGGGAACAAGCTGTTCCATTGTTATTTAAGGGACGTGGAACTCGCACAAGGGGTGGAGGTGCTGAGCAAGATATTTCACAAAGCTTTTAAAGGGTCTCAGGAAATGTATATTTTGGTGACAGGAGCATGGACCCTTTGAAAAGTGATCCAAACTCTGCTAAATAAATATTGGTAGATGTGCCAAATAAAAATCTAGTCCTGCAAGCTCCTTATTACCATGGGGTAGGAATTTAAGAGGATTCAGCATGGCAGTTTGGCCAGAAGATGACAAAATCTAAAGGGATGACCTGAAGACTGAGATAGTGGTTTTCTACATCTCTGTTTAAACCACATAATTAAAGTGAGGGTCTTTCCATTTGATTCTAGGTCCTGCATGGCAAGTGAATTGTGGCTGAACCTGGCCTTCATTGACCAGGGGAACCAGAAACTGCTGTTCCTGCCAAATCACTGAATCATTTAAGTTGGAAACAACCTCTAATATCTGAGTCCAACTTTTGGCTGATCACCACCTTGTCAACCAGACCATGGCACTAAGGGCAGAATGACATGGCAGTGGCAGCAGGGCCTGAAAGGAGGATGATCTTTAGGAAACCTGGGGTTGATGGCATTTGGCTGAACTCTGCTGGCTCTGCAGTCGGTGTGCAGAAGTAACAGGACTACTGCTGGCTTGGTGTGGGCAACCAAGGGCTGGTCTGTGCACCCCTGCCTGCCTGAATGGCCTCAGCCATGGCCTGAAGGTAAGAGTTAACTGAGTCCCTGCACTGCAGCCTGCAGATGGATGGATTGGAAGCCTTTGAGTAGCTCTGGGTCTCTCACTTACGTAGATGTTCTGCTTGTGCATCAGTGCAGTTGATGTGTTTTTTTAAAAAATGCAATGTGCTTCCACCAATTACTTAGAATAAATGTGTTACAGTATTTGCAAGGACTGTACAAGCCAACATTAAATTTGTGTATGTTTCTAGTTACACTAGAAAAAAAGGCAGGAGAAAATATTTGGGCTGCAGATCAGACTCCTATCAGTTGCCATGGGAATAAAAGAAATACTGAGAATTAAGGGAATCCTTTAAACTACAGGATTTTTTAAACTGAGGTCTTATTTGATTGTTTATTTAGGCCCTACATTAAGACAAAAATGTGCGTTTAGCCAGCTCCTCCTGCTGGACCCAGAGCAACTCTTAGGGCTTATTTCCATAGAAATATTGCTGATCCTGGCCCCAGAACAGAGCAGAAGGAGGCCTGGGAGAGCTGCTGTGTTTAGTCGCACGGGGCTCACTCACTGCCAGGGGCTCGAGCAGCCCCCTTGCAGTCTGGCAAATAGAGGCCAGCTTTATGTTCACATGGTAAAGCTGCAGCCAGTGGTTTGGCAAAGCTGCAGTATTTTTCTGCTCTAGGCTTTGTTCCTGGGTTTGTGTCTTGAGTTTGGAGAGACCAAAATGGTACCCCTTTGGTCTGGAAACTGTGACTTGATCTGGCCAGCCCAGGGGTGATATGACGCAGCTTACAGGATGGGAACTGTCTCGCTGCTGGGAAAAGTCACTGAAAGGTCTGCTAGTTAATTAGCAGGGGGATTGTAAATAGCTAAAACCTGACTGAATTCCTCTGTCAGCTCAGGACAGGATCGTCCTGCCACTCCTCTTCCTGTTTCTTCGTTCTTTGACTACAATTGGTGATTCTGGAGATCATTTTTCCTCTCACGGCTTCTGCTCCAGTCACTACTATGGCTCACTGTGTTATTTGTTCCCTCTAGGAGAAGAAGAAACTCAGTGCTGTGGGAGAGCAGGATTCTCTCAGTCTCCTTCACACCCTTTGTTGTTTTTTCCTTTCCCAGGGAAAGGCTGAGAGCAGCCTGTCCAGTGCTGTTTGGATGCTGCTGTCCTCTCTTGCTTCAGCTGATGGAAAGCACTTGAGGCAGATCTGCCTTGGCTGTGGCTGAATCACACAACTTTTCTGAGCTAATCTGACTGTGTACTTATGGCTTCACAGAGCCTGGTGCAGGTTCCTCATCCAGCCAACAACCATAGCCCATGGCAGACTGGATGGCTTCAAGATACCTTGGTGAGTCTTCAGTTGCCATCATTGAGCGGTGCACAGGGCCAGATCACTGGAGTAGGGAATAGGATATTAATTCACACAAGCCTTCAGACCCTAAGGTCATGAAGTCAACAAACCTTCTAGAAGGTTTATTTCCTTCTTCTTGAGACACTTCCAGGAGCCCCTGGAGGAGACCTGTGCTGGTATAGGCCCCTGAAAATGCACCAGGACATCACCTGTCTAACCACTGGGTGTCTTCCTTTGATAAAGACATTTCTCATCTTTCACATGAAGATATTTTCCCTA
>NW_005054339.1:5810827-5834992 GCF_000277835.1 Geospiza fortis | reverse complement strand
TCCCTACATCCCAACCCAATCCCTTCCAAATGCATGAGCTCAGAAATTGTCCCAAATGCAGCCTAAAAGTAAGTTGGAAGCAGGTGTCAGCCACAGTGTGGAGAGAGAAGTTGTCCCAAGCCAAGGGCCCAGTGCCTGCACCAGACTCCATTGGCCTCAACAGAGCCAGCAGTGACAGCACCAGACCCCTGGCAGGGTGTGGGCTGTGGGCTGGCAGGACTTTGCAATGGTGGGAAGGAGAGTGTGGGAGGGCAAAAGGGAAGGGCAGTTTGTTTTCGAGATACTGTCCCCAGTGCTGATTCACTGGCCTAATCGGATCTTGGTGGCATTTTCCCTCTGGTATCTGCTCCGTGCGTCTGTCACTGTTTTTGAGAATTTATCTTTCTCATCACAGCTTGGGGTTTTTGTTGGGTTTTTTCCTCTCTTCATCCAATGTCTGTTAGAGGAAAATCTTTGAAAACAAGATGTAATTTTGTTCAGAGCTCTGTTTGGTAGGTCTGAGCTGTCATAGTGTTTTCTCTTGTTGATTTCCAAGGAACGTGGGTGCCCCATGGGCAGTGGCGGGCCAGTCCTCCCTACAGCCTCTGCTGAATTCTCTTTCTTTTTTTTCTTTAATTTGGTAGAAGTTCTCAGTTATCCAATCTCTAAAGTTTAATTCAGCACTATGCAGCAAAGGCTGTCAGAGGGACATTTTATGTTGAACCATGCCCTGTGGCATAGACCCTGTGGGCAAGGGTCTGGACTCATTCCTTAAGTGACTCTGGTTTTGGCAAATATGAGAAGTGGCAGACTGTGATTGAAATGGGCAGCCCTAATGGGTTTGGAGATGGAGAGGGGCACTGTCTTGCCTGGTCCATATCCTCCTAGAGAAAAAGCCTAATGACAAATAGCTGACAAGTTTCTATTATAATTCAAGTTCTGGTACAGCTGCTGGAGAGGTTTGAGCAGCTCTTGTGGAGCTCCACTTTGTCCTGTATGGATTGATGTGAAGTCAGGAGCTAAGTTGATCTCCTGGTGACCAGTGTGCCAAACCTCTGAAATCCACAGATTTGGAAAAAAGGGTTCAAGTGTTGGTTATTATCTGACAGCTGAAAATCCCCCTCCAACCCCTGCTGAAATCTGCAGATTTGGAAAAAAAGAGTTCAAGTGTTGGTTATTATCTGCCAGCTGAAATTCCCCTCCAACCCCTGTTGTATCTGTTTAGCTGAGCACAGCATGAGAGAGGGGCTGCTTGGGGAGTGCCTGATAAAAGAACTTTAGCTGTGCAAAGCTCCTTCAGTGAGACTTCTCCATAAACATCATCTGTTATGAATTCAGCCTTGCATGATTACAGGCAGGCATCTGTGTTGATTATGTGGGTTTTCTGGAGGAAAGATTTTAAAATATGGAAATGAATGGAGGTATTTGCGCAACCGGTTAGCATCCGTTTCATGTTATTATTGAATATATGTCTCAGAGAGGTGCTCAGAGACCTTAGGTCAGAGTAGGGCTTCACTGAACAAGGTACAGAATATGCCTGAGGAGATACACCTTGCTGCAAATAGCCTGAGACAGGCCCAGCCATGGCACACAGCGGGGCAGAGGGAGGGCCAGTGAGGGGTAAGGTGACCTGCTCAGGGCTGCATGCAAGAATGTAGGAACAAAACTGGGCCAGGCTGCAGCTCCCGTGGCTCTGCCCAGTCCTCAAACACTGCTGTGCCTCCAGGCCTATGTGGGCAAATGAGAATAGCCCTGTAAATTAGTGGTAATATTGCTATCTCTCTCAATGCGGTGTTTTCACCATCCTCCTCATGATGTCTGCCTTACACACTGAGTTTGTGAGGAAAGAGATGCTGGTGGTCTTAAGGATAAAGCATGATGCTAGTTTTACACCTTTATTGCATTCAGAATGAAGGGACAATAAGAAAAATGTTCAAGTTTAAGAAATATCAAAACTCAGAGTGGTCTCAAGAGTGTATATTAGGTCTAAATGAATCAACACATTTGCTTGTAGAAATCTGAGAACTTGGGATGAGCCAGTGAAACGAGATCAAATAACATTTTGAGTGTAGATGTAGGCTATTCCAACCTGGTTTAACAGAATTTCGTTGAGATTTGGATGTGAGTGAAAATCAGAATCCTCCTTCTCTACAGCTGATATCTTCTGCATTTCAATTTCTATGACCTTGAACATTGTGAATGTGAGAGATCATTGGAGGGTTATGACCATCATAACAGAGTTACTCATGGGGCTGGTGTGGGACCAACCTGTTTCTTTCAGGCAGGTTCTGACATAAGGAGTTGAGCCAGGCACCAAAAATATAGAAATGCCAGTTGGCAGATGTGTCCCACTATCTTGGAGTGACCCTTGTGATGGCTCTGTTTTTGCTGAGTAGCCCAAAAGGCTCATATGGAGCTGGGAGTAAGCCACAGCCAGGAGCCCTCTCCCATCTCAGGGTGAGCACTTGTCCTTCAGATAGCTGGCACGCTGGCAGCAGGACCCCAAACTGAGCTCTGAGGGCATGGGCAGGCTGTCAGAAGGACCCCAGATTAATGTGGCCTCAAGAAAACCTGTCCTCAGCTTCTGTTTCTCTGTCATCACAAACCTTCAGACCCTTTCAGTGCTCCCAGGATGGCCGTTTGTCACGGTTATCACAATGGTAACGTTGTCTACCATCCCATGTCCAGAAATACAGAGATGGAAAGAAAACAGCATGGGCAAAGGGGCCCATCCTCCACACCACACTTCCCCTCTCGACTCCTCCACACTCAGGAAGTGGCAAGGCTGTCCTGTGTGACCAAAAACAAGGCAAAGAACCCTAGTAAAAAAGGGAGTTAGGGCTGATTGGTAAGCCAGGCATGGGCACTGAACATCTCTTGAGAGATAAGCCTCTGATGCTTGATTCTTTTCAGTCTTTTGGAGACCGTGATAAGGAGAGGCAGTTGCTTTGTCAGGGTTACTCACACTCTTTGTGCAGCATGTTCAGTCACTGAATTTGTTCAGATAAGACAAACATCTAAACTCCATTTCCGGCGACACACACCAGTGTTTGCACGCAGGCAATGGTTATACCAGGGTGGGCTGCTAGAGACAGGCCTGATGATGAATGCTCCTGAGCAAGATGCTCCATTGTAGCTGGTGGTTCTGTGTCTCCTTTGCTTCCCCAGAGCTCCAAAACTGTAGTCCCAAATGATCCGATATCTGGGGTATTTGGCAAAAGTGGCCATAAGCATCCCTGCAATGGAGGGGGAAATACTTCTGAAAAACTCACCAAAATTCTATGTGCTTTGGGCTGAGCAAAGGTGGACACTCCCAAAGTCTGGTCACATCCAGACTGGTGTGTATCCCCTTTGCAGGGTTTGTGAGTCATCAGCCATCAGAAGAAAACTTATTGTAGTTAGTGAGTGCTTCAGTTGCTGCTGAAAGGCAGCCATGGGGGAATAGAAACATGATTGATTCAAGAGAACAATGTCTAGACACAGTTGTTTAGGACAGACAGTACAAGAAAATTATGTAGGCAACTGAAAATCGGCAGGGAATTCTGTAAAGTGTCAGGATGTGATAAATGCCCAAGGTGGAAACCATCCAGGTGTTACTCAGCACCCTTGCTGCAAGAAGTACTGGGGCAGCTCCCATCACTGAAGTTGACTGGAGTTCTTTTCCAAACTCTCACACAAAGCAAGAGGTTTGTTTGGGAAGCAGTCCTACTAGAAGGAAGAAGCACTCCCCATTCAGTAACCTCAATTTTTCCAGTTTCTATGCTTCCTCTAGAGTGCTTCCAAATAACTGCTCATCTTGACTTTTCCTGAGAGCTCAGAGGAGCCTTTCCCTAGGCTGATGAGCAGAACTACATCAGATGGCTGGAGCTGTCCCTGCAGGAGCAGCAGACTCAGAGCAGTCCTGCTCCCTGGGCAGTGGGGGTCATGGGGAGCTGTCTGTGGGTGTTATAGCTTCTATTTTGAGACTTAACATGAAAAGGTTGAGATATAGTTTGTGTAGAGACTTCTGGGTGAATGACAGCACCATTTTATTTTTTGTCCTCTTTTTTCAGGAGATGCCTCATGAAACTGCCATTGTACACAGGATCAGTTTATAAGCTGAGATGTGAGTAGCAGACAGGTGTTGACTTGTCCTAAACTGGGCTTCTAGCTCTGCTGTTGTTCTGCACTGAAAATGAATCTACTTTACATGCCTCCTGGAAGTCCTGGAGGGAGAGGGACTGTGAAAACTTTGAGAACTTGCTTCATTATTCTGTCCAAATCTCCTCTAAGATCTCTATGTGAACAGATTTCACATAGGGAAAAGATTTTCACAAAAAATCTTCTCTCCCCTCTTTAAGCAGACTTCATCTGAGGGCCACCAAGAGAGCTGGGGATCTCTGGCACTCAGAGGATCTGGTTCACATTGAAAGCACTGTCCCCACTGTGTCCCTGGGGGATGCTCCTCCTGGTGACCCTGCACAGTGCTCGGCAGTTGCATCACTTAGGCATCTAATTGCTTTTATAACCCAAGATGCCAGGTATAAGATGCCAATAAATTTTAAAACCCCTGCAATGGAAAGGTTATGTTATATATTACCACGCCATTGAGGATGCAGTTCTTCAGCACAGGGTTATTCAATTAACTGGGATCCAATCAATTAGTAATGGCAGTGTTTTATTCTTTAGTTTAGGTGGGGTTTTTTCTTTTGCTTGTTTGTGTTTGGTTTTGTTTGTTTGTTTGTTTCTACCACAAGAGCAAAAATTTAAAGTGTTCCTGAATTTCAGGGATGTTTTTGTCCACTGCCAGTTGCCCAAAGTAAATATTAGGCCTATGGCATGTGCTGGTATCACCCTGCTGTGAACAGCAACAGAAAATCCTGTCCTGAGAGGTGCTAGTTCTTAGAGAGGGGCTGTGTGCTTCCATTCCTCCCTTTTCTGGTGTTGCATTGGATTCTCCTTTGCAGGTCTTTATGGTTCCCAGTCTTCCCCTGTGTTCTGCTGGTGTGCTGTGCAGACTGGAAGGACACAGTCTGTGTGCCGGCAAACCACAGAGCCCTGCTGTCCTGCAGCAGCACTTCCAGGGTGGAAACACTTCTCTTGCTTTATCTGAATGTACCTGTCCCTGTCTGAGCTGGCAGGTACCTGCTGGTGCCTATTCCATTCAGGCTTCAGTGTCCTTCTCCTTCCTCAACCTTCAATTCCACCCTTCTCTCCCCATCCCCAGAGCAGCTGCCTGCCTTGATGGAAGGGCTGCCTGTGCCCCTCTTGTGGAAGGCAGCTGCCTGCATCAGGGAGCTCCCAAAGCTGTCCACGTCCTGAGCAGTGAAACTTTGTTGTTTCAAAGTCACTTTGACCTGAGTGCTGCAGCAAACGTGTACAGCATCTGCTGCCGCTGTTTCGCATGAGGGAGCTGCAGTCAAATATTAAAAAGGCAGCAAGAGCATTAAATTATTCTGCAATGGAACATTGTCATTCCTCCATAAAACTACTTTGACCTGTAGTTTTCTATGGAGTCCATTGCTCTTAAATGTGCAGTGAGAAAGGAAATTAAAAATTAATCTTTATTTCCATCTCAGAAGAAAACCTTAATTCTCTGCATTGAAATTATACTCATAATCCAGGGTAATAAATTATAGTTTTTAATTGCAGCTAGTCACAGCCAATCAAATGGGAACCTCTCTCTCTCTCTTGCTTGCTTTAACTTTGCTATACAGAAGAACTCGTGGAGTGCTGGAAAAAATTCCCATACATTGACCCAGGCTCAAACATTGTGTGGAATAAGCCCAGGATGCATTAACACAGCCAAGGTCTGTTCTTGCCTGGCACCCTGGAGCCAGTGACCTGAAAGTACCCCATGGGCACCAGCTGCAGCAGGCACACAAGCACAGGGAAATGGATAAATTGTACCACTTCCACATGGGGAAGGTGTGGTGTAGGATCTTGTTCAAGGTTACAGAGTGAGTCACTTGTGAATGAGGAACAAAATCTTGATCCTGGTTCACCTGCTTTATGACTAGGAGGCAAAGCACCCTTCCAAGCAGAGGGCAGGAGGCAGGATGTCCTGCTCTGACCCACTGACCAGTGCTGCTGACCTTCAGGCATCTCAGCCATGACTGCAGACCTCTTCTGACAAAAAGGACAGCTGCTTAAAGCAGATGCTTCTTCGAGCTTGGTGTCTGTTGCAAGTAACCTCTGTGTTCTTTCATATTACAGTGTTTTGCAGACAAGTGCAGTGTTTTTTGGGATTTGACATTGCTGCATTGCATTATGATGAAAGCTACCTTGCAAATGGCCTTACTGAGGTATGGCAACCTTTAGCACTGCCAAGGAGCTGTCTCTGTTCCCAAATAACTGATGCTCTGCATGTGCCAGCTCTTCCCACAATGTCTAGCTGTCATCCCAACCCTTGTGTAGTGGCACTTAGCCTGGGGCTGTTGCCTCCAGGAGCAGCCCATAAGGTCTATAAATACCTGTGCAGTGCAGGTACTGAAATGTTTGCCTAGCACAATTCTCCCAGGAACTCAGCCTTGCTGGTTTGTGATTTTTTTCCACTCTATTATATCCCAGACAATGTGATGGACCTGTTCTAACAAGGAGGATTTGAAGGGTGGTTTAGCACTCCCAAGCTCAGTAAGGGAAAGGGAGAGCCAACAGCAATGCAATCCTCAGCTGGAGGGAGAAGTAGTGGGAGTCTTCTATTCTGATAATCACTCCTAACTCTGTTTTCTTTTCCTCAATCATAGCAGAATGTGGAAAAATGGACAAGAAGTGGCTAAAATACCACACACAGCTGTGAGAATGAAATGAGGCCCGCCTGACATAAGAAGATGTAAGTGTTTATGACCAATATAATCACAGCAAAGGTGTTTGTTACTGATCAGGATTAACCTGGTGTGTCCCTGGCCATTGATTTGGAAAAGGCTGAAAATCTCTGCAGTGAGGATCTCCATTCTGTGACCACACCTTCTCACAGTACTGTTAGCTGCTGTGAGAACAGTGGGGGAAATCCTTACCCAAGGATGCATGAAAAAGTACAGACAACAAAATCTAACAACAGGTTCATGCAAAAGCACTGATGTTCTTGATTAATAGTTCCCAGATTCCAGACAGGAGGTTTTATGGGGCCCTATTCTGCACTTTTTAACACTGGCTGTTCCTAGAGATTTGCAGGTGAACAAAAAGAAGCATTAGCACGGGCAAAACATATTTTTGCCATTATAAGAGATTACCACACTCAGAAATTCTGCTGCCCGCCTTTCCTCACTGGCAGCGAGCTGCTGTCTATGGAGGATCTCTGTGTGCCCTGCAAAGGGCCCCAGTGCAAACCCAAATGCTGCAAGCCCTTCTCCAGGTGCCTGGTGATGACCAGTTTGCACTGAGCTGTCCTGCTTCTGCTGTTATCAATGTGCAAGGTTTAGCTAAAGGTAGCTAATGTGTGCTCATATATGGTGAGCACACCTCTGGTTTCTTTTATCTGAGCTGCTTTTAGATGTGAAATCTCTCCCTAAGCAGGATTAACCATGGCATAATGAATCAAGCTGCTTGGAGGCTTTTTCTGGTGATCTAGTTGAATTTGGCAGTTAACTTCCTTCCTTCTCATCTAGTTCTACAGACTGGTTTACCTCTAAGTTGTTCTTCTTTCTTGGAGCATTTAAACAGGAGAAGAAAACTGCACAGCTTTTCCACTCTTTCATCCTCCTAAGCCAGTGCCTCACAATTCTTGGTCATTTTTCATTCTATCTTTATTTCCTACTTTTCCTTCCAGTTCCACACAAATTAAAAAAAAAAAAAAAAAAGCATTGTTGAGCCTCTTCTCCTAGGCTGTGAAACTGTAGAACAGCATACTTGGATTGCTGCTGAGGTAAATAACACGGTTTCTTATGGTTCATGAAAGTGATTCTTAAATTTTGAATGAGACAGCTTTGTGATGCAGAAAGCTGAGACTGCCAGTTACTCAACCAAAGCCTCTGCTTCCCAACAGGGAGCAGTCAGGGAGAAAGGAGAACACCCAGTAGACTGTGTGTATACAGACAAGGCTCCTTCTGGAAATTAAATGGTTTATCTAAAGTTATCAAACTGCTGACTGCTCTTTTAAAGAGGCACTTCAGGGCTGGGGAAAGAACTGCAGTTCTATTTGTCAAATCCAAGGGAAGAATGATCCTGGAATTTATTATCCTATGTGTAATTTCTGTATTTAGCCAAACACTGAAGCCAGGATTTATGAAATAACCAAAGCTGTTTCCGGAAGACGATGGTAGCTCTGTGCCTTTAGCAGTAGTGGCGGCACAGTAAATGTATCTCACCAGAAAATCTTTTCTTTTATAGGACAATAAAATTAGTGAATGAAAGCAAAAAGAGGTATAATGGATCTGGGTTTTAACAAGCATATGATTCAGTATCTCATGAGATCTTACCTGAAAAAAACCATCATTGTATTTTGCTGGGAAAAGACATGGAGAGAATAAAAGGAAAAGAATAGGAGAGAGAATCTTGTGACCGTGGTTGGAGGTTTGACTAAGATGGGGTGACCTGGTGCTCAGGGCCTCAGCCAGTGGGTTTAAGTCCTTGCTCTGCCACAGACTTTACAAGGGCACATCACTTCCCTTCTGTGTTTTTTTCACATCACTTCTTTTCTTGGTTTGCCATCATTAAATGAAAAATGGTACTCTTGTCCTTCCTGCTTGTGAGAATGATGGCTTTTAACATTGAGAGTTTCCATGAACCGTGGGAGTGCAGACCATGCAACAATATCAGATTTTTCCACTGCCATATGAGCAATTATAACAAGTCATCCATTTTTCATCCTTTCATGCTTCATGCACAGGGTGAGCAAACTCTTGATTTGCCTTTGTGGGAAGACAAAAAAAATTTATCTGGTGTTTGGAAATTTCCTGTAATGACAGCAAGAGAGGAAAAAAAAGGTCTTTTGCTTTTCCTTCACCCTGGAAATGGTTAAGAGGAGCTCCTTGGTGAGGCTATGAAGCGACAGTTCAGACTCATGGCCATGTCATTTAGTGTTTGCTTGGCTTCCTGGCGATTTGGAATGAAAGGAGGTTGGCTTCTCTGTGCCCTGCAGCCTGGGGACACTGCTGTTCCTGGGCCCAGGAGCATTTGCTATGCCCACTCCCCTGAACACGTGCTAGCCAGAGAGATTGTCTCTAACTAGGCTGGGCAGCTCTTTCTCACACGCTCTTCTGTATCAAACACTTCCCACCTTGAAAACTTCCTTGGTTAACTGCTAATTTCAAAATCATTATTAATGTATTTGCGCAGGGATTTTGGAATTTAATTAGCCTCTTCTGAACTGCTCTTAGAGTGTTTGTCTGGAGAAACAGAAAATCCCTCCATGGCGTTTGCTTTCCCCATTTGTTGGTTTTCACTGGAAGGGAAAGATACTGGCTGGCTTTGCAGGGCTGCATCCTCCTGGTGCCACTGATGCTGCAGCTGAGGATAAGCCACAGGCTCTGCAGAGGGAGCAGCTGCTTTTGGGGTGCATCAGGCCCCTCCTGGCCACGGGTGGGTTTGTGTTGGCACAGGCTGAGCACAGCAGGACTCACAGCTGGTGACAAGGGGCTGTGCAGTGTCCCAGCACACAGCTTGCTCTTAGTCCGACCCAGGCGTGTTTGCACCCACACAGCCATGCTGGCTGAACTGCCCTCCCATTTCCCTCTTCCTTAGTTTCCTTCGGGAAATTCCAATCCCTGACTGAGATCTGAATGGATGTCACTTCCAGAAGCCAATTGGCACAGTGTGATTTTCATCTCACTTTTCAAAAGCACTGTGCTCAGGACAGTTCTGCAGTTCTGCCACACCCCATCCAGAACATGTTGCAGGCTGTGCATGCTCATGTGTGCAAATCTGCAGGCTCTCAGTTTTAATGTGAAAGTTGGTTTAAGTTGGATTTTCTTCCTTTTGTCTGATCCAGCTTTGAGAAGCCAGGCTGGGCAGAGCAGGACAGGGTTTCTGGTGTTCCCTGCTGCCTCAGGAGCACACGCGCTCTCCTCCTCTCTGGCAAACCACAGTGGTTATGACCACTGCCTCTGGTAGTGTTGTATTGGTCCCAAATTGAGGAAGGATGACTAACTTAATCACTCGATAGTTTTGATTTCTAAAATTAAACAGCCTGCCATATGTGCAGCCCTGTTACTATATTTATGCCAGCAGTTAGCAGAGAGCACCAGCCAAGCTGGAGGGGCTGTGCTTGTGCCTGGACTGCTGCTGCTGGGAGCACACAGATGTTTCTTTGCCCTTTCCCTAAATGCAGCCCTGTAGACATTTCTCCTGTGGAAACAAACCCCTCACTGAGCTTTCAGGACACTCTTCAGCCATTGCTTTTTAAACGTGTCCTGATGCTCCCTGGTGAACCTCAGCTCCCAAGAATGGGTGGAAGGATTCAGGGACTGGATCAAACCCAGGAGACAGCAAGCCAAAGCTGAAGGCTCCAGCCCCAGTGCTCAGGCAGGCACAGTGAGTGAGCTGCAGTGGGTTCCTTGAGGAAATGGTGGGTGCTCCCCCAAAGGAGTCACCTGGAGGGCCATGCGTGGCCCCAGGGGACACGTGGCAGCTCCTTCTCCTGGGCTGCCTGAGCTGCTCAGTGAATTAGGGGGCTGAGATGCCTTTCTTCCACCCTTTGTTTTGTAGGGGCTCAGTTAACACCATGCAGATTTATTTGGATTCTAGGAGAGAGGAAATGAGATGAATAAGCAGTGGATAAAAGCCAAGGTGAAATGTGCTGAAGTGGAAGGAGTGGACCCTTGTTTTTTGGAGGAGGGCAGACTGAGGGATGAGATGTTGGTTATTATTTTGGTCCAGGCAACATTCCTCTGTGATCTTAGACATGTTGCTTGACTTTGTTTGCTAGCAGGAAATCTGGCTTGCCTAGCAGAAGGATTAAGAGATGGAATGAATATTTAGCACTAACTAACCAAGAGTGTTTGGGTGAAACTGAAATATTTTGACATATTAGGTCTGATTTTACCAACTGACTTGGTGCCTTATAGGTGCTTTTGTTTGGTGTTGAGCAAGTGTTACTGCAAAACATTAGCAGAAGTGTTTGGGTAGGGTTGCACGTGCTTTTTGAGTAGGTGGCAGGAGAGGGTTTGTTTTTCATTTGCTTGGGTTTTTTATTTAAAACAATTGGAATCTTTGGGGATTTCTTTCTTGTGGAACGGAGCTATATGGATCTAGCATCTGTATGTAATAAAAGTAGAGAGTATCTCTGACCCTTAGGGCAATGTCAGATTGAGAAAACTACATCAAATTAGGTCAGAAAAAACCAAACTTTAGTTAAGTTTCTGTGCCTGTTGCACACTCTCCTCTAAGGATCCATGAATGATTTTGGATTACAGGGACACCTCAGAGCACCTGGGGTGACCTATGTACATCAAAACACTGTGAACCAACCTGTCTCCTTTGGAGAGAGGCACTTTGTACTAACCCTGCACCTTTTGGAGATCATCTTCCATACCTGATCATCATTTCAGTGTCCATAAACTGTCTAGAGCTAGTTCTTGTTTAACTGTTACAGCTGCACGAGACTTGCACATGTGCATCAGTTTTCATTCCAGAATTACTCCACAATGAAATATTGAAAGGCCACTTTTTCAAAATCTTCCCAATCTATTTCCTTCTGCTCCTTGTTTATTGGGAGTCAAGGAGGAGGCATGTTGGACTGATTGCTGTTGTTTATTAAGCTTGCTTCCTTTAGGAAGATTTTCAAGCCCACTCTGGTCAACACAGGGAAATGCCTTCTTATGCTCCACCTCTGCTCTGAGGGCAGGAGTCTGGCATACAAAAACAAACAAGAAAACCTTGGGAATAATCCTTTCTTAAAAAGAGACAGACCAGACTCACAGCATGTGAAGTTTTCTGGAACCAGGGATTGCAATTTCTGTGGATTCACAGAGCCTTGATGTTCTGTACCTTAAAACAGCCTTTGCCCTTGCAGGCAAAAGGAGCCTTTATGTTTAGTGTTTCACTGTGGATAGTTCCAGATCAATTACTTAAAATTCTCAGGTGTCTGCATAGCATGGAGTATTGGAAAAGGAGAAGAGAATTTTCTGTGCCAGAGCAGGATGGGTAGGAGGCAATAAGCTGGCTCATCTCTTTGGGTAGTTGCCTTGGGTGGGTCAGACTTTCCGCTCAGTTTCTGCATCCCAGCAGTACTGTTTACCAGTGTTATTAGTAGTGACACATTATAAATTATTAATATTTGGAAGAGGCTTGGATTTATTTGTAGAGAGCTGTTGTGGGCAAAAGAAGGGTAAGTTGATTTTTTGTTTGTATTGGGTTTTTTATTGGTTTTGGTTTGGTGTTTTGGGGTTGGCTTTTTTCCTAATTCCCTTTTTTTTTTTTTAATTTAGTTAGCTAAGTTTGAATCCATACTTTGACTCATATTTTAAAGAGCAGCATCTAGGAACTCACTGTTTCTGCCAGCAGAGCATTTGGCCCTCTTCCCTTTGCTGTGCTGCCTCCCTTCTGAAAGGTAACGTGGGATATATTGATCCCAGCTTTTAGGACTTGTTCTATTTCTGAACCCAGATTGCAGTATAAAGTACAAACACCATTTTAAAAGGGAAGATCTATATTAGAATGACAAAGAGAATAAATTAAAGCACTGTCCTGTCTCTCTGGTCTGCAGGCAGTCATTAGGGAGGGAATGCCCAGTGATGTCTACCTGAGTGATGCTTTAGAGTCTCCAGCATCAGGGGACTTCAGTGAGCACGGTATTGATTTTTGTTCCTACATTAAGCTTTTAGCTTTGCAAATGGTTTTCCTTGAAATCATTAACATTGCAATGTGCAGCATGAGGGTGAAACAGCTCTGCTGCTCTGCAGGTACCACCTCTAATCACTTCCTTCTTCCCTTCCTCTGTTGGACCATCATCCAGCTGATGCACCTGCAGGAGAGTGAGCAGGAAAGGAAGAGAATTTGCAAGCCAGGACAGCCTTGGAACTGGGTGAGGAAGACCAATTTTTCAAGAAATTGGCAATGTTTTAAGCTTTCTTAGTGGTTGTGAGCCTAGGGTGGGAGAATTGGCACATAGTCATGGGCTGTGTCTGGATGGTACCTGGCTGTGGATGTGGGGAGGCTGTAACAGCTCAGTGGGGGCTGAGAGCTGCCATCAGCATCTTTATTCCTGCTTGAACAAAGAATCTTAGGTAAATTCAGCTATCAGGTAAGCTCAGATTTTCTTACCTCAAGACTGAAGACAGTGAAGTGGTGACAGGGAAACACTGGAGGTCTGTTTCTAACATGAGACTGAGGATTGCACTGGGCCCCAGTTTGCTTGTTAGAGGATTAACACAGCTGAAGCAATAAATCAAGATGGTTATGGTTGTTTCAGGTTTATGCAGATACTTGTTTGATGGGATCTGCTTGCAGACAGGAGCATGTCACTGCAGACACTGCTTGGAGCAGCTCACTCCCTCTCTCCCTTCCCTCTCCATGCCTGGCTTGCTGCTGTAAGGGCTGACCCTCAGCCCAGGGGAGTGGGAAGGCTGCTGCAATACAGATGGATGCTGTGAAGCTGTGATCCTCTGGGGAAGATGGCAGAGACACCCACTGGTGTGCCCAGGCAGGGAGGGGATGATCCCAGGGAATGGTCTCCCAGTTGTATGGAGGGGAAGGGTGTTTGTGTCTTTGGCTTTTATCTGTGTGCATGAGCCCAACGACCTGAGTCCTTCAAGTCTAATTATACTGCTTCATTTCAGGACAGGGCAAGGAACTTTTTGCCCTTAACACTCCTGACTTTGCTGCTGTGGTGAGTTCCTGGCAGATAGGGATGTCTGTCTCTCCTGTGACAGAGAAGAGGTGGATGTGATGTGGTCACAGAAGTGACAAGTGCCCAAGTCCTAGCAGCTTCTGTGTCACCCAGCCCTCATGGTTATTTCAATGTCAGTTCTTCATGGGAAGGAGGGCTGGAAGGGACATGGAGATATTGTCTAGTGCTCTCTGCTGCCCCAAGATGGAGTCAGCTTGCTCAAAGATTTGTTTTGGTGCAGCATAGCACAGGATGGGCTGTGACCAGCACTGCCTATCCTCCTCCCTCTAGACCCTGTTGGACCCCTCCTCTGCAGTGCAGGGCATTGCTGCTCACAGGAGCTGCAGCTGCCTCCTCTCTCTGCACTGTGCAGCCCTTTGGGGAACACTGCAATGCCAGAGCCCGGTTTATTTGCAGTAGCAGGTCTGCAGTCATGCTGTCTGCTTTGTGTTGTGATCCTTCATCTAAACCAGTAACTCACACACACAAATAGTGGGCGTAGAGCTGGAACATTTGATTTGTGCTTTGATTTTTGTCTCCATCAAGACAGCTCAAATAAGAATCAATTGTTTTCATGGCCAGAAAGTTTCCCAGGCTTGCTGCTAGTGAGTGTGTTTCAGGAAGAGAGCAGTCTCCCACCTTAGCAAGCAGCAGAGAAGAATTTTCTTTTCTGTGGTCTCCTCCCTCCCCCAGTCCACTACTGTGTCAAAACCTTGAGTTTTGTGTAAAGTTGTTAAATAAGCTTCTAGGCAAAATAAAAGATCAAAAGGGGTCTAATTAGTTGCAGTCTGCTTAGGAATTGTGGTTGTTTACCTAGTTTTATAAATTGACACTTTTAACATTAGAACTCAAAGCAAAAGCGATGTAATTATTCCCTTTTTTTGAAGCTTAAGTTTAATGTCTTTATTGAAAATTGGGTATTTCTGTGGCATCTCAAGATGCTTTATTCTATCAAATCTGGAGCAAGTAATTTTTCATTTTGGATTGTAATGTGGTATAAATGATAAGGGCCTGATTCAGAAAGCTTTTTTCTGCCCCCCTCCCCACTGGCAGCCTGACGAGAAAGCTTCGCAGTCACCTCACAATAACCCTGAAGATAATCTAGGGTTTGAGTCTTTGTGAAGCTGCTTGCTCTAATACAAGGGAGAGAGTGAGATTTCTGAGCTCTTAGGTAGGGTGCCTGAAGCTAGCTTGTCATCACAGGATTTTCAGTTCTTTTCATATCTCTTACCAGTTGTAGGATGCCAAGGCAAAAATGTATTTCTCCTATAACCTTTCTGTGCTGTGATCACGTCCCTGGGAGTACTATGTGCCTCATTTAAATCTCAGAGAAGGTAGCAGGTAGTTGAATGGAGAACATCTGGTGATTAAAGCAAAGGAGGAACGAGAGAGAGATGAATTCTGCTATAAATTTTTCAGTTTCGCTCTGACATGACCTGATCATGTGTCTTGTTTCCCAGTCTCTGATCATTTGGACATACCATGCATGAGTCAATTTCACAAGGTAAACCTCACTAAATCTGACCTCAGGAACTTAGAGCAGCATAGACAGAGGAGGGGAGGGTCCTCATAAAGTCATGGTAGGGCTTGGATAGCTTATGAATTTTATTTATACTGTGGCAGGACTCTCAGACTCCATTTAGAACCAGAAGCTGATGCTGCTTGGTATTTTACTAATGCGGAGGAAGTGATGCCTGCCCTAAGACCTTACCACCCATCAAGACAAATGGCAAATAAAGGATTTGTGTGAGGGTGATTGCAGGAAAGAGTCAGTCCCTCAGTGAACTTTTAACTTTTTTTGTGTGTGTGTTTATCTAAAAGTTCATGCAAATTGAGGTGGGTTTCTTTGATCTGAGAACTGTCTTTTGTAATTTCAACTGCTCCCTGGCTTGTGTCAGAAATACTGTGAGTGGGGTTTCCCCGGGGTTTTTGCACAGCCCAGGTTTTAGCTGGGCTGGGAGGGACGTGAGGCAAGACTTATACATCAGAACAGGACTTGCAGTAAAGAAATTTTTATTGGCATATTTTATATTGTCCTAATTCAAAAGTTTCAGTTCCCGATGATCATTCCAGGCACTGGTTCAAAGTTTCATTTGCGCTTGGCTCAGCTCAGATGCTGGAGGAAATTTTCATGATGGGAGACAGGTCCTTTTCCTTCAAAAACAGAATTTCTCAGTAGATGGTAGGATTGGATAAGAGCTTCCTTTGAGAATCCAGAAGGGATTTGCTTGAATTTTTCTAACTCTGCTTCTCTGACGCAGTGTGATGATTAGAGGAGAGCTTTCCAAGTGTCCCTCTGAGAGTCTGAGCACAGTCTGGCTACTTGCACCTGCGGGGTTTTCAGTACTTAGAGCTCACCAAATTCAAAGCTTGGTACATCCAAATATTCTATAAAGGTTTCCCTGAGAGAATGGGTGTTTATTCTTTAGTAACCCTAAATCTTTTTATTGGCTAACTAGTAAAGAGGCATTGGTTTCTAAGCCTGAGACAGCTGCTTTGTGGCAAAGGTTCAATTATTCTGTGGGCATGCTCTATATGGACTGTGTTGCCATACAGCACAAGCACAGTCCAAGGCCTTTTCCCATTTGCTCCTTAAAGATGCCTAGTGCTTCAGTGGGAAGAGGCAGAGCCCAAGAGCAGCTCTGTGAGCCACTGCAGAGTGATGCACACAGTTCAGGGATAATGTAACATCAGGCTGCTGTGAAGGGGAGCTCAGCCCTCTGTCCCACCCAGAGCCAGAGGAGATGGATGTTCTCCCTGGCTGTGTGTTGGGTCAAGGACTCAAACACTGTGGAGCTACCCTGTGCTGTAAGACTCGTTGCTAGGAGGGTTTCTGCCATGCAGAGCATCACCCCTGGGAAGCTGAGTTTGGACAGCACAGAGCAGCTTGCATCTGGCTGTCACACTGCCCTAGTGGTCATTAAATAACACTTCAGTGTTTTAGAGCTCAATGGTTTTGTTTAAATATCAAATAAGGATTCTATTTCAACTGAATTTAGCTTAATCATCTGGTTGTGTGGCTGACTTGAGTAGGTGCACTGAAAGTCTGCTGAATTCCCAGAATACACCAGAGTGAAAATCCTTATGATTTCCTAAACTTTACAAATCAAGGAACTGGGATAATGAGTTTGTGATCTGCAACTGAAGGACATTAATGTGTGCACATGTTAGAGGCAGGAAACCAAAACCTCCACCAGAGCACACAGCTGCTTCTTGGGTGAGGTGAATGCAATCTGTGCTTTTTATTTCACCTTCCCCAGGTAGCTTTAACCAACATGCCTACTCTAAAAGTTTCCTTTAGACATATGTGATTTTTCCTTTTTATTCTTACTCCTCAGGAACACGGAAGTCTTGTAAATTCCCATTATTGTTTAACCCCTTAGAAACTCACCCAAATTGGCCAATGCACTGTACAGCTTCCCTTGAGTCCACTTTATTGCCTCTAGACAATGCCTGGTGCTGCAGTGTCAATCCAGGAATTTCCAGGTTGTCCATCACCAGGTAATAAAGAGAGAAATTGTTATCTGAACATGGGGTTACAACTGCACATTATTGAGCTGGATTAAACATGTTTTTGTATGTTTTATTGCCATGTTTTGACTACCTACAAGCTAGAGCATTAATCGTGTAATTACATAACTTATGATTACCTAAAAATGCTCCCTCTTCAAATGGCTGTTGCAAATTTGTCATCTGTTCATTGTGATTCATTAAATATGTTGCAACTGGGTTATAGTCTTCATTAGTTTCACAGAATAAATCCAAAACCAAGGATAACCCTTTTTGTTTTCACTTAAACAAGCAGTCGTGGGTGTTGACATATGTCTCCTTCACCAAGAGAAGTTTTCTCCAGAACTCACTTTCAGTGTTTCTGATTCTTGAGGGTTTCCTAGATTTCAAGAATAAGCCTCTCAAGAGCAACATTAGCAGCATACAGAAAACAGGGATTTGTAAAATAATATTAACTTCTATAATTTATAAGCTTGAGTTCAGATTCCTTTTTTTTTTGAGCATTTTGTTTTCAGAAGCATTCATCAGAGCACTGGGTTTTAATTTCCTTTTAACTGACAAATTTTGGAACCAGACAAGATACATTTCTCTGATTACTGCTGGACAAGGCTTGTAGGTAGAGATAATGTCTTTTATTAGATGAAGCAGCATGGTTGGAGAGCTCAGGCAAACTTTGAGGCACACCAGCCCTCCAAATCTGAACAGAAGCTGTCAGTGCTAAGCTTATGCTGAATAAGCAGCTGCTTGGGGTTAGATATGTGTGAATTAGACCATCTCAGAGAGGGGAAGGTGCTGAGAGTAGGTATCTCTAGGTCATAACAGCAACTGGGAAGTGCTGCCAGGTTATTTGTAAGCGTGGTCTGGTACACAAGTGAAGGGTGGCAGAATTGTACAAGGAAGAGCCTTGTTGTGCCTTGAGTATGGGCAAGATGTGTTTCTCTTGAGTGATCTAGTAACAACACGAACAGGAAAGTTCCTATTTCATGCTTAGGAGTGTGTGTCCTTCTGAGATTGCTCAAAAGCACTTCAAATTTTCTTCCCTGTTAATCTCTGTGGGTTTTTGCAGGAAGCTGTGAAAAAGGATTCTACACCTACAGCTCTTTTTGCTCTGACACAGGCAGAGTAATCTTCAACATGGAAGCTCAAACCCTGTCCCTGGGGTTTCAAGCCCATGGAGAAGGTCACATATGACTGACAATGCAGAGCCAGTGAGATCTGCTGTTCTGGGCTTGTCAATTATTAGCCTGGTCTGACAAAGGTTCTGCCATGAGCATTGTGGTAACTTCTTAAAGTTGATTGGGAGCTATTAAAGAGTGATAAAAATCAGATATTTCTGACCATGGTGATCAAAGGAGGAATTCAGTGATAGTACAATAGGTGCTTGGAATTCTCTGGGCATTGCCATCAGTATTGTTTAATGACCCAATGCTATGGCTATGCTGGGTAAATAGCAGCTTTGGCAGGAATAGAGAAAAGAAGTCCTTAGGACACAGGGGTTCCAGAGCAGTGACAGAATTCATTACAAACTGCCCACTGTCCTTGGTCACTGGTGGTTGCCATATTGTGACTGTCAGCCAGAGGGCTGACCCCACTTCCAGAATCCTCATTTATTCAGAAACCTGCAGATTTCCTCTCTCAGGTTTCACACACATTGCTTGTGGTCTAAAGGCAACAGTTCCATCAGCTGAGCTGTCAAAGGTTTCTTTCTGTCTGACATTATACATACACATATTAAAAGCCGGTGTCAGGTGAATTTTGCCTAATAGGATTCTGAAATTTCCTCCTCCTTTAAGAACAAGGGTAATTTAATGCTCCTGCCCTAATATAGGAATATACTGATTTGGGAGCACAAATCCTCTACTCTGCCACACTGAAAGGCTTCAGCAGCCTGTGCTAAGAACTTGGGAGCTCAGCACATGGAAAGTGTTGAGCCAGAAGCTCAGTGAGTGGAACCACAACATCTCATGGAATCCCAAAAGGATTTTTACCCTCATTATCTTTCGCTCAAAACTCATGCACACCGTCACACTGCTTGGAGTTCACAGTGGTGGCTGGGAGGACCTTGCCTTCCTGCATCTCAGGCCTTTGATGCCTTGAGTTCCCCAAATTCCCTGAACCTGCCATCCCTGGAGCTGTGTGAATCTCCTTGTTCTGCTGACCAACAACCAGCAATTTCCCAGGCATCAAGGACATGTGTATGTGGTATTGAGTCATTTCTTTGGGGCTATTGTTTAAGGCTTCAAACCATGGAAGGAAACTGGGAGCCTGTTTAGATGTCACTAAAGGTCACTGGCTATTTTTATAGATTACATTAAAAGAAACCAAAACTGCACAAAAAGAATATTGAGATTGTGAAATCAGGACTTTGAAAAATATTTTTGCTGCCTATCACAAATCACTACAGAGCATATGCAAACTGATTTTTCAGGGCTCATAGCTTGGACAAAGGTGCATTACTCTTCCTGTAAAAAATTATTCCCTGGCACCACTGTGACCTTCCTGCCAAAATTTAAGAGCTCCAAGTGATAGCACTGAGACTATTCAACCAAAAGCTTGCACGAGATATCAGTTGTTTGTTGTTTTTCCTCTTTTTTTAACTGGGGTAAAAAGCTTTCCTGTAGTAGATGAACTTCATTAGCTGAAATTTTCACCCTGAATTCCAGCAGGGCAAACAACCAGCATCAAAAGCTTTAATTCAAAAGATTAAAGTCTGGCAAAATTCTAAGCAACCTGAGTCTTATAATAGTGAGTTTTGTACAATGTGGTCAGCATATCAAAGGGAAATACTTTTTTCTGTCTGTTTTGATTTTCATGTCATTCCATCAAACATTTAACTAGTAGACACAGCATTAGCTCCAAACTCATTTTGAAGCAATGAACATTAGTCAGACATAACCAATTGGGCTGGGGGCAGATTAGATGAGTGCCAAATGGTGGGAGAGATTTTAAAAAGGGACTTTGCAAACTGTGTCCCTGCATGAACAGAATTGTTGCAGAGCAGAAAACAGACCTTGAAGTGGTCTCTGGTGGAAGGAACAGGGCTTGTGTAGAACAAGGCAGTTCACCTACATAGCAGCCTTGAGCCAGGTATGCAAGTGCTTGGGAAAAGGAGGTCAGGTTGGGACCAGTGCAGGTCTGGCATCAGAGTGAGCTGGGCACAGGGTGGTGGACTTTGACAGTGTGGTGCAGCTGAGTGGTGGCTTGGTCCAAAATCCTGCCAGCCTGCTCTCCTGGAGGAGCAGCAGGGCAATGTTCTGGCGGCTTAGAGGCAATTTATGAGGTTAAACTGGAGGTTAGGAGGTGAAACTGGCCCCCATGAAAATGGGTCAAAATGCTAATATGTGCATATACAAAACCAGTGCAGGCAGGCAGCAAGCTTCTTGAAAAAACAGACTTGCAGTGACCAGACCTCAGACACCATAAAATAAGGAATGACCCTTGCTAATTCTCAGCCATTGCCCCTGCAGAGTATTGCAGGCCAGAGTGGCAGGTGGGACTTACTCAAGGTCTTATCTTGAGTCAGAGCACAGCTGAAGGTTCATTCCCAGGTTCATGGTCTCACTGCTGGAACAGGCTGCCAGGAATTACTGGCAATGTGTTTGGTTTTAATCTTTGCACTTCTCTCCAGTGAAGTTCTCCAGGCTGAAGCGCCTGGAATTTATCTCCAAAATATTTTGGAGGGGAAATGTGATCATAAAGCTAAAGCTTTGGGCTATGCATGCTTCTTTTCAGGCTCCTAACAGGTTTGAGAGGGGTAAGTGTTAGTAACCTGCCTCCTTTGTTTTTTGACAAGAAAAGTAATTTAGAAAAACAAAAACCAAAAAGCCCAAACCTATTTTAATTCCTTACACTGAGTTCATGTCAGCTGTAGCTTAACTGAACCCACATTGCAGGAACATTAGGAGGCATTTTATGTTTGCTAAAATAGGTTTGAGTCTCTTACTGCTGTTATGACTATGTCACTGACTGGGGCCAGGAAAATCCTGTCCTTGGTGGCAAAAGTGAGAGAAAGCTGCTCAGCCCCAGTTCCAGGTTTGCTGAGCACACAGCGTGCCCAGCCTGTGCAGAAGGGCTGAGCCTCCAGTTCCTGTCCGGCTCCTGACACACAACCCTGTGCTTCCTCTCCTCTATCTCTGGAGCCCTGTAAGACCCTTCCTCTTCCCAGCATATCAAATTGCAGCTGTCTCAAGCTGACTGGCAGCAAATTGCTGCTCCCGAGTCTGCCCTTGGTTTTTTCCCAAGCAGAAGGAAAAGGCTGAGAGTCCCTGGTTTCTGCAGTCACAGCTGTCCCAGCGAGCTCATTTCTGCCCTGCTGAGAGACAGCGGGTGGGGTGAGAGCCTGAATGCAGCCCGGAGCACCCTGTCAGGTGGGCATGGTGCCTGCCTTCCCCAGCCTGACGGGAACAGACAGGGACAAAGGTAAGCTCCAGGCATGAAAAGGCTGCTTGTTGCAGCGTTTCATGGCCAGTGAGCATGACCAGCCTTCAGGGCTAATTACCAAAGGAGAGAGAAGTATGTTCTTGTCAGCAGACCTACAGGGTTACTATTTAATGAAGCAGATATGCAGGTAACTTGTTCAGTGAGCAAGTGACTGACTTGTGTCCACAGGGATGTAGGCGTGTGTGACAGGACACTTCAGGTGGCTTTCAGCCCCTGTCTTGTCTCTAAATGCATTTGGGCACAACTCTCAGCAGTGACAATCTCTATCCCATTTCCCTCTTCTCCAGTTTTTCCCCCTCTACTTTCTCCGCTCTTCTTTTACCTTTTTTCTCTACTACTGTCTTTTTTACAACCCTAGCACTTCTTGTGTATTCCATCCTGACCTTTCATAGCTCTCCACCTTATTTTTCCTCCTCTCTTTTTTTAATTACTGATGCTGAGCAGCATTGAACAGTGGTGTCATCACTATTTCATCAGGCCTGCCCAAGTTCCTGCCAGTGGTTTATGGAGCATGTGTGAGCTTGGGAAGGGCCAGCATCCCCCATGTGCCTCATCAGGGTCCCCTGGCGATGTCAGTTTCTCAGCACATCTGTCAAGTGTTACTTGTCCTTTTCTTGGGACTGCCCGTGGAGGTGTGCAGGGGGTTGTGAGCTGTGCCAAACCCTGGTGTGGAGCTGGCAGGGTTACAGCCAGCCTGAGCATGTCTCCATGCTGCAGGAATCTTTGTATTGCTGTGTAGGCAAAGCCAAAAAGTTACTTGTGTGTTAATCCAGTGCCTGTGTTGGTCTCTGTAAGAGAGATGGGACAAAACATGCAGGAATTAATCAAATGGTGGTTTGGTTTTTTTCTGCCCGAATCAGTAGATATGAGCAGATTCAATGGCTCTTTCTGACTCCTAAACTTGTACTCAGAATTCACACAATTTAGTCCATCCAGCATCAACTCTCAGACTTGTCCTGACTTCTAGACTGGAGTAGGTATCACTAGGGAGGAGTAGCAGCATCTACAGTACAACACCTCTCACAGTTTGTTATGGGAATTACTCATTTACTTCACTGCAAGCTATATTCTGACCTGATAGCAGCTACATTTGGTAAATGATCTTTCTAATACAACAGTTGATTAGTACATGTATATTAGGTAGTTCTGGATCTCTTCTACCAGTGTCCCTTGTGTGTTTACCAGAAAAGATAACTGGATTGTCAAAATTTCACCCATGCCTCCCATGGCATTGGAAAGAACATGCCAGTTGAAATTTATGAGACTGCAGAGATTATTGAAGCCCAACAAGCAAGGTGTGTATGGGGAGCCCAGAGTGCAGCAGGGAGGCTGGTGCAGAAGTGAGATGCATTAGCAGAAACTCTGGGACAAGACACACCATGTCTGTCTGACCCAAGCCTGCTATTCCCAACCTGTGGGCATGACCCTCAGATTCTTTTTGTAGGAGAATATGACAATTTGAAAAAACTCTTTGACTTGCATGTTCCATGGATTTTAGCTGTTTTCTCTGTAGAGAATGTTGGGGTTTTTTCCTGGAATATTAACTAAAAATGTATCTCGGGCAAGAGTCAGCCTTGCTTTTATTCTCTTTTTTGCTGCACAAACCACTTGATATGAGGCATTGAGATGTTTTGGGATACAGCGTGAGCTTGGCCTCAGTTCAAGACTGCAAAGTGGCTGCTACCCACAGGTGAACACGGGGCTGGGACAAGACAGTCAAAGCTGTGCTACTGCCCAAGTGCTGTGAGTCCTGGCCTCTTGCTCTGGACTGCTATGGACAAGGCAGGCCATGGGAAAGCAGTCCTTGCTGGCTCCAGGACCTTCACTGTCCACTTGTAGTGACACCAGAAAACACATTTCTTTACAGTTGTGCTGCTTCACCCTCTCTGTTTCTACCAGCAGGTTCCAGGCCAGCTCTGACTGTGCTGTCCCCAGGGAAGGAAGGGTGCTGGTGACCTGGCAGGGGACATGGAGCTGCTGGCTGCCACAGCCCCAGAGGAAGCAGGGAAGGCTGCAACAGCATCACAAGCCGAGGTGGAAGGAGCAGAAAAAGCAGCTGCAATGCCAGAGGCAGAAAGCCTAGAGGGGAAGGTGGTCACTCCTGAAGGAGCAGCAGCAACTGTGGTGGGAGCATCAGAAAACCCAGCGGCAGAAAGAGTGGCTGAAGCGTTTGCCAGGGCAGCAGAAAGAATTGCAGTAGCAGAAGTAGCCAAGGTGCTGCAGTCAGCAATAGCTGAGGTAGGCACTCCTGCAGCCCCAGGTACCTGATGGGGTGGAGGGGCTGGCAGTGCTCACTCCCCTGGGCTGGGCTCACAGATCCCAATGGCATGGGAAGTTCCAGCTCCAGAGCTAACCCTGACCTTTCAGCCTTGCCCTCAGAATGCCTCAGGTGGATCAGACCATATTTATACTTAGCATCGAGCAATGGGATGAGATTTTTATTTTGGAAAAATTGAAAGCAATGTCAAAAAAAAATCCCTGAAATTCCTGCT
>NW_005054339.1:5809937-5810817 GCF_000277835.1 Geospiza fortis | reverse complement strand
ATCTGGTTTCCCTCTGTCTTTTAGATGAGCTTTTTTTTCGTGATAGCGGGCACTTTATCACGCCTGGTATAGTTAAGGTTACAAAGTACTCTCCATTCCAACCCCGTTGGCCACATGCTCATCCTGTTCTAAAGCATTCATATTTGGGGATCAAAAAAGGTCCACGCATGGTGTTTGCTCAGCCGAGAATTTTTATTTGACATTTGAGCAATTATGCCTTGTGTTGATCGTGAGTTTGCTGAGGGTGATAAACGCGCTTTTCCCATTTGAAAAACCTGTCTTTTAACATTGACAATGTGGTGACAGATTTTCAGCAGGGATGGGAGTTGGGTTTGCCAGGGCTCAGTGCCCACTCTGAGCACCAGATTTTCAGCTGCATTCAGCACCCAGCAGCTTCCCGTTGGGTGTGAGGCCTTTGGACATGTTTGTTCCCATGTGTGGAGCTCGTTTGAAAAGCTGCCTGCCTGCAGCACCGCTGAGCATCCACGTCCTGCTCTCAGGAAAATCTGGATCTCATCTCCCAGGGCTCTGATTTCATTTTGGTGTGCAGGGTCAGCTTACTGCTATCACTGTTTCTTGGGCCCAAGAGCTGTCCTGAGCACATGAAATTTCTATAGGATATCTTAACTTATCCCTCAGCTTGGGCAAGTGGCTTCACTCAGGAAGGGCTTCTCAATGTCTGTTTGAGTTCTGGTGTCTGAGTTTTAGTGCATTTTTACATCTTGTAGACATTAGCTGCATTTAGGTACATGCCAAAACAATTCTCTAAATCAGCCTGTGAATAGGAACCTTTATTTTTAAAATCATCAGTTTGCTTTATAGTGGCTTTTCCAGTGCTCATATATTTCTTCTCTTGACTTTTCAGCTCAAAGGGAAGAGG
>NW_005054339.1:5803010-5809896 GCF_000277835.1 Geospiza fortis | reverse complement strand
AGGAAAGGGGGAGAGGTGAAATGAAATGGAGAGGTGATGTTCTGGGTCATACCTCCTAATGGCTTGTACCATCACTCCTGGAATGCAATAGGGCTGCCAATCACATCTCTTTTGTGACTCATTATACTGTTAAAA
This sequence comes from Geospiza fortis, assembly GCF_000277835.1. Lineage (NCBI taxonomy): Eukaryota > Metazoa > Chordata > Aves > Passeriformes > Thraupidae > Geospiza > Geospiza fortis. The sequence goes on along the minus strand of NW_005054339.1, from coordinate 5,809,761 downwards.
ATAAATATATGGCATATTCTGCATGCAGTAATGTTGAGGGTCTGTCAAAGGTCTTTGTCTTCTGGTTTTGTGAAAGGCAGCTCTGCATCTGTTCCTCAAAGATGAGGGAGAACAAAATGTGCTGTTCATAAGGGAAAACATACTACAGGCATGAAATTACATAAAAAAGAAATACTTTCATAGAATCTTAGAATATCCTGAGTTGCAAGTGACCCACTAAGATCATCAAAGTCACCTCCTGGCCCTGTGCAGGACACCCCCAAGGCTTAAATTTACATTAAATATGCAGTCAAGTTTTCATGTCTGTAGGATGAGAGATGGTCCATGGGAGCACTGCTAATGTGAAACAGTTTCAAATCCTAACAGAGCAGGTGCATTTACCAGTCAATCCACACTGCTCCAACTCTCTCCAGCTCTCAAGTGGGTTTCTTGCCTAGATGGGAATAGTAGCTATGTTCTTTTTTCCCTAATTCTATTTATTCATATGAAGCATGGAATGGGAAAGGTGTCTCCATCCAGACTGATAATGGTGTGATGCAAGAGGAAGTCCAGAAGAAATTCAAGAAACAGGAAAGAATAGCTTCAAAACAGTGGTGGTCAGAATGAATGACATTCCCCAGATAGATCACTAAAACAGATTTCTAATTTTTGAGAGGAAAAGTATTATTTGTTGTAAGACTGTTTTCTCAGCCTGTGAGGTACAGGTAAGACAGGTTTGTAGTGACAGTTGTATGATGGAGCAGTCACCATGAGAGATAAATGGTGATAAAGTGTTACAGAGTGTGGGATTAGAACAAAGCCACTCTTGGTGGGTGTCTCACAGGTTGTCTCATGGAGGATGATCACAACTCAGAAGTGCCTAATGCCTTCAGCAAATGTCCACTTCATGAACTAACTCCAGATACTTCGTGGTTTGCTGCTCCTGGTTTGTGTTTAGCAGACTGAGGGGATGGGCTCAAATCTGTACTTGGATAGAAAATTTCTGAACCAAATGCAGGAGGTGGTGCAAGTGCTTGTGTGTGACTTGTGGCCATAGCCCAGGTGGGGTAACCAGGCAGTGTCTCCAGGTACTCCAGGTAAAACAGAAAGCAGCTCCCTGACTGCAGGTGGTCACAACTAAAGCCATATCACTTTTGGAAAGAGTAAAGACTGCAGCCCTGGATTCCACCCCAAAACCCATGAGTGTAGTGACAACTCCTGTGTAGTTGCAGCTGGATGTGATATTCTCCATATACCTTACTTCTAGCTTCCAGGGGAGTTTCTGTGGGAAACATGCCATTTGTTCTGGTGCACCCCAGAAGGGGCAGCACATTAGTTCCAGCATTGTACAGAGCTGCTCTCCAACAGATCCCAGGCAAGGAGGATGCTGAGGAGGATCTGCTGCTTCCCTGTGCAAGCTGGCTGGCCATGGAGATCCATCTCCCTCTGGGGAAACATGTCCTTGCATTGCAGCAAAGCCAAGGGGTTTCAGTGCAGGCTTGTGCCTTTGCCCCTCTGCAGTGCACCCAGTGCCTGTGCACCTCTGCTGGCTTCTCTCTCTGTGCAGTGACAGGCTGGGGAGGAGAGAGGAGGGGAGAACAGCAGCCTCTGATTAAAACTCAGCCCCCCTGGCCTTAGATCTGAGGAGACAGAGCCCGCCCTCCCTTCCCTTACCATAATTTTATTTTATTACAAAAAGAGCCCGTATTAAAAAAGCTCATGATTATGTTTTCTGTTCACCAAGACTTTTCCTGTATCCGACCTTTGGATAACCTCCAAGGCTTGCAAACATTTGAAAGGAGTAAAGGAGCTCGTTTTATTGCAGGGCCTCAGCATACATTCTTTCCAGCCTATCTTTAACATCAGTTGACAAGAATTATATAATTGCAGTCTGTGATCCCTTTAAGGCTAAAATGTATTCGTTTTCCCTCAAAGAACACTTCAGGTTTCAGAGTTAAAAGTATACTTTTTTCTCCCCCCATCTGGGTTATTCTGTAGAAAGCCGTTTTCTCTTAAACTGGCAAGTCTCATTCTACCCAGTTGCGCAGATTTATTTTTTTCTGTGGTTTTAAGCTCATATGTTAACAAGTAGAAGAACTAGCCTCCAAATCCCAACCTGTGTTTCCCATTCCATTGGAAAATTAGTGGGTTACAGAGAACGCACAAGGGGAATTACACTCCTTAGGTGGAACCAAATAAAATTTCAACATACCAATTTAATCAAATTAGTGTCTAATGCTAATTGATAGGCACTCTGGAGATGGACAGGTAGCTGGATTGGATTTGATCTTGCATTTCAGAGGCATGATGTAATCTGCTGGATCAGGAAGGAATTTCTGGTTTCCTATCAGAATGGCATCTGCCACCATGTTTTAGGAAGCTGTGGACATTGGATACTTGGATAGGAACTGGGGAAGGATGCCAAAAAAAGAAGTCTGAAGATAATACCTGGAATTTAAAAAATGAATTAGCTGTTGCCACGATGAAGTTCTGTTTGCATACATTCCTCGCCATTCAGGTTTTCACGAGTGTTTGTGCTCCTGCAGAGCAAAACAAAAGCATAAGCATGTGAGTATTCCTGGAAGCTTTTCATGCCAGTTGTGTTTGTGTGTCAGAGCCAGTGATGGTCAGATCCTCTGCTTGAAGGGAACAGAAGTGATGCCACCACAGTGCTCAGAGCACATTCACAGTGCTTCTTGAGAATGGAGTGAGATGTTCAAAGAAGCTGCAAAAAACCTCAGCACTCCAAGTATTTCTGGACAATGAAAAATGGACAGTGTAAGTAGCCTAGTCATGGGCATGTGCATGCAGGAGGGGAAATTAAATTTGTCTCAAGAATTGGCTGTTAGGAACGATATGGCTGGCTGGAGCTGGAGAGGAGACTAGGCTCAGCGGGCCAATTGCCCGCTTTGGTGCTGCAAAGGGGCCTGGGGAGTTTTGAGGGGTTCTTCTCAATTTTGCTGTGAGCTTACCCCAGATCTCAGCTTTCTTACCTGATAAAAAAGGACAATGGCAGCCAATGTGCCTGCCTTCATGCCCTTTTATCTAAGCATTTGAGGAACTACAAACTTTTATTCCAAATAATGTTTGCCAGTAAAAGTGGATATCTTCTTCAAATATTTAGTTACTCTAATGCTGATTGCCCCCATTCCCTAAGGGGAGTAGGGGGCAGGGGCAGCATTCCTGGTTTTATAGAGGGGCAGGCTTGAGAGGGCTTTAACTGCATGTCACGGGGGTTGGATGCAATAACTGAAGAGAGGGGAGCCAGTAATAGAATCCTTTTAATAAACTACAAGCCCACAGTTTATAAACTTGGACACAGATTATGCTCCTGCCTAGTGTATAAAAATAACCGCATTTCAATATCTTTGTGGCCAAAGGATCTTGTAACCTGTTAAGTTTTTGCTGCCTGTGTTTCTAATGTAGGCAGGACCAGTGTAATACCCGGCATTGCACTGAAAGGGAAAATCTCTGGTCTGTTAAGCTGTTCCCTGCCTTTGGTAGCCTCTCTGTATCAGGATTCACATTCTTGTTTCCGTTTCAAACAGGAGACTAGTTTACAAGGCAAGTTACTCCTTGGAGATCACAAGAGGCTTTTTTTCCCCTTTCTTTTTCTGAGAGGAAGGATTAGGTCACGGTATTCTGTTTGCCTTTTTTTTTTCCTCCTTTGGCTAATCTGCTCTCCAAGATGTCCATGTCACAAGAGAAATAAAAGGCTTTAAGTGAGCGCGGGATTTTTTCCCCTCACCTCAGCACTCCAGCCGATAAGGGCGATTTATAGAAATCGCCACATGGAAAAGCCTTAAAACAGAATTTCAGATGCTTATAAGACAAAGCAGAAAGATAGCAGAGCGGCAGGTGCCTTCCCCTTACCTCACAGGATCGTGTTCTTCCTGCTCTTAAGGAGTTTGGTAGATGGTGATTACAAAAACGTCTGCACCATATCCGGGTGTACTGTACGTGCAGTTACAAGGAGCTTGTGCAGTCCCTCACCTGCAATCAGGAGGTTTATCACTATTCAAAGACCTTTGTTTTCCATTATCTTTGTGCATTTTGTGTGCTGGAGGCATTAATGGCACCAGGGTTTAAGATGTGCTCTTTGAGGCTGGCACCTTTCCTGGTGCCAGCGTGTGATGTGCTGCACATCGCTTGGCTCCCTTCGAGGGGAGGACACACACTGGTGCCGATCCTTCTGGGCGGAAAGTTTCGGGACTCTCTAAACAAAATTACTTCGTTCAGAGCATACTGAACACAAAGATTATTGCTTTAATGAATGCTGAATTATTCTTGTTCAAATACCAAGTACTGGTACTAGTTTGTGGTAAGACATAAAGACTTTTGCAGCAATACATATGAATCTGGGTTTGGTAGTTTGTACCTAGCACAGGTACAGCTTGTTCACACTGGTCACGTCACATCCAGCAAACTATGTTTCAAGGGCCAGGTCTGCCCTGATTGAATTCAGCACAGCTCTGCTGATCTTTGTGCCAGTCTCTGACAACTAAAGTTATGCTTCTCAAATGTTTTCAGCCATTTTTTTTCAGTGCTTTCTTTCCAAAGAGTTTTAGAAATACAATTAAATGGACAGTAAGACTCAGCAGTTATACATAAAAAGCTGTTTATCTAAGGGTATCAAAGTGCTTGACAAAGGTGGGTAATTCTCACAGTGCCCTTTTTTTGCTGGGTGAGATGCTGGCATGCAGAGACAGCGAGCAGTTTATCTGAGTAACAGAGTCGGTAGCAGAGGTAGTAATTAAAACTTTGGTCTCATGACACCCAACTCTGTACTGTAACCACTAGACAAACTGCCTCCCGGAACCGTATCTCATCTCTATCTCCCTACATATGCACAATAAAGCCTTTGTAGTATATGCTGTACACTTGCTATTGATAGTTGTATCAGCTGAAAGATAATGCTCGCTCTTCTAGCTGGCTGCAAGTGTGCTCCACACAGCCTCAATTATCTGAACATAATGGTGGAGAAGGGGAGAATTTTGGATAACTGAGGGCTTCAAATAACTGAAGGAGTTTTCAGTGCAATTAATAACATGGTAGGAACACAGAAGGTTTTGGAGAGCAGGTTCAGGTACCTGGTGTCACACTGTGCAATCAGTCAATAACAAACATGCTGGTTTTTCAGAGTTTTTTTCTGAACATAGTTGTAGCTTTTCCTTGCTTTTTTTCAGACAAAAAAAAAAGACTAATGTATTTTAGATGTGTTGGTATCCCTTTAAGTTTGATGAAGACTAACAGCCATCATTTTGGTCAATGGGAAGCTGCTTATGGACATGGGTAGTTTAAAAACACTGACTGATTGGTGTTAGGCATCTGGGCTGGCAGTGGGCTGTGGGCTATGTGGGTGGCTCTAAATGTCTGCAGAGAAGCAGGACCAGAGATCATATGAAAAATAATTTCCCCTGTACATGCCATAAACTCTGGGATTTCAAGTATGACCCAGCTGCAATGAGCCCCACACAAGCAAACAAACGTTCGGTTACTGTAGAGACGCACTTGTTTGGGAAGATAAAAACATGACCCACAGAACACGCTCACAGAATGTCTGTGCACGGCACACTGACCTCCATGTGACAGAAATCTTCACTTGTGCCACTTGGTAATAAATTTCACCATGCCACCTAGGCCAGCTGCACATCACTGTCTGCTTTCTCTGCAAAGTAATTTATTTCTAATTGCAATAGAATAAAAAGACGGGATAGAATTTGCAGAGCACATCACAAAGTGTTACCGGCCCTGTTCAGTTTTCATCGCACCGCATGCTCTCACCATGACTTGCTTTCAAAACCAGCTCTGTCCTCTGCCTCACACCAGATGCAGGAATTAAGAGCAGCCTTTACCCGTGCAGCGGTTATGAGCTAACAGGCTGGCGCAGGTAAGGCTGAAAGACCTTAAGGAAGGGAATAAATTTGGGTTGGTTTTTATGAAATACAGTGTTGGGTAGACGATGGGTGTTCAGCTCTGACTGGCTTCACAGTTCATCCTGAGCTGCCTCTGTTCTGGGACTGAGGCAGTTATGTGCCCCCATCAGAGAAGCACCCAAACCCACTCAGATTAGTATAAGCCCCATAGCTTGGTTTATTTTTCTCAGCTATTACCTGAGAGACAGCATATGTTGACATCTGGGGCCTGATGTCTGACTTATTTTTTTGAAAAGATTGATCTAATCTTAGTTGCTTTAAATTATGATCTTAAATTTTTCTCTGTAAATTTTCATTGTCTGTTCTCACTAGCTACTTTAAGTGCCTGGAAAAAACAAATATATATACTTTCTTGTATGCTCCAGTGTTTACCAATATGCATTTTGGCCAGAGAGAACATGCATATTTATTATTTTTAATACAGTCTGGATACACACATACATGATTCTCTTCCTACTTAGACATATTATACACAATTTGTATACGCGTATTTATAAATGCTTAAATGGAAACAGGACTGACACCAACATTTTATGCATTATTAGGAGGAGCAAGTTCATCCTTTAAAATGACTATATTTGGAAATCTGATTCTAAACTCTTGCTGGTTTAACTTAACTTTGTGGCTTTTCTCCAGATTTTCAAAACCAGTGGAAGTGAGGAGAGGATTGAGAGGAACACTTGTGCTCCTTGAAGGTGAGCATTCTTGTGGACACACTTGTGTAAGGGACTGGGTAAGGGCGCTGCTGCAGCCCATCTGAGAAATGACTGCACCAAAGTTGGGGCCTCACAGGTCAATATGTGTCAATATGTGCACATTGCTATGCTCTTCCCCCC
>NW_005054339.1:5792863-5802416 GCF_000277835.1 Geospiza fortis | reverse complement strand
AGCCCGCACCGAACTCGCACCGCGCAAACCGCCCCGCACAGCCACCCCCAACCCCGTGCACTCCTGCTCTTCATACCAACAGCCCCCTGCAACAATCAGGTTTTTTTTTTTTATTTTTGCGGGTTTTCGATTTTTCTCTGTTTGCCTGCGCATAATTGCAGTGCGGAGTGAGGAAGCTCTGATGTGTTGTCCTAGGTAACTTTCCCCATAATGGACAAAAACCAAAATCAAACCTAAAGACCTACTGAAAAGAAAACAAAAACTGCAGCCACTTAAATACCTGGAAATAATATCGTGTTGCTTGTGCAAAAATACACTCCAAAGAACATCTGAGTAAATGCGTGTATAGAGTATGTAAGGTCCTATAAAAGCAGCTTTTTGTTTGCGTGCGGGTCCGTATGAAGCCCAAGATGATATATTGTGTTATACTCAGATCTTTGTTTCAAGATACAGCTATGGGTAGATTTCATGATGGAACATCTTTTACCTCTTATTTAATCACTTCTAACTTTGCTGTTTTCAGAACATGCACACTCGGTATTAAAATCTCATGATTATTACTTTTTCTAACTCTCTCTTTGCCTGTTAACATGATCCTTTAAAGACCAAACTAAACCAAAATCCTTTTAGATCCCATGTGGATTTGTTGGTAGCATCAGTGGCCAGTTCTGAACTTTTCTGGCAAGTACAAGGGCAAGCTGCTTGCCTGTGTGAGTTTGCAGCCAGACCTGCTGCAGCTGCCGCAGGACCGACCGAGGCGCAGGAAGGACTGAGCAAATGGTTACAAACGAGCACTGCTCCTCGGCTCCACATTTTTCTCTTCGCCTTAAATGCACTTTATTGCACCTTTCCCGCAGTTTGTTCTGAGGACAGCCACACTGATAATCCTTATCCAGCGCAGAGGAATTCCCTTCCTGGCTCTCAGATTGAAGCCGCGGCTGGCGTTCTGCTACTCTGATATGTTGACTTGGATATTTTTTAATTATTCTTCCATATTATCTCTTGCTCGTGTTGCTGGTGCAGTTTACCTCCAACCACAATCCGAGGCTGGCTAACAGTTGCTATAACATAGCTTCAGCATTTCCTATCCCTAGATTTTTAGGGCTGTGATTTCAGCAGAATACATAGTTTGTCGTTTCAGGGGGGCTTTCAAACTGCGTGGCAGCCATGAAAGTGAAGAATCCATGAGAGAAGCTGAGTGTGTGTGTGTGGTGCTGGGGGTGTAGGATATGGGCAGACTCTTTAATACACTGAAAATATTATTTTTGATTTTTGGTTCTCTGGAAGATTTTTGTTCTGTTTTTTGATGATGGCTTGAACTATTCCCCAAACTGAAAGTAGTTGTTTTTCCTATATTTTGACAGCAGCCTCTAATAAATGGAAGTCCTTCCCAGTCTTCAGAAAATCAGTGTATTGAGTGCATGCTGAATAGCAAGAACAAACTATTTTTGAAGTTGTTCTGCATTGTGGAATATCAGTGTTTTATATGTTCAAACCAGTGTGTGCAATTCCTCACGACTGGTACGTTCGCTCTAAACAATGAGGTCTTTGCTCAGGAATAGTCCTGGGTTTGTTAGGGAATCAGTGCAAAGCTGGCCCTAATCAATAAATGAAGTTTGCTTGTGGCAGGACTAACACAGCCATTATATAAGAGGGAAATCCATTTAAGCATTTGATTATTTTCCTAAGGGTTTCATTTGCTGGTTTTCAGGCAGGATAGTGTCACTTAGAGCAAGTATTTAATCTTTTTTTCTCTAAAAAAAATCAAACTGCAAATGACACTGAAAACTTAGCACTGAACCTTGGTCTTACAGGATTAGTTCCCATAAACTTCACTGACTTCATTCACAGGAGTAAAGACCACAGGAGAAATCCCACACAGGAAAACATATTCTTTGCCCTGGAAACCTTGTTATCTTATATGTTCCAGGTATGAACAGTTGGTTCATTCCTGATGCATGAAGAGTGAATTCCTGCCTTTCTTACCCTGACAGGGTTTTGCCAGGGCAAATTTACTCCTGGCTTACACCATCTGTAACCTCAGTGGGAGCAAACTTCAGCCCTTTAGCTCTAATGGGAGCCTGTTTGATCTCGTCCTTTATTGCCGAATGGTATCAGGAAGGGAGCTGAGCACAGAAACGTGACTACCACTGAGCTGCTATTTGTTGCACTGCATTATCTGTAGTATCCTTGTTATTCTAGAAACCTTTTTTTTTTTTCCCTGCCTGGAACATTTTGCTGCAGCAAATGAAGAAGGGGGGAAAAAATTGAAGAGACCTTCATTTGGTGGCATAGAAAATTTGCATAAAATATCGCTCTAAGCATTGAAGGATCTTATTACATAGGGTTTTGATGATAATCTTTGTTGAAATAATATTTAACACATGCTGCACTTTTAATTAAGTATCTGAATAATCTCAAATTAATACCAGAGGTTTAAAAATAAGTTTTCATTTTAGTGAACTGTAACATAATAGCAAGCTGCATGGCAACCCCTTCCTTTACCCTTTGATTTAATTAAATGCCCTTCTGTGTGCTTCTTCTCACTTCAGAAATGCACATAAAGAAATCAGACCCAGACATTTTATTTAGGATTTTGCCACTTTTCCTTTTCCTTACATCTTTGCTTATTAATTTGCCCTGCTTCCTCTTCGGCTTTGATTAAGGTGTTTCTTTGAGAATCAGCTTGTCTAGGGCTTTGCAAACTGGCCTGCATGTTTGAAAGGAGCAGTTGCAGTGTATCATGCTGGTGTTGGGGTTTTGGTGATGGTGACACACAGATCCCTGTCTGGAAGCACCCAGGTGTGGCAGGGAAGTGCTGGGTCCTGTACTGCACGTGTCTGTGTGCGCCATGGGGAGGATGCAGCTGGGTAAATCCTGGGGCAGCTCACACAGCACAGTGACAGGCTGGAGCGTGTTATGCTCCTGGAGTTTGGTTATAAGGTGAAAAGGAGCTCAACAGTGCAATGGCTTCGGACAGCAATCAAACCATTGCAAATAAATTCAGGTTTATTCTATTTATTATTTTGAATTAAAAAGGCCTGATCTAGCCAATTTGTTTGCCTTCCAGTAAGGTGTGTTTGGTAATCACTGCTTCATTATTCCTTCTTAAGAAATTCCACTAACCAAAGGAGGGGAAAACGGCCCTCGCTCAGATCCATGCTGGTGAAATTGTTTTGCTGGAGCCACTTTGCTGGGCGAGCGTGGGTGTGGGCTGGGGGGAGGCTGTTTACTGCTTTTATGGAAACATGCTCCAGTTTGGGAGAGCGAGGATGTGAAGCAGGCTGGCTTTGAAGGCTTTCTGTTAGATTTCTCCCTTTATCCCTTTCCATCTATCATTGTAAAGGAGACATATATAACCACCGCACTTTGTATATTAAGGGGGGCTGCCTGCTTTTTCCCTTTGCTGAGATAATGATGCTGAGGGTTGTTGACTGCTGTTATCTCTGATGACAGCCTTATCTGCATGGCTCTGATTCCTGCTCCCGGAGTCAGAGATATCCAGTCCTTCGGGAACTGACCACTGCTCCCACTGTGGCTGGGCAGGCTGGAAAGCAAATACTTAAGGGTGACAGAGTTCTTCATCAGATGTGCTGTTTACTATATTCACCACTCCCAAAATACTGAAGGGAATATTGAAGGGAAATACTGGGGGTGAGAAGAAATGAAAGCCTCAAAATCAGGTCAGATAAAAACCAAATGCCTCCAGCTCTCCCCAGACAGCCTGTGGTGGGGACAGTTTTTGTCCATGACCAATTGTTGAATGGTGTTGGTGTGGGGCTCGGCTTTTCTGCACCACAGAGATCCTGCACTAATGGACCTGGGGATGATATTGACACAGCAGAGGGACTGTTACACCCTTCCGGCTGTACCAAGTCAGAATCCAGGGGTTTATTTTAATTCCTCTAAACATAATAATCTGCAGTTAACTGGCTAACATTCACCATGCCTCCAATGTGCACAATACTGTCATGGTTTGGCATGCCACAGTCCTGTCCGTCAGAGATCTCAAGCCAAATTTCAAATATTTGTGAATTTAGCCTCCTAACAGTCTTGAGAAATGCTCTAGTTTTACTGCTGCAGAAAGTGAGATACAGAGATAGCGTGTGCACTTGACTGGGATCCCCCAGCTGCGCGTGCAGTCAGCCACGCAATCCAGGTCTCCAAACACCTCCCTGGCACCCTGCTCATCAAACCCATCCAGCTACCCAAGTTTTACACTAAGGACTCTTACAAACAGACAACGGTTCCCATTTTCCAAAGCATGGGTTTGTGCAAACCCTGCTGTACTAAAAGTACCTTTCAGGGTGGAAAAACTCCACCTTAAAGCAGCGCTAAGCAGGAGCTCATTGAGTAAATGGTGCAAGAGCCCAGAGATGCACGAGTTTGAGTCAGAGAGCCCTGCCTGTGCTCTGTCTCATCTCCTCTGCAAGATCATCTGCCCTTTCTTAAATGCTTGGGGCTATTAGGAGTTCTTTTCCTCCCTGCCATGTTTTATAGTACAAGTGTTTCAATCTGAACACTTAGAGCAATTTGATGGATATATGATCCAGCCTGTCTGTACCCAGTGGCACCTCTGCTGTTGGTGCTCTGCCATCTGAGCTGCAATCTGAGGCTTCCAAGGTAAGCAATAAAGCCAGTGTTACTGAAAATACACATTGCTGTATTCTATGTATGTAAGTATGCTGATGCTTCCCCCCTGCATTTAAAAAATGTATTGTACTGAAAACTGCTGGCTGAGGGTGGGGGGGGAATACTACATTTGCCTTGAAAGTTTGAAGGGGTGTTTATTTTTTTAGTGCTTCACAAGAAGGCAAAGCATTTTTAGTAGTAAAAACCAGTTACTGATTAAAAACCAGAATTGGTACTGAGAAAACAATTTAATTTTTTTTTTTTTTGCTTGAAAAGGAAAAAAAAAATATAACTCAAAACTTTTTATTCAAAAAGCATTTTTATGTGAAAAGCTGGTTTTGTAATGTAAGGAGTTCTTTTATTCTCACTCCCAGTATGGTTTTGTGCAATGTAATGTGTGACCACCCAGGGCTGCTTCTGCCCTTTCCCCATGGCTAACGTGTGGGGCTGTTTTCCTGACACATGCAAAACAGTACTGATCTACAAATACTCAACTAAGAATGTAAGAAATCTGTCTAGGATATTATTAAACAGCAGAAATTTCAGTTGCAGACCACAGTTTGGAATATTCTTACACACACTGTTTGAAGAGGAGCTTAGACATTGATAACTTGTCTGTCTTTTCCCCTCCAGTGCTTCCAGCTGGTCTAATAAAAGGGAAAACCTTACCCTGTGGATTTTGCTTTGCTGCTGAATTTGAGGATGAAATATGTCAAGTGAATAATACTTATTTTCCAAAGCTGTAAGGGACTGAAAGGGGTTAGGATGGGATCTCACAGTGGTAAAATTGGGATTATGGACTTGGATATAACATTGCCTTTTCCCTGGGTCTGTCTAGGGCTCTGACTCAAACCTGCTGGTTCAAGGGCTTCAGAGACAGAGCCCAGGAGGGGCCCTGGACACTGAGGTCCTGCCTGCTGGCTCCTGCTCACGTCACCAAGGCACATCCTCCCACATGAGTCCCATCAGCTGTGCCAGTGTCACCGGCAGCAGAGCTGCACAGTGAGCTGAGCTACCTGTAAGTAGTGCAAAGCCCTGTGCTAAAGCCAGACTTCATCTCTGCTGGGATTTTAACCTGAGCTCACAGACAGAACAGTAATTTGATCATTCAAGCGCGCTGTTACGCAGCCCCGGTGTTGATAAGGGTGGTTCAATTCCAGCATTTGCAGGATGGAAACTTTCTCCCTGATGGTTTATGTGTTGTGATTCCCCCATCCAGCACATGCTATCCTCGACCATAAATGTGCTCATTTTCCTCTATCATTTCCAACCACCCAGCACAGCAGCACTGTGGCTCCTCTCCCACACTGCAGCCCCACCTTGGAAGGACATCCCCGTGCATTCAGGATCACGGTGGGAACAGGTTTTGAGTGTTGGCAGGACTTATCTGCAGCTGGGAAAATGCCAGCAGCCCCCATCTCCTGAGTGTTAATTACACAGCCCTCTGTGCTCCTCTGTTCCCAGGTGGAAAATGGAGATACTCTTCTTAATCCACACCATCACTTTAGTTCACTGTGGCTCACAAGGTGCTTCTGCATCTACAGAGGGGAGGCACTGGAGAAGTGACAAAGATGATTAATAAGGAGGTTATTAACAAATGCTACAGGTCAAATTCCACACCAGTTCCCAAGTTTGCGCTTGACACGGAGGTCAGTGTCGTGAGCAACTCCCCATGTGGCTGGGAGCTGGACTTGACTTTTGGGTGTAAAGCAAGGATAGGTAGAAATTAGGTTGAATAGATTTGACCTGCACCTGATAGGAATGTTTCTGAGGGAGAGAGATACTTTCTGTGGTATTACTGGAATGTAAAACCATCTCCCAGGTATGTTGCGAGTAGTCACATGGACTGGTATAGTTGTTTTGCAACCTTGTTTATCTAAACTTTTGGTATTTGAGGGGCTGCTGACAAACAAAACTTTTGAATCTCTTATGGCTTGGGCAGACAGCAAACTGTGTACTTGCTGTGGGGGAAAAGCACTGCTCTTCTGGAGTGTGGTTTCCATTTAAACATTCGGAGAGCTCCTAGCTCTGGCCTGCCTGTGTTTATCTATGCCAAGTGTGAATGGGAATTGGAAAAGGAGAAAGAGAGAATGGCTGCGTTTTAAAAAGCTAATTTAGAAGCAGACGCAGTCTTCTGTAAAGATGATTCTGATTGTCCAGAGCTCTTTTAAAGGAACAAGGTTAAATGCATTTTATTGAGAATATAGGATTAGACACACGCACAAAATGAACAACATCGTCTTTATTTATTTCATACTTGTACAGCTAAGAGTATAAGCCAGTCAATTCCTGATGATTCAGGAATGCAAGGGGATTTTCTGTATTGTTTTTTTTATTTCATAAAGCTCTTTATCTCTGGCTTTGTATATTAGCTGCTTCTACACTGCCAGCAGTGCAGTGCACTCCCCCTGACCACTATCCTTCTGTAACCAAAGGGGGAAAACAGGCATTGACTGGAAACAGGGCAATCCATGGAAACTACAGGTAAAATCCTTGTGAGTCTATTCCCACGTGCCCTTATTTGCCAGTATAAACTACCTCACATGGGAAAGGCTGATGCTCACACTGCTCTTCCACACAGGATGACCGAGGGTTTAAAACAACCCTGTGAAGCAGGGAATCACAGTATTATTTACAAAATGCTGATGTTTTGACAAATAACATGAGCAGAGCCAGTTCAAATTGACTGTAGTCTGTGTTCAAAGCCATGTCTGGAGCAGGACTGCCTTTTCTTGTATATTTTTACTCTGTGATTTTTATTTTGGCTGCATCTGTTCACTGCCATTGTAAAAGGAAGATATACTAATTTAAAGAAAAAGCATGGGGAAGTGGGAGTTTCTTTTTTGTCTCAGGGAAACTGAGGCACAGAGAGGTCCTGGAGGTTTGTGAATGAAGAAAGCCTGTGAAGCAGTGGAGGATTTGGAAAGAGAGCCCACGGCTCCCACGTCATGGCACTGGCAGATGTTCCCTGTGCACAAGGATAACAGGAGAGCAGCCCAAAAGTTCTTCACTTGATGGAGTTTGCCCACTCACAGGAGGTAAGGGCAGGAAGAGAGTGTGCCTTATGAGTTTAAGGTTTTGTAGCTTGGTCTCTGATGGAGCAGGATGCTGCAGACATAGATCATTTCTCAGAAAAAAAATGGTTAGGAGCAACTCATCTTAAAAATCTTTTTAGATGAGCACAGTCTCAACTACACATCAGTGTCCCATCAGTGGAAAAGAAAAGAAAAGAAAAGAAAAGAAAAGAAAAGAAAAGAAAAGAAAAGAAAAGAAAAGAAAAGAAAAGAAAAGAAAAGAAGAAAAGAAAAAAGATTTAAAAATTAATATATTAATTCCAGCTTTTCATACACTGTCTGCCTTGTCTCAGCTGTCTGGCTTTACCCTCCCACCCTCATTTTGGTAGTGTCATCTCTCTAGATCCTATCTTACCTTTCTGGAGCAAACACAGGGTCTTGCTTATGTAGATGGAGCCAGGATCTGTGCTGCAGAGGAGCAGCATGTCACTGTGTGAGTTCAAATAAGCTGTGTTGAGTCATGCCAGCTGAGGATCCTGCTGCTTGGATTTATTGCTGAGAAAAGACCAAAAGTGAATGCCCAGCACAAGGGAGGTTTTGCCTTATGTGCCTCATAGGCTTAATTAATATACAAATTTTTGTTCACTGCTAGTTCTTAAAACCAAAATCACTAACAGACAAATGATGCAAAGGACAAGGGCATAAATGCTGTGTTCATGGCTTTTTACTGTCTATATAGTACTGAGGTTGGGTAGAGCACTCTAAGGCATTTAACAGACATGATGGCATGAAATGCTGAATATAATTAAGCCAGATGGAGCTTTGTTGTAGATTTGAGTGGAGTCACGACTGCCCTTTCCCAAGAAGTTCCTGGTTTAAGGGAACCCTTGGAGGAATTTAGATGACATGTAGAGGTGGCACTGAGGGACATGGGTTAGTGGTGACCTTGGCAGTGCTGGGTAAACAGTTGAGCTCTGTGTTCTGAAAAGACTTTTCCATCCTAAACAATTCTATGGCTCTCTGACATGTTCCACTCCATCTGTTCTTTTGCATCTCCAGGTTTATCTGCTGCAATCCCATCTCATGTTCAGCCAGAGCTGGGAGGGGAGTAATGGCAAAGTTTCACAGTGCTCAAATCACTCCTCATTTAACATCTATGTGACATTTCTTTTTGCTTTTCCCTTCCAGACTTAAAAGGCCTTTTCATGGAGTGCAGTGACCTGCCCTGGAAGGCTCTCCCTGGCCTGTGGTTTCATGCTCTGCAGTCTCATCCAAGACAACTGCATTTGGGATTTCTCTTCCAGCCTATTTCCCACAGAGTAATTTGGAGCAGGTACATTTCTGTAGTGCAGGACTGAGGAGAGCACTACAAACCATGCATGGGAAGGTGTCCTGTGCAAAGACTTACCTTACACAAGAACATGTATGAATAATAGGAAATGGTTTGGGTGTGGGATGCAGTTGGGATTCATGGTCACTGCAAGGAGTGGGGAGCATTGCCTTGGTTTAGTGGTGCAGGTCCAGGCTCTGCCTCTGGACTCTGTTCCTGCCACTGTCCCTGTGGCATGGGCACACCTCTGCTGTCCCCTCCAGCAAAGGGGTTGGCATCAGTGTGGATTGCAACTTGGGGAAAAGCTTGTCAACACTGCTTGGTGGTTTGAGGCCAGCAGGAAGAGAGCAGAGCAGCAGGGCAATAACTGAGGGGCTTTAGAGGATTGGGAAGGAGCTGAAAGGGGAGGATTTGGTGGCACTTCCTCAATGCTCCTACAGCCCTATTGTGCGGGGAGGATAAAGCAGGCTGGCTGGAGGGAGCCAGGCTCAGGGTGCGGCCCGAGGAGCGCGGCCCCAGCCGGAGCTCGCAGGCCTCAATGGCCAGCCTGAAAGCGCAGCCCCAGCGGGAGCTCCCA
>NW_005054339.1:5694287-5792448 GCF_000277835.1 Geospiza fortis | reverse complement strand
GCTCGCAGCCCTCACTGGCCAGCCGGAGGAGCACAGCCCCAGCTGGAGCTTGCAGGCCTCAATGCCTGCCCCAGCCACCTCCTGGCTGCCCAGCACACGGCCCTGCTCACTTTGAAGCCCCTGGTGCTGCAGAGGGGTGCTTTCTCTGGCTCTTGTTTGCTGATGATCCCTAAATTAAGAAATGCAAATCTATTCAGGGCAGATTCCTTTTCCAAAGGCAACTTGCCTCAGTTGCTAATTCCCTGCACGGCTTCTATACAGACCCCTCGCAAACACCTGCAGCTTTTTTTTTCTTCCTCTCCCCCTTTTTCCAGGGAGCGGGTGGCAATGGGGAGTTTATTGAAAAATCTTTGTTTTCTCTGATGCAGTGAAACTTGCTTTGCTCTTTTGCCACCTTTTCTTTCCCCTTTTCACAGAATAAATACAGCTGATCCATCTCCAGCCCCTCTGCACGTGCCAGAAGAATAAATCGTCTGCCTCACCCCCAGCCCCCTCCTTTAATTCTTTCCCCTGCTGCTGTGTTTGCTTATTCTCACTGCAGCTGTAGTGCTGGTCGCAAGCATGAGTTGACCTATTGCTGGTTTGTTTGGCACTGGCTCTGCAGAGCCATCCCCCCAAAAAAGACTTCAAAATCAACTGTTAGAGCCCTCACTAGGCTTCTTTTTTTTTTTGCTCCTCCTTCTTTTATTATCACAGCACTTGCCTTTTGTTGCCAGTGCAAATACAAATACACACACACACCACACACAGGCGTGCAAGCACTGGGGAGTGAGGAGAGTGAAGCCCCTGAAATATTGCACTGTCCAAAGTCCACGGGTTAAAACAAACATCAACACTGCGTCAAATAGTTTGCCCTAAGAGTCTTTTGTTATGAAGATAAGCTTGTTATCTCTTTCATTCAGATTTTAATCTGACAGGTCATTTGCATACTGCCAGCCGACTTCAGGGTGTGCATTAGATCCACTTTGCATTTAAATCCTCTGTCAGTCAGGCAAATAAAAAAAGGGGGAGTTGGGGGGGAGAGAATAGCAAAGAACCCCTTTCAGATACTCCTAGTTATTGCTACTACTTTTTATACTGATTGTTGATGCAGAAAAGTTCTCCTGGGTCTTGAGGCTCTGTATGTTTTTGGGTTAGCCAGGATGCCATGAGCTGCATCATTGAGGTCTTGCAACAGATCCCATTGTGACCCCTGGGCCCCTTCCCCACATAAATCCCTCTTCAAACCCTGCTAGGCAGACTCTTTTTCCCACACTGACCTCTGTTGCCCGGTAAAACCTAGACCCTGCCCTCAGTCAAGTTAAGCCTGTCCTGGGCTTGCATGAGAAGGGATTAAGCCCTTGGGAATAACAGGACAAGGAACAATGCCACAATGCAGTTAACAAGGCACCTATTTAGCAACTTTCATGTAAATATGCCTCTTCCCTTAGTTATTCTACTTGTCTTACATGTTTCTCTATATTTTTATTTCTTCTCCACGTGAAGCCTGATCCTGCATCCTTAATCCTGAAGCTCCATCACATGTGCTGGAGGAATTCTAGGGACAAGGCTGCTCTTACAGGTAACAGGAATTTATTGTGTGACTGTGAAAGACAAAAGCTGTGGGACAGGAGTCACCTATGGTGCATGTGCAGGTTGGTGGGGTTGTGTTGCTCTGTGGGCACAGAGGGCTACAGGAGCTTCTTGTGTCTGGAAAGCGCCACAGGCACAAAACCCCAAACAAACCAATGAAAAAACCCCACAACACTTGTTGAAGTTGTTATCAAAATGCATGACTGCTGAGGATCTGTGGTTCTTGCCACCACATTTTTCTGTCACAGCACAAGTCAGGAATTTCAGCTTCTGGATCTGATTCCTCTTATGTCTATGTTTGAACAAATTGGTGGCACGCACTTTTCCTGAGACCAGCACAAATAGCATCAGGACTCCTTTGTTCCTTGGAGATCCCAGCACAGGTTCCAGCCTGCCCTGGTTTGGCTGTCCCCACTAACTGGCCATGGACCACCAGGTCCTGCCAGCTCTTGCCAGCACCTCCTCTGAGATGCTGAAACAATGAGCTGTGGACAAAATTAAACCTGGTGCAATTCTTGTCCTGTGCATAGACATGTAACCATAGCTCTGCTGAAGACCACAGAAATTATCCTGGGGTAAGTGAAAGGTAAAACTATGACTCTCTTTCCTGAAATACAATGGAGAGCCCATGAGACAAGGCCACAGTCCCCCTACAGAGAGGGATGGAGTTCCTGGGGATTGTGTCCCAAGCCACAGCAAGCAGAGCTATAGAAGAACTTCTCCTTCAGCCCCAATGGGGTTAAAGATTGAATCTGATTAAATTAGTGTAGCCAAAAGAGAGAATGAATAGTTGCAGGGCATTTATTCAGCTCTAATATGACAAGTTCAATTCTTCCGTTCAGAGCCAGTAATTTTCTTACATATATTAATTATTTGAAATAATTCTCTGAATAACACCTAAGAATAATTCAGGCAATATATCTTGATAATGAACATGTTACTAGTGAATGGTTGAAATCTCAGCTGTGCTGGTGACTTTGGCTTAGGTGAACGTTCACACGGCATTGTTTCTTCTCTGAAATACTGGTACGTGACTTTCAGAACCAGATTCTGGTCTGAATTGCTGTGTTTATGAGCTTTCTATTATTTGCCATTTCAGTAAGTGTTCCTGACAGTAAATGCCATTGTTAGAATATTATTGGTAAACAAACATAAAAGCCTGTGAATGCAGGCAGACGAAATTTGAACCATTTATTTGAAATGATGGTGGGGGAAAGGTTTGAGATATGTAACCACCTTCAACCTAAAAGGAAGTTGGTGGGAGAAGGGTTTCTCTTCACAGCTGATATCTGCTACTCTTTCCAACTTCTTGTGAGGATTTCTCAGGGCAACCCAGAGCAGCAAACCTTTCCAAGCAAAGTCCCACATAATGTCACAGTAATGGAAAACTTGGAGCATTCCCAGTCTTCTGGCGCTCTAAGATAGGCTTCTCCATGGTGTTTGCATGGGGCTGCCATGTCCCTGCTCGTGGTGTTTGGTACAGGCAGGAGAGAGGTGTGCTGTTCCTGCTGTGGGTGCTGTTTCTGGAGACAACTGGTACAAGGTGATTGAGATATCCAGTCCGTGCTGGGGCTCTCAGGCAAGGTGCTGTGCCCTCAGTTATTTATCATCCAGCAGCACTGCCAGTATTAGTGGGACTGAGGCAGCCCGGAGCGGTGTCCAGCGCCGCTGGCTGAGCAAAGACTGTGTCTTTTGTGACAAGGAGGGGCAGCAGAGCCATCCCCAGCCAGCAGCAGGGAGAGCTGGCTGGGCACTGCAGACTGACCATGCTGCCAGAGCAGGGCCAGCCCTGCCCCATGCCCTGCTCCAGTCAGCCAGCCCTGTACAATCACAGGCACGGGAGCATTGGAGTTTGGGAGGGAGTTTCTGTCCAAAATCTGGACTGTTTGGCCAAGGATGGATTGAAAAGGAAGGGCAGAGACACCCGTATACAAATAGGGAAGAGCTCCTTCTGCAATCCAGTTTCCAAATCGTGCCCTAAAATTGACAACACTTAAGACCCCTAGACTAAGGGGAATGAATGCAAAATGAGAGCTCTGCAAAATCCCTTGGTTCAAGGCCAGCTCTCTTGCTTTGCTTTGCTGCTCCTTGGCATCAGTCTTTCAGCCAAGTAAGCAAGTCAATGGCTAGCTGTATTGCCAAAAAAAAAAAAATCTTCCTAGCTGTTTTCCATATAGCTAATGAGAATGCAAATGTACTCATTTTCCAGGCTTGCTTACAGCCTCTGCTGCTTCCTTTCTGTGGATGGTACCTAAGTGTCCTTCCTTTAGCCATGTGATCTAAGTACATCACACTGGCTGCTGGGGTTTCCTTGTGTTGCCAATGAGAAATGGAGTGTTTTGAGTGGAATGACAAAGAAGGAAGCAGAGCCTCTCAAGCACCTGCTGTGCACTATCCTTCCACATGCTGTCCCTGGAGGGTTAAAGAAAGACCAGTTCAGAATAAGAAAGGCAGACAAGAAGGTCTGTCTTTGTAAGTTAGATATCACATCATAGCCAAAGTCACACAGTATATGGACTTAAGTGAGCCCACAGTTGGGCAGTGTAGAGTGTCTTTGCTTGGCTCTCCTTGGAGTTTTCCTTCTTCTCATGAGCAGTTTCTTTCATACTTACAGAAGTGTTGTTTTTTTAATCCCCCATCAAAAGGTTCCTCATTGGGCTTGCAACGTGATACCACTTGGAGCTGTGATCCCTTCAGAAATGGAGTGGTGATTCTTTGTACCTTTCACTGTGCTTCTCTGTTGAAGAGCAGAGCCTCTCTTGACCAAAATCTCTTGTCATACATTGTAAAATCAGCTCTGGGTGCTTTTCAGCTACCCAGCCTGGACAGAGTCCAGGCAGTGTCCCAAGCCCTGTTTTTCAGGGACATGTCTCTTGCCTGGCTCCCTTTCTGGGGATGTTGGATCAGAGATGAGAGCTCAGTACCCTGTGGGCATTGTTGCATCGTCTGTCCTGACCGGCGCTCTGGACTCTTCAGCCACCGTGGGGACAATTCAATAAAGGGACATCTGCATAGGAATTTTTTCCACACAGACACACACACTTCATCCCTAGACAATGCAGGAACGCTGCAAAGTGAGGCAAAACTGTCGCCTCCTGAGCATTGCCCTTTTCTCATCTCTCCCGTCTGGTGTATGTCTCCAGATTTGCCTCCAGTCTTTAACAGAGCTCAGGTTCCTCTGGTTGAGCCTCCCACTCTGGCCACCAAAGGGCTTCCTCTGCTCTGAGAACAAGTCCCTTTTAAAAGCAGCCTGACATCTTTCCTTTGTTCCTAGCTTTCCACTAGGATTTTCCATGATGCAATCCCGTATGGGGTTACTGGCAAAGAGCTGTTAAAAGTCAGTAGCTGTGCCTGGAGCAAACCCATTGTTCTGCCAGCACAGAGCCCTTCAATGCCGCTGACTCCTGCATGGCCTTACTCCTGCCCCCAGCCCCACCGGCGGGAGGGACGTCCAAATCCAGGAGGGAAACAAACAGAAACGCCAGGCACAGCACAAAGAGCAAGGCTTGATGAAACACAGCCACGGCCCTGACCATCACTCTGGCTGTGGCTGGGGACTGGCTCTGACTCACCAGATGCATCTCACTTTTCCTGGGCAAGTTCACAGGCTGCTGCTCCAGCGGAGAAGGGTTATTTTGGAGTGGAAAGTGAGAAGCTGTAGCCTTTATCCTTTTGGAGGAGCAATTTACAAGGAAAACAATGCAGGATTCTCTGGAATAAGGAGTATTAGCTGAATCATCTTTTAAAAATAATTTAGCCAAGTGAATGTTGGCTGGGGATTAGCACCCTTGCAGGCACTTGGGTTGCAGTGAGGGGATGTTTGCTGAGATTTATTGATGTTGGGGATTGTTCCAAATGCATAGGTGACATCTAATGCCAAAGCAGATCTCTGGCTTGCTAGTGCGATAAGTCAAAGGCTCTGCAAAGTTTTCAGCAGCACAGCCATTAACCCCAAGACTGCAATATCCTTTGTGTTTTTCCAGCATATTCTGCCAAGATTTTGCCTTAAGCAGAGAAAAGATGAAAACTAGAGTGTCTCACAGCTGAAAACTGCTGTCTTCTGTGTTATTCCCTGGGACAGAGAAGAGCTTGTGTATAATCACCACTGAGCAGGGAAACATTCCTACTGTCCAGCACAGTCATTTTCTTTGGTGTTGGACAAGTGGCAAAAGGAAAAAAGTCACTGAGAATAGTCCTGTCTGGGGAGTTGCAATCTTACATCCCCCATCCTCCTGTGCTTCTGGTGCTCGGATTTATGGGGCTCCCAAACTCAAGTTTCAGAATGGCTTTCTAGGTATTTACATGAGATGCTTCACTTCCATCCACGCAGGTCTTGTTATGGGAATTACTTTTTGTGGTAGTAATGAGGTTTTCATCTCTACCCTTTACTAGGGCTTGCACACTTGAAATGGAGATAGGGTGCAGTTGAATTCTGGTAGTAACTGGCCAAGACTGATGATTGGAAAAATCCCTCAGCTAAAATATTTGTAGGAAATAAACAAATGGTGTTTTAATGATGCTGAAATGTTTAGTGACTTCACTTTGATGTGCCTGTGCTATTGTGTTGGAAGGACTTCAGATTTTGTCCTCTCCTGAAAACATGAGACATTTATTCCTAGAAATTTCCTTCAGTTTTATTTAAATCAATTTTTAAAAATACCTTGCTCATAAAAAAAAAGAAAAAAGTTTAAAGTTAAGCCAGTACTTTTATTCTGCTCCATTTTTTTAAAAAATGCCAACTACATCAAAATGAAAACCAATATGACTTGGATGTTTGAAGCAAAATTCTTGTTTCCTTTTATTCTCTATAGTTTCTTGGTAAGGAATTACTTCCACTTGGGATATTTAGACAATGATTTGCAGAGTTAATGGATAAAAAGAGAACAATCCAGGGTCATAGATGTGTCAGTATCATGGCTAGGTGCTGTGGAACTTCTTCCTGTATTTCACTTGCAGAGTTGAAAAAACCAAGGCAGTGACTCAGTGGTAAGCTAATGAATTACATCCAGCCTTCAAGGAAAAAAACCAAATAGTTGTGATGATAAGGTAACACGTGCTATGTTATTGTTAGAAGCATGTTTCAGTCTCATGTGTGTGCTGAATAAACAGCTTTGGTCTCCTTGCAATGAGAGAAACATTTTGAATCACCCCTTGTATCATGAAAAAGACTCTCCTGACTATTCCTGGGGAAGGGATTCCAGTGTGGAATCATTCAGTGCTATCTCAAAGACTGGTTCACTTGACAGAGGCATTCTTCACATCCTTTCTTTAGTGTCCAAAATGAGCAGCTCACCTGTCCTTCCAGCCCTCTGGAAGAGGCAAAGCCATCAGCAAAACCCTGATTGTTTCCATGGTCTCCATATTGTGCCACTTCAGACAGTGCCCAGCTTTGCTTGTGCCCAGGTCCAGCTTCAGATTTTACAGGATTGCTGTTCCCAAAAATCACATGGGCTATGCCAAGGATGAGTTAGATAGATGCTGTTAGTGGTGCACTGGGTGGTGCAAGTTAGCCCTTATTCATGGGAGTCCATGAACAATTAAAGAATGAAAATTGTAATTAATGCCAATCAGCATGAGTTAATGGAAAATAGAATGGGATGCCTCTCTTTAGTTTAGTTGATAAAAGTGATAGTAACATACAAGACTTCTGTGAGACATTTGACTGGGTACCACATGACATTTTGATTAAGGATCTAGAGCAGTATAAAATCAAGAGGGTGTGCATTAAATGGATTAAAACCTGGCTCCCTGACAAGTCTCCAAATGTAACTGTAAATCATCTGCCAGCTGTGTTTGTAGCAAAGTCCCTCCAGTATTCTTGGTTTTAATATCTTTATCAATGACATGGAAGAAAAGGTAAAATCACCATTGATGTAGTCTGTTGATGGTGTGATGAGACAGAAACAGTAAATAATGGAGAGGGGAGGTCACTGATAGGGAGGAATACAGAACACTTGGGGAGCCAGGCCCAGGCAAACAACAAATATGGTGATGCAGGTGAATGAAAGAACAAAGAATAAAAGCTGTGTTTATAAGACAGTAAACTCCAGGAAGATGGATGCTGAAGAAGCTTTTGGGAAGTTTTTTTTTTTTGGAAAAGCTTCTTCACCAGCCAAAATCAGTTGACTGGATGGTCTTGGTGCTGAGCTGTAACTGAGCAGGAGGACTCTTGGAGGTAGAAAGAGCATAGAGTGTCTCTAATTTATTTCCTCCTGATGGCAGTGCTGCTGTGGTGAGTAAAAGCATCAAAATGCTGGAGAGGATTCAGGAAAGAGACAGGAAAATTTTGGAAAGATAGAAAAGCCCTGAGTGACTCTGTTTGTTAAGCCACCAGAGCAAAATTGAAGATAGAGTTGTTCCCAGTTTGCAGATGTGGGGAGTGAAGTAAGTACTAGGATATTATTTTTTTTCTGTAGTAGACCACTGCACAGCAACTGAAAGCTGCGTGTGGAGGCAGTCAGATGGGAAAAATGCTTCAAGGAGTCAGCTTGATCAGGAATTAATTTCTGCTGTCTGGGATCTTTGTCCAGGCTCAGCAACTCATGGCCACCTGAGTGCAGGACCAGAATCTCAGCCAGATTAAACCAACACCGCTACTGGCATAGCCAGATTGGTGACTGACACCTGCACATAAGTAAAAGCTGAAGCTCTGCTTATGTTGAAGTCTGTACTAAAAGTGCCAAGGTCTTGGGGGAGGTAGAACTTGTGAGTTCTTAGACACCTTTATATCCTGCTCTATACACAAATGTGGAAAAAACACTCAAGTATTTTTAAACTAATGTAGTACAAGTTCTTGGATAGGCATCTCAAAATTGATTTAAAACTGCTGTAGGTGGTGCTGGTTGTAACCGCAAATCTTTGGATAGGTGTTCACAATGCAAGCAGCTGTGATAGCTGAAATATTACCATACCCACAACCAACTGGTTGTTGTCCAGCTCATCTTGAAAAGATTCTATCCAGCAGTGGGTTTGTGGGGTGGCAGCTTCTCTAGGGAGGTGCCAATGAGCATCTTGTGGTTAAACGATCAGCTAGCTCAGGAAGGACAATGTCCATCATAACCTGTATCCACAGCATGAACCAACACCTAGGACCAATTTAAGTGTAGTTGCACTGGTGTTGCTGTGTATTTAAGTTGTTTGCTACATAAGATCTAAGGCAGTTCAAGTTTCATTGAGAAGAACAAGCTAATTCCAGAGATAGCTTTATTGCACCTTGGAGATAGCTTAGGCTAATGCAGTTTATTTTGCAGGATCAGGCTAGGAGAGTGCATTGACAAGTGGCAGATCAGTCACTGCCAACTGTTTATATCCTGTGAGCAGAAGAATGCCCCAGGCAGATTCATTTTGATGTTTTATGCCAACACAATGAAGTCGTAGGGAGCCTACAACTGACATAATTTACACACCATGGAGTCAGAAGACCAATGAACACTGAACCCAAGAGGGACCTATTTTAACTTACATTTGCTTACAAAGCTTTGGAGAAAAAATTCATGTTTTGGCTAACCCATCTAGCTGGCACTGCATCCGAAAGGGGCAGCACTGCTCTTCTGCTTCCTGCCTCACCTTGTCTCTTGAGGAGCTGGATTTATTTGCTGCTTGTGCAGGCTCTGTTTTGGTGAGCTGGTTTCATTGGATCCAATCTACTTTGAAAAAATACAACTTTCAGAGTGGCTTCCCAGTCACTACAGTCCAAAAGAGCAGGTGGGATTTTTGTGGCTCCCTTCAGTTAGAAGAGATGAAGCCTGTTCAATAATAGTTGATATTCTGACTTGGACTCTTTGAGATGGGCATTGCATTATCATAAATCCCTCTTCACAACAGCAAAGCAAGTTAGCAGCATATTCTAATGAGACTAATTGTGCAAGAAAGCAGTCTGCAAGCACGGTGACCAGGTTACACAGGGGCAGAGTTAGTGGGCTAAGCAAAGAAGGAAAGTCTAGACTGAAATAACACACAGTACTGTGCAGGTTGAAGAGCTACAGTAAGAGGCACAGCTGCAATTCACATATCTGTGGTGTTTATGGTGACACTGGAAGAGGCAAATGTTGGCTCTTCCATAATCTGTCACCCATCACTGCCTCAAGCACGGGAAGTTTAATTTCCTATGAATCATGGTGTGTCTTGAGAAGTTAAATCCTACATCTTTCTGAGCCTGCACTGACAAAATAGTAGAATAAGTCTGCTGTGGTGTTCCTGCCTGCTTAGTTGTTGCTGGAAATTGTCCTCTGGCTGTTGGTGTCTTCATCAGCTTCAGGTTTACCTGCAGGCCAGACTGCTGCGGCATCCCAGGTTGGTGGATTCAAGATGCTGGTGGAAAAACTGCTTGAGTTAAAGGCAAGTGTCTGATGTCAGGGGACTCCTGCCAGTCATTGTTCTGCTGTTTGTGTGAAAACAGGCTGAATTCTGTGGTTTTGCTATGTAACATTCTTATGTAGCTGGCTGAGTCGCCAACATGATAAATGCAATTACTTTTTCCAATTGTTATTTTTGCCCAAAGCATGCAATTGACACTGAAGTCTGCTGGGCAGAAGGGGAATGTAGTGGCTGCTCACATCCCCACAGAAGCACAGTGATGTGAAGGCATGGGCTGCAATGGTGGGAAGCAAATGCTGCACATGGTATGTCAGGAGCAGGCACCCATCTGTGTGTCCATCAGTCCTACCTTCAGATGTCAGTGGTCAGGGGGCAATTTGCTTTTTTGTGTCATTAAAGGGGAAAGTATGGAGTTTCTAGGTCAGCTACAACATGATTTTCCCTGGAAAGGTGGGAGGGAATGGGATTTGGTTGTGCAATGTAGTTGAAGGGAGCTGTATTGCACCATCTGGGAGGGGAGCAATGGCACCAGAGCCGCCTCCCTCTCCCCTGTGCCCATCACAGCCAGCCCTGTCTCTAGCTCCCCACAGGAGCATTCCCAAATGGGAAAAAGGATTTGGTGCCCTTCTCCAGTGGGAGGCAAGATTTCACTGGACCCTGAACTTGGGAGGGAGTACAGCTCTCTCATAATGATGGGGATAAAGGTGCTTTCACAGAGAGTGGAGATAGACTGGCTAATTTGGCTTGTCTGCACCCTTTGGGGAACCAGCACTACAGGGTGACTGGTGCTGTGGGCTCCCTGTGCTGTGACTTATTTCAGCTGAGTAAAAGGACAGCCCAGCCAAGCTCCCACGGTGGTGGTTAAAGTTTGTTTTAGCCACCTTATCTAATCTCTCCCCTAACTTTTGCTGGGGGAAAGCGTTTATTGCTTATATCGTGTTACTCCATGAGCACTTGCTGGCTGCGGCTGTTTGCGTGTGTGTATGTAGATGTGAGGACAGATAACTTCAGGCCTTGCAGTTTTATGGGTCAGTCAATCCAAACTGCTTCCACTGGCAGATGTGGGGATGTGCTGCGTTCATTACCTGTGGGCCATGTGCTATCAGGGTGTAAATCAGCAAAGCGGGGCTCTGTTTATACACATAAATTGCCCCAATGTGACAGCTTAATACCCTTTTGACTTTTTACCCTCTGCGGGGGAGAGCCTCAAATGTCTTGCAGCACTGCTCACCCCCGGGATGACGGCAATGCGGGGAAACCAGCCCCGCTATAAAAGGAGCGAGCACGCTTTGCTCCCGTGTGTCTTCAGGCTTGGCTGCGTAGCCAGCAGCTCCCCGGAGGGGAAAGGCCCTTCCAACAGACCAGTCCAACAGGAAATTACCTGCTCACCCTTTGCTAAATTACTAGCTGGACAGCCAGTCACAGGGTCCCAAAAATGCCAGCTCCATCTATCCCCCTAGGGACACGATTCCCAGGCACACAAGATCCCGGCTTGTTCACCACGAGGGCAAACCCACCTGGCCTGGCCGTCCCTTCCCTGCAGCGCCTTGCGCAAGGCTCGATTTCATCTCCTCTCTGGGAGACAAAGATCACATGGCTCAATTTTCTCTGAGCAATCACAGAGTAAAACCTGCCTGGCTTCCTTTAGCTCCAGCTGAAGGGTTTTCTTACTCCAGGAGATGCTTGATTGTTTTCAGCAGATGAGAGGGTGTTCCCAATGAGATAACAGGGAGCTGATGAAAGGGAAGAAGTGCCAGGACATTCACAACAAAATGGATTGTTGTGATATTCTGAGGAGATTTCCAAATTTAAATTATGTGGGAGCAGAGGTAAGATTGTTGGAATTGAGATCCTCCCCAGTAGAAACGTCCTTTTTGCATTCCCCTATGTTGTCTCCCTCATCTTGGAGAACAGGAGCTCATGGCTGTATCCAAACCTTTGGTTACCCCCTTGACTTTTTTCCTAAATCTGACTGCACTAAACCATCCTAAACCCAACCTAGAGGAAAAGGGACCCTCTTGATCAGGACATTTTCTTGTGCTGGCACTAAGCAACCCTGGTTGGGATTATCAATTTATCCCATTGTCCTTTTCAAGCCCTCCTCCCCATCAGCACCCAAGCTCTGTTGGAGTATGGCAGATCCCAGCTCACTTCCATGCTCCCACCCCAACCAAGAGCGTCCCTGTGCCCTTTATGAGAGACATCTGCAGCAGGCCTTTCCCAATCTGCTTTTAAAGTGCAAGTTGAGCCTGAAAATTGATGCTGTAGGAGAGTGACCTTGTTAGAATGTCCTTCCCCCTGGCTGATCCCAGGTCAAATGCTCCCAGTTTATGAGTCACTGACTCCCACAGTAGCTAGACTGCCCCTACCTCTACTTCTGCTCACCCAAGCAGTAGGAAAGACCCTGCAGCTGGGATGTTGCATGGAGCAGAAGGTGACCCCATCCCTGCTCCTGGCCTTGGATCCCCTTGGGGCCCAAGAGGTGGCTTTGATGCAGGAAGGGCTGAGGATCAATTTAGGTGGCTGGAGAGCAGCGCTGGTGCTACCCTGGGCCTGCAGACACCTCATTTTACCTGGCTGGGGCTCCTTCCCATGCTGACACTACTCTTGTGGCATTTCTCAGAAAGAGACCATAATTCTAAACTCTCAGCCCAAATGATACCATTTCTACTGGGCACTTTGTGTGATTCAGAGAACTGTGGCTCCTCCAGAGGAACATATGAGGCAACTCCAGGTTGGATGCTCTAGTGTTTAATATCAGGAGTACCCAGGCTGCAGCCTTTGTCTCACCATGGGTTCAGTGTTTTCTTGTCTACTCAGCTCTGGCAAGACTTGAAAGCAGTTGGTATCTTTGAGGACTCTGCCCTTCTGGTAAAGTTGGTTGAAATTGGCCCGGGAGTTCACAAGTTTTATTAGGGAGAAAGACAGACACACCCACAGCATGATCACAAACTAATTGTTTCTCTAGGAAACTAGGCTGAAAAAATGGTTGTTTAAGTAAGCAAATATTTTTCTTGAAGACACTAGAGCAGGAGATGTGGGAGGGGAAGTGTGTGTTTATATAGCTGTTGATCCAGCCTCCCCTTAAGCATTAGTTTCTTGGTTTAAATCTCTTTATCCCTATTTATGCCCATTTTTATCATGCTGGTTATTAGTCCTAATGCCTTGCTCTGCCCTGTGCTGCCACCTTCATCTCAGCAAGCTCCCGTTTTGCTGCAGAATTCTGCAAACCACTTTGCTGAGATCAGCCCATCCAAATAAGTTCACACATATAAACAATGAACCCAGTGAGGGAGTGAGGGTTGGCAGGGCCCCACAGGGGCAAGGCATAGATGTGAGCAAAATAAATCAGTGGCTCAAGCTCTCCTGTAAGGCTCCTGTTTCAGGATTTGCAAACTGGTTTCCTCTATCAGCTCCAAAGCATCAGAGCTGCTAGCTAATACTAGGGCAGTAAAGGTTTTTTTGGTATGAGCTGTCAGCCAAAAATTCAAGTGCCTGTAAGTTGTTCTAGTTTTTCCAAAAATGGGTGCAGTGGTCAGGTGTCCCTTTGATGTGCTCCTGTTTATTTACAAAGAGCCCAAAAGGTCCCATTCCCCCAAAGGTGGCAGGAAACAGGCAGGGACAGAATTTGGTACCTTGTTCTTCCTGTTAGGGCTGATCTCACATGTGAGTAAACAGTGGGTGCGTGGTGAGCTGCAGCAAAGGCTTTGCTGCCTGCACAGCCACCCATCCTCCTGTTTTCCAGTCCTGGATGCCTGTGAGAGTCTCCCTTTCACTTTCTTCCTGGCTGGCTCAATGCAGGAAATCAGACTGATTAAAAACTACAGAGGAAAAAAATTAACAAAACAAAAAAAAAGAAAGAAAAGAAAAGAAAAATGTGTTTCTTTAAAAGCAGAAGAAAAAAAATTAAAGATCATTTTAATTAGGTTTGAAAAATCTGCGGCACAGTTGACAGGCGAGCTGACAGGGCTCCCTTTCACCGGATCGCCCAGCTCAGGGTTTTTCATCTTGTGTGCAGAATATTTTGACATTCATGCTTTCTTGGCTCCGTTTGTGGAGCCCAGTGGAACCTGCAGCCTAATTAAATGTAACAATTCCTGAAAATGAGGGTTGTTATTTTTTTTCCTACGGATAATAATAGAGGTTTTATTTTAAAAAGAGCTGATCTATTTACTCTAGGCTGCCTGCTTCCTGACCTGGCTTCAGCACCTGAGGGGACAGGAACAGAACGAATTAGACAGGAGCTTAGTCACTGGAAAAGATGAGGGTGTTAATGTGTATGTGTGTGTGCACATGTGTCCTGCACGCTCTGCTAGAAGAACTGAGAGGTGGAAGGTTAGGAGGCTCAGATTTTCCCTGCAGCTCACTTCTCCCCTGACTTTTGTGGTTGGGTGCTGGTTTTTAGGCGGTGCCAGACCCTGCAGGCTCTAGAGGGGCTGCACAATCCCTGCTCTGGCTCCTCCACCGTGGGTACCAGCCTGCAGGGGAGGGTGAGCCAGGGCCTTTGCAGACCTGGGGCTGTGTAAGCCAGGGGGTGATGACAGAGCCTTTGTATAGGGAGCTGTGGTAAACAAGAAGGAAAACACAAGTCAGTATTGTTGAGGACTGGATGTGCCCAGCTATGCACCCTTGGTGCCCAGAGCTTTCCTTCCAGGGCTTTAACCACAGTGCTTCATTTTTACCATGGTCTTACTCCTGGTCCCTTGAGGACATCCCTGCATCCTTATGCCTGGTGAAGCATAGGCCAGCTCCAGAAGAAAGTCACAGAAAGTTGCTCGTGCCTCCCCCTGTGGGTTCCCAGGGCCATTGTGCCTCAGGTCTGTCAGCTGCCATCGCTGCAACTGGGCAGCACTGCTCAGGTATCACTGCTCATGGCTTCCTGTGGGCTGCCTGGCACTGAGAGTACCCCAGTGTGAGAGCAGAGTCCCTCTTTCATCTCAGAGTGCAATCTCCCAGTCTGGCAAGGAGGAGATAGTGACAGAGGCTGAGGAGCACTCCTTCCCATCCCATACATGATGGATGTCTTCCCTGTGGCCCTGGGCTCAACACTGGGCTCACATGAAACCACCTCAAAACTTCCCAGCTGATGTGCCCATTGCTCAGCCAAAAGCAACAGGGTAGGACACCAGCAGTGCAAACCACTCCCAGGCTTTCCCTCTCCCCACTTCCCCCTGCAGCTCCAGGGAGATCCCCTCAGGCACAAGAAACCAAAGCCTCAGGGGCACTTGTCCCTGCCTGGCCAGGGCAGGACTGGCTCCTGGTGCCCATTGCCTTTCCCAGCCCGCAGCCTGATGGCAGCAATGAATCAGCAGCCGGTGGACTTGTCAAAGGCATTCCTCCACTTTAATCCTATTGACAGGGACTACTGCCTGGAACAGGAACTGCGGGTGAGCCATGTCAACAGCAGATTCTTATTACAGATAATATTGATGGGGCCTGTTCTTGAATAATGAAGGGAAGAGCCCTCTGCTTTGACGTTTGTCTCCAAAACCTAGAATTACTAAGAGTTTAACCATCGGAGGGGAGCTTAAGATAGTTGCATCTTAAAGGATCTGCTTTCTTGTCGCATTCAAGGCTGGGGAAGGAGTTTAGCCCATACAGTCCCTGCTGACCTTTTCACTGCTCTTAATAAATGTTACAGTTAAATAAAGTCGGATGGATTTTTCTATCTACTGTAGGATGTTATCCACTTTCTGGAGGAAAAAAAAAAAGGTAAAAACCCCCAAATCCCTGTTTAATATCACTGTTACTCATTATCTTTGGTAGCTGCATGGTGAAAGGCAAGGAGGAAGGGCAGGGGCAGGACAATTCAGGCTGTATTACCACAGTAATTCCTACCACTGCACATGATTATGTGTGTCTCTGTGAAAGGGTGAATTGGGGCTGTTTAAATCCATTGTGATCTTACTGGCAAAGCTCAAACCAAAATCAGCAGCTCTGGAAATATTTGGGGAAAGTTTCGTTTGTTTGTTTTTAAATTTACTTTCTGATTTTCCACTCTTTAAAAGAGCAAAAAACCCTCTCTATCTGGTCTGGTCTCTATCACTTGGTTCCCTACAGGAGTGGGGACACCAGAGCTGCAGGGGAGAGGCTGTCTGGGAAGTCAAAAGAGGGCAGAAAGCATCAGCTGTTCCAGGAAATAACCTGTCCTTGCACATTTCCTCAAGTTCAGGCTTCACTATTATGAATGCAAGCGCTGTGATGAGAGAAGGTAAGGAAGGAAGATGGGACTGAATAGTGGGCATTCTTGGATTTTAGATGCAACCAGGAGCTCAAAGGTGTCCCTCTGATACCAGGGACATCTCCAAATGGGGTTTGGACCTCTAGCCTCCTATTGGGACAGATGAGGAAGACAGCAGGCAAATTTGATTTTTGTCCACATTTCTACCTCCCAGATCCTAGAGCTGGCCCAGGACTGAACTGGCAGGTGGTTTAAGTTAGAACAGCCACAGGGCTGCTCTAACTTAAGCCAGCTGGAATCTCTTCTGGGGCTGGTTCTACCAGCCAAGGTTTGCTGGATTGTAGTAGGGCCCTGAAAACCTCCAGCCTATTACTGCATGGCCTTCACAAGAGGACCAGGGAGCAGATGACACGAAAATGTCAGGGCAGTTCCCAGCTGGTGCTTAAGGACCAGTTTTAATTCCTTCACACTGCTGCAGAAAATCAATATCTGGTCCAAGGAAGCCTGCTCTCATGGTATTTTTAGTCTGATTGTGAAGACCCTAGGAGTTTTGGATTGCCCTTAAGGTTCTGAATATTGGGCTTTCTGACTTGAACTGTTAAATATTTTCCATACATAAACGACAGCCACAAAATTTCAGCCACAAAATTCTAAAATGGATGTCTTGTGTTTTAGATTTTAAAAAAATTAAATGCCAGAACAAGACAGAGGAAAAGCAAAGTCTCCAAAGCAGTTTAGCTACTCTGAGTGCATCTTCTTCCTCTGAAATGGGTTCTTGACACAGGGACTAAGTGGGCTCTCTTGGCACAGTTCTTAAAAGTGCAGAGACCCAGCAAGGACAGAAGGGACCATTCCTGGGCTTGACTGGTCCCCCAGCACATGATAGAGTGCATGAGAAGGCAGCCCATGCTCTCAGTGTGCACCCTGCACCTCTTGGCATTGTCCATGTCTATATCAGTGTTTTCATCTCCTTGGATGCTCTAGCCCAGGAAAAGCCATGGCTTACATGGGCACTTGTCCTCCTGGGACAACAGACCACCACAGCACCATCTCACTGAGCAGCTTTGAAATCCCACTGAAGTGCAATCTTCCTTCCCTTCCAGCCATGATTTATTCCTTTTTTCTTCCAGGAGGCCAAGGTGTGGGATAGAAACTTAGCCCTGCTCCTCAAAATGAGACATCTCCTCATCTCCATGTTGTTGCACAGGGAGCTGAAATCTGGCCAGTGCAAGCCACTGCTGGTACCTATGGAATTAGCTGACTTCATCCCAAGGGATCAAAAATCAGTTGGGGCCTTTAGGTCTTGAGGGTTTTTTTTTTACTCACCTCTTTAAAAAAAAAAAAAAAAAAGGTGATACATATTGTTTTCTCCATACTTTCTTTTTTTTTTGTTTGGACGTGCCTTAGGATGCTCTGAGTTAATGTTTCTCAGCTTTTTTCTAGAACCTGGAAGTCCAAAAACTGCTTTTTCCTTTTTCTTCTCTTTTAAAAATGAAATCTGAGATTTTTGCATAACACATTGAAGCAAGAAGCTGAGGAGGGGGTGAAGAAAAACAAAAAGTACTGTGGGACTAAAATTTCAAGAGCTGGCAACACTGATTATTTTTGTTTTTCTTTCTGTTTTCCAGAGGAAAAGAAAACCATCCTCCATTTTGCTGAGTGCCAGCAGTGTGAACAAAAATATAAGGTGCTTCAGGGCAGGAAGAAACTGTGAAGAAATAGGTTTTTGAATTCCATTTGTGTTGGATTGTCTGAAAATTGTCTCAAGAGCTGCCTTCTGGAGACAGCTGCCCTGCTTTGAGAGAGGGCAGAGACATGTGTGGGGGTCTCAGGCTGGGACAGGACTCAGGTTGCAGCTGCCTCTGATTGTGCTCAGGTCTCAGCAATGCCAGGTTCTCTGGGGGCACAAGGAGAGGTCAGATGTGCAGTGGAAAGGCTCCATGAAGCTCTTCCTCCCCATAGGAGCATCATCTTCTGCAACAGACATCCTGGCTGGCCAGAACCAGGCCTGGCAGGCAGGAAGGTGGAAGAGGACCGGCTCCCTTCCTGCTGGTCACTTGGAAGTCATGGCCATGGTGTCATGCCCCTGTGCTCAAGGAAGACACAGGAAGGACCGGAGTCTGTGCTGGAGGTGTTCATGAGGTACCCAACCACTCCTCTGGTGCTTGCAGGACTCCCACACCACCAGCAGCCAGAGGGATCCATGCATGGAAGCTCAGAAAAGTGGGATATTGCCCCTAAGATGTCACATCCCAAGGGGTGATGTCCCTGGGGTAAGGATGATGTGTGGATCTCTGCTCATGAACCCACAGCAGGTACTTCCTGCAGGTGTTAAACAGCACAAGTGGCTGTGTCTGCCTCACCTTGGCTGTGCATGCTCTGCACAGGGGGCTGGTGTTTATTAATGGTATTTATTAACTTATTATTCAGCTCTGGCAAGAGCTGCTGGAATGAACGTGGAGCTCCAACTGCTGTTCCTGCCTGTCCTCCATCACTTGTGCTCATATCTTTCTCAGGCTCACTCCTTTTGGGTTGAAATTTTCCATGCTTTGTCTTAGCCCAGTGACACATTTTTGCTGAAGGTATGGACAGTGCTTGTTGGAGTCCTCTTTGTAGGGCTCCTTGCTAATCTCTGCCTTGTGGTAAAGGTCCATCTTTCATGTCTCAGGAGACATCAGGGTGAAGAAAATCCTTAGATCCTCTTTTATTTACTTGTTTATTATTTGAAAAAGTTATTTAAAATCTTACATTTCAGTCAACTAGAACTTAAAAGGAAATCTCTTGTTTAGATCTTCCCCAGTGGAAAACTAAGCAACTCTGGCAAAATTAAACTTTTTCCATGGAACATTCAGATTTTGTGAAAACTACACTTTCTAGTTAAAAATTTATTTTGGTTATTAGTTTTTCATCTGCTCTACTTCTTCAGGATGATTCAAAAACATAAAGGCAAAAATCTCCACTTCCTACGTCTAATGTATCAACTTTTTTTTTCAATCATGACTTCAATTCCATCTCCTTAGCGAGGAGGCTAGAAAAATTATTCAGCTTAAGGAAAAGCATTTTATCAGTTATAAAGTTGTGGGTATTTTAAATGGGTATCTTAGTGCAACTATTGGATTTGCAGCTCGCCTTTCTTCCTATCTGGGTCGAGGACTCCAGACTTAAAAACCTGGTCTTGACTTAGTTAAGGGTATCTCTGGTAGGAGGCTTTTGGTTTGTGGTGGGGGGTTTTGTTTGGGGTTTTTTCTGTTTTTTTGTTTTTTTTTTTTTTAAGACAGCTGAAATACAGAAAAATCTGTTTAGGACTGCAGAACTAAAAATTACCTCTGGGAACTGCATTCATGGTGATTCTGAAACAGTGATTCCAAGGTTGAATTTATCATTTTACAGGAGGCTTATGTTTTATTACATGTTTTTCCTTAGGATTTTCAAAGTTAAAGATTGTTTTCCTTAGACAACCTTCCTCTTCTTAGAAAGCTAGGATAACCAAATACTAAGCTTAACTAATTAAATCTTTAAAAGTTAGCAATTTCAGTCCAAGGATCAATGATGTTATTGAGTTACGACAAGCTCATTGTGCAGCTGTAGAATTTTCTCTATCTCCTTCTCTACCCTGTTGTGATGAGGCAACTTCTTGAATGTTCAGAGATTGTCCCTAGAAGTAGGTATAAATTTGGTTATTTCAGACATGTACATACATGTACAGAATCAGTGTAGACTCTGCACAGAGCACAAGACACAATTCCTTGCACACAAAACGTGTTCAAAATGGTTAATTTGCAAAATACCCAGGATGCATCACTGTGGCTGACTTGATTTAAAACATTGGAACAGGTGATAAGAAGTCGTGTTATGGAATCATTTATATATATTTCAAATGACTCCCACTTAAAGGAAAAAAAGCCTTTATAATTAACATGACAGATAAGAGCAGCTGTGACACTTTAAATAAATGTGGATTTGATTTTAAAATAGAGTTTCAGATTCTGGGGATGTGTTAAAGACAGAAAAAAAATTGTGTGCTCGGAGTTGAAAATTAAGATATACTAGAGACCATCTTTAAAAACTAAGCAGCCTCACAGAATTCCCTTGTTTCTGATGGCCTTCAGCACAGAGCTCCTAGGAAATGGGAAGGGGATTAATTTAATGAGAGCTGAAAAAGAGGCCCTATAAGGGAAGGTTTAGGGTTTCTTTTCCATGCCAATAACCATCCAAGGAGAAGACATCCAAAAATCTAATTGTGGTGGAAGTCACTCTTGAGGACTGCTGCATCTTTACAGATTTTGAAATAAAATGTGGGTCCAGTTATGGGTTAGATGTTGGATAGAATGGACATTATGTTGGTCATTGGATGGAGGCTTGGCAACCAGTTCAGTGAATAGTTATGCTTAGTTATTGGATGTGTGATCCTAGGTCCTGTGTTGGGGTAAGTTCCTATGGCTCCTTCAAAGATACATGGATACATGGGCAGAAGGTAGAGGAGGACAGCAGTGTAACAGAAAGACAGGAATATGTATTTCCCACCAGCATGCTGATCTGCAGAGCCCATGACCAAGACGAATTAAAAAATATTAATTTCTGCAGCACTGTCTTCTCATTTCTTAGCTGCTGCTCAGGCAAAGCTGTTATTAATTCAGGAGGAGTCTGCCTGAGCAAAAACTCTCCAGAGTCCAAAGTATTTTGCAAAGAGTAAATATGGGAATTATTCACCTACCACAGAACAGCATCAGCCTCTGGGTGGAATGCAGGAGCTGTTTAACAATGCACAGAAACATTTCCCCAAAGTTTTGGACAGGAGTCGAAGGTTTCAGAATGCCCAATTGAAGCTACAACTGAAATAAACCAGCAGTACAGGCCCCCTCCCTTACCTTGGTCCTGGATGGAAGGGTGAGCACCACCCACCCAAGTACCACACCACTTCCTCTAGGATCCTAAGAGATTTTTCTGGAGCTCACCCATCTGCCCCAGTCCTCCACATGAGATCTGGCAAATTAATCGCTCCAAGTGTCTGGGTAAGTACTGTAAAATGCTTCAATTTCAAAATAGAAATCATCTGCTTCATAAATGCCAAGGGCTTTCAACATGTCGTTTCTTGGTAAACAAAGAATTTCAGCACGACAATATCTTAGGATGTTATTGGCCATATTTGTTCCCTTGTGCGTATTGAGGCGAATGTGAACAAAGTTACAGAGCTACCCTTACATCCTCCTTCAGCTTGGGGTTTTCTCCCTGCTGTGCTAGAGATGAGGGGCTTGATCTGCACCCAATCCCCAAAACTCCAGTTTCTGTGATGGTAAAGGGCAGGTGAAAGTTCTGCCTGTGCTTGTTTCTGCACAAAGTGTTGTATACTATGACTAGGAAAAAACCCAAACAAAACACATACTTTTTTTTTTGCGGATATTAGAACGCAATAAAAATATGTGTGTGCTTCCCCCCTCACCCCCCAGCTAAATTGATTACATCTGGTGGCATGAAAAAAAATAACCAAAATGTCAGACTGAGTCACACAGCCCCCTTGGGTGGTTATATTTATTTCAGCATTGAAGCACTCATCAAAACAATTTATCCTTGGCTCTTCGTCTCTGCCTTCCCATCCCTGTGCTTACAAACCCTTCTCTATTCCCTAACACTTGTATTTAGTCCCAAGTCCCCTCCTTCCTTCAGTCTTTCCTTTCTCCATCTTTTTCTTCTCTGGCCTTGCTCAGTCCCTCTCCTTCCTCTTTGCTACATCCACTCCAGCAAACCCTGTAATTTGCAATTCTCCACTTGGGATGGCAGGGGAAGCTGAAGCGCAGAGACAAGGCTCGATGTTTGTAATGCTATGTCATCTACTTAGTGCCTAGTTGCACATTACTTGGAGTGAAGTGATGAGATAAAACATGTGAGTGAACTCCCTGCTGTGGTTTCCATCGCTGCTGTGACCAGTGGAATGGGTGGGACCATGCCTGCTGGGATGGACACAATTCCATCTCCAGCCTTACCTGCTATCCCTTGCTGCAGTGGAGGAGGAGGATCTGCTGGCTCTCTTTTGATGGATTATTCTTTGGTCTTGATGCACCTGTGTCCCCTGGGTTTTCTCTCTGACAGGGAGCAGGACCAGAAGCATCTGTTTGGTGAGGAAAGTCTGTGCTGCAGTGGGTGGGAAGAACTTCATTGCCAAGAACACCAAACCTCTCTTCCTAAACCTCCTTCTGCCCAAATTGCAAAGAGAATGGCCATGTACATCTTGCTCTATAAATTCCATGGCAATCTTCTGTCAGGTTCTGCCTGCTTTCATATCTTATGCCAACCACAGCTGCAGAAGACCTGGCACTCTGGGATGCTCGTGGATGGAAGTGGCTGCAGAAATGCATTTCTCTGTATTAACTCTATAATGATGAAAGTTGGTCTGGTAGGAACAGGGACTAAAGCTCTTATTTGCTCTTTTTCTTGGGCTGGTGGAATGTCCTGCACAGAAGGACCCCATTTTTTTCTTTATTACTTCTACAGTGATAAATTAGAGATGAATAACACAGGGATATCCTCCTGGGGATACCCTTGGCTGGAAGAGGACTTGAGAAGCTCTTGGCACTGCTGTCCCTGAGCTCAATGCTCTCTGTTTCACCCATTGTGTCTCCAGCTCCCATCCTGGGCAGCAGGCTCCTGTTGTACAGTGCTACACATTTTTCTCCTGTGGTAAATCAGAGCCCCCTGGGATCTGGTATTGTGCTTTTTTTGTTTTTTCCCCCAGGTATTTTTGTCTGTGAACCACAGAAAACTGAATAGGAGGAAATGAAGTGCAGATTGAGAACATGGTTGAGTGCACTTGCTAAAATAAAACATTGGGGGGGAGCGAGGGATTCTTTTATAATAGAAAATGAAGTGTGTTTACTTTTTATTGATGAAGTATTTAATTGTACAGAGGGTTTGAGAGGTGTTCTTAGCAGCATCTCAGACTGTGCCTGACTAGAAATGCCAGTTGGTCTTTGGTACAAAAAACCAGGCTAGGTTAAATATTTTGTGAATGGGAAGGGTGAAGGGATGCCATGGGGTTTTTGGTGACGTGCCACAGTTGTGCCAGGAGAGCCAGGGAACTCCAGTGATACCTTCTCAAACAGGACTAGATGCTAAGATGACCCAAGACTTGTTGAGTGGATGTGTTTTGACAGCACAAGAGAATGTGCTGAACTCTGCCCAGCGTGGCATTTTGTCCTGGAGCTGTGCCACAGAGCCTTAGAGCCTGCCTGTCCTCTCCTATGCCTCTAGCTTATTTTCTTAAGCAAGTGCAGGGTGTACAGATAAGGCTGTGACCTTTTAGATTATTCTGTTATTCTATAAATACTGGAAGGGTCCAGTGAGGCAGCTGGAGTTTTTTTGTGAGGTTAAAATAATTTCACGAATTCAGACATCTAAAGGTAGCAACCTATAGTCATCAGTGACCTGGGATGATTTTTTGTGGGGGACAGACCACTAGAGTCCATGTCCCATCTCTGGAACTGCCCTGTTCTCCCTGTGTTTTCGAATCTCTGTGTAAAAGTTTGTTTGATTCAGTGAAGGATGGTAAGGCTTCAGAAGCAGAGGAGACCAAGAAGCTTGGAGTCTCCATGACAGGTCTGTGCAGCTTTACAAGAAGCATGGGTGCAATCAAGAGGTGTACTCATAATTAATTAAATGGGGTGGCTTTTGTTTAGTCTTAGCTATGTAAAGTGTCCAGTGAAGCACTTAAGCACACACCAAGGTCAGTGAGAGCTAATCACCTTTACAAATCTTGCTTGGACCAGGTCCTAAGTGTCCAAAAATTGGACACACTGGTTGCTTTTCAGAGCCACTGTTCTCTTTAGCCATGAGAGCTGATGGTGCCACACAACACTGCCTCTGCTTCCAGGAGAGGTGGGAGCTGGGGATCTCCTAGAAAACCTCTTCCACTTGTCCCTAAGACCATGAAGTAGAGCATGTAGGGTTGATCCAGGCTTTTTTACCTTGTCTATCTTGCTTATTTACATGAAGTTGCTAATTCCAAAATTCCTGTCTTCACAACACCTTAGCAAGGGAAAACATCCAGTTATGCAGCCTCCAAATGGCACAGAGACCATCCCAGCAGAGGAGATCTCAGCTGCCAGGGAATTGCAGCTTCCTTTGCCTTCCTTGGGGATAAAAGCCTCTCATCATCTTGTGAGCTGCCACAAGAAGAGCTGAATCCTGCCACTTGGGAGTGGGCAGTCCTGGTGCTGACCAGCATGACAGCGGAAAGTGGAAGGGGAATTCAGGCAGAGAAGAAATTCTACAGGGGAGAATAGATGCAAGAAATTCCTAGGAATGTTACAGAAATCAACATTCCCCCTTTCTGCTCCTTCCAAACCAACCCACCTAAAAAATGCCGTTTTGTGGGCTATTTTGGAAAGGAGTCCATGCCTGGGGAATTTTTGGCTGATGCTTATGGCTTTTAGAAATTTCTGGGAGATCAGAGGAATAGAAACAGGAACCAGATGGGACTTCTAGCTGCTGGAAAGAAAGGAAGAAAAAAAAAGGGAGGGTGGGAAGGCATCTTTTCCTTATTTAAGATGTGAAAAGCACTTGTTCACTTTTGGGGAGTTTCCCCATCACCCTGGATTTCTTATTTTAAAGTAATTTACTTCAGTTCCATTATATTCTCTTAGGACGTTTATCTCTGTTCTTGTTATTGCTAGGAATTTTTCTTTCTTTTGCAACAAAACCCAGTTTATTTTTAGGAGAATTTAAGCCTTTGCTTTAATAGATAAAAAGAGAGTCAGTGGTTGGTTTTGTTCTTGCAGCAGCCTCAACATCCCTTGGCCATTTACTTACTGAGTTTATCTTTGAGGCTGCTAAACATGGGAAAAGGCAGTGGTAGTGGAGAGTAGAGAGAAAGTGGAGGGGAAGAAGGTACATACAGCAAAACTGAGCATGTGTGGGTCCTGTTTGAGGTAAAAGGCCATGAAAGGGAGAGTTGCACCATACTGGAACATATTATAAACCCAAATGTGGACCTTAAAAGCAAGGGGTCTGCAGCAGCCTGACTTTTCAGGCATCCTATTGGATTTGTGGTGTCTTGGCTGTTGGATTTTGGGGTTGTAAATCCAAAAAAACAGGCCTGGTTGAGTTCCAGGTTCCATTTTATCAGACCTTGGCTCTGCAGCTGGTTCAGTTTTGAAAAACATCCCAGAGATGGAATAGGGTCCAAGGAGCATTTTCCAGCTCCTTGGTCCAAGCTGGACTCTGGCTGGGAGTCATAGTCCAGCCATGATCTGACGCCGTGCTGGGACTGGGCTCAGTTTTGCTTCATCCTTGCAGCCTTTTGTCTCCAGGCTGGTGGGCACTGGGGGACCAGTGCTTGGGGGATGTGACAGTGCCCTGCTCTGCTCAGGGGAGCCATGAAGTCTCGATGCCCAGCTGGCAGGCAGGAAGCAAAGTAGAGACCACCTCGTACACAGAGGTGGATAAGACCTACTTGTGGACCTTGTGACTAATCATCTTTTAAGGATCTGCTTTTAAAGAATTCTTTTAAGTTCATTAGGGAGGATTTTTACCTTCCAGTTTTCCAGTTATTTACTGCTTCCTGGGAAAAAAAAAAAAAGTAACACTTTTCCCAAGTTACTATCTTGTTTTATAGTCTTTCTTTTCTTGATAATCTCTTCATACTATTTCTCATGCCCTCTGAACTGCAGCCTTTCCCAAGATAGGGTCATTAGCACAAGGCAATGACCCTTGGTAAAACCTCACCCATGGCTTTTAAGTCAATATGAGGGGAAATCCATCCCTAGGACTTAATGCTGTATAAATTGTATTTCTAAGGAATTGATTGGAAGCTCCAGAAACAACATTAGGACTACACAGTGTGCTATGATACTTATTAGTGGTGATGCACAAAGTCAACTGTAGATATTTTAAGACACAATAGTTGATCATTCATTTGTGTTTCCAAGTGTGTGTACTTTTGAACACATGGCTTTGGTTCCAGGGTTCGTCACAGAAGGATGTAACTGAGCCAGCTGCTTGAAGCCTCTATTATGGTGACCAATTGATTACACTGGTTTAAAAGGGAAAAAATGCACCAAAATGTAAGGCTTTAGGTTTGAGTGGCCAATTTGAGTTCTGATGTTCGTGGCTTTCTTTTTTCCTTCAGCTCATGCTGGTCCAGCAGGATGTCCCATATTAGAATGCTGCTCAGTTGTTGTTTTTTGTGGTTCCAGTGAGCTGTTTTTTCACAAATGTCTGGAAGGAAAGAGACATAGGGGACTTGGTTCACAGAGT
Source organism: Geospiza fortis (assembly GCF_000277835.1). Taxonomy (NCBI): domain Eukaryota; kingdom Metazoa; phylum Chordata; class Aves; order Passeriformes; family Thraupidae; genus Geospiza; species Geospiza fortis. The sequence continues at coordinate 5,766,131 of NW_005054339.1, read as the reverse complement.
TTGTACAAAAGCTTTTATTTTTCTTTTTTCCCCCCTTTGTTTTTGCTTCTCATGGATCTGATATGCTAGTGTTCTCAGGAGTGACATGGTGGAATTTTTAAACCAAAGTGCTTATCACATGACTCAGGTGTCTGCTGTCACAGTCAAAGCAGTATCATCCCAGGAATTTTGTTTGAATTTAGCTTCCAGCTCAAACAAAAGTCATCTGAGTAGGCAAGCTTTTACTGGTTTCACTTTGGCTTCCCACATCGGTTTAATTTGGCCCATGTTTGCTCAAAATATCTCCAGCTGTCTAGAAACTTGTTCCTAGCTTGCTGGAACATTCACAACCCTTTTGGCCAGTGTGACCTTAGCTATAAAGGCTGGCTGTGGTTTATTTCAGATGTTTTTTACCAGCTTTATTATATATAAGGCAGCTCACATAATTGAAAGGGACACATATGTCAGCTGCTGTCTCTGCAATCGCAGGTTATAAGTTACTGCTGTCTACAATGCTCAGGCATGACATCTGCCAGAGAACACCACCTGATTTTGTTCCATGGGAGCTTTTGCTAATATTTTCTTTTATATTATGACTCATCTTGCTTCTCCGTTGGACAGTTTCTCTGTGTTTCACACTGAGGACCCAAGTGTCAGAAGATTAAAGGACTGTCTTTTTGCCCAGCTAATATGAATTGGATGTTAAACTGTGCACTACTCAGAAAATGAAATGCTTTCTAAAGAAGTAAGTGGCTGGAAGGAGGCAGTGAAAATCCATCAGATTTGCATGACTAATTAGCTTATCCATTAGTTATTATCCTGTGTTTACTTGTAATGAGAATCTTCAAAGATTATTCTATATTGGACATGCAGATAAGGTTTTGCTTATGCAATTTTTTTCCATATTGAGATCCTACTGTGCTGTGAGCTCTACCTTAAAATACATCATTCCTCTTAGCTCAGCTGTGCATCCTCTAGAGGGTGTTGATCCTGTATCCATCAGTGGCGGATGGACTGAGTGCCCACACAGCCCAGACTGTATGAAACATTTTCGATTTGCCCCAAAATTTGGTCTGTATTTCTGAATTTCTTGGCAACCAGAGCCTCGTTTCATGAGATGCAAATATTTCTGGATATCAAGTTCTGATTTTCTGTTAGTATACCTAGAGTTATTCTGCTTCTTGGTTATTAAACAAGGGCTTCTTTTGTGAAAGTCATTATATTGGGAGAAATTGTCTCTGTGTGTTGGGTGTTTGGTATGATTTTGTAAAGGAAATGTGACTTCTGTAGTTGTTATTTTCAGTTCTTCCTTACTTATAAATGATGAGAGGATATGAATTATCTTCTTTTTTAAATTAGCATTCATTTTTAACTAGCCTTACAAGTTTCTGTATGTCCTGCAATGATTTAAATTTATTCATTTGGGGTGGGAAGTGGGAATGTCATATGCCCAGGCAGCATGTTACCTTTGGATATTGAAACATTGGGCCTTAAAAGTACAATTCTGAGGATTTTGTTTTGAAGACCCTGTTATATCATGCTCTTAGAATCATTATTAGAATTGAAAAAGAGGATAGGCGCAATACAACTGACTTTTGACAGACTTTTCCCAAAGAGCTGGATTTGGTGCTGTTCTCTTCCTGCAAGACTCAGCCATTTCCTGTTTTCTGGCATTTACAAATTTCCACCGGACATGTAAAATTTTGCATTTACCACAAAAAGTCACAAAACTAAAAATCAAAAACAGAGGAAAAAATAGGAAGAAGTATTTTGGATCTCATGAGACTTTCATTTCTACAAGGAAGCAAATAAAATTTTTATTTGTGACCTGACTTGTGAGCCTTAGAAAAACTTATGCCTGAGCCTGATATTATTGTGGAAGCTGATTATGCCAGTTCAGTGATATTTTTCCTTTGCCAACAACCTGCAGGGATGTGCTGGATGCATTTTGTGTTGGAATCAAAGTTCCTGATATGTTTGGGACTTTTATCATCACCTATTTCAGAGTGGATGAAAGGTGGGAACTGCTGGCCTCTCCAGGCACTTGTCCATCATTTCCTAAAGTTTGCCAAAGAGCTTATAGATAATATTATCTCTATGTTGCCTGGGGCCTGTTCAGGGTGTTTGCTGTCTGGACGGTGAAAGCAGTGACATTACTTCCTTTGAAAAATGCCTTAATTTCCATGGCGCTCTCCGTGCCTTGGTTCCTGCAGGTTCCCTGAGCTGGGCTTTTACAGGGACGTTGTTCCCCATTCCGCGGGCGCATCCCCAGAGCGGAGATGGAGAGAAGGACTTCTCGAGATGACAACAGGTCCATCCATCGTGAGTGAAGCCCACCCATGGCTCATCCCCGGGTGCCCGAACACCCCCGGGAGGAGCCGTGTCCAGGGACGGTGTTTAAGTGCTTTGCTGAACGGGGGCCAAGGCCCGAGCGGAGCCTCCGCTCCCGCCGGCTCCCGCTCTGGCGCCGCACCGTGGAGTCAGCCCTGGGCTCGCTCTGGAGGACGTTACGAAATCCTGGCCCTGACAGAGAGCAGATGCATTATTGGGAAGCCCTCGGGTCATGAGAGGGCTAATAGTCACATTCCTGGCTGGGATGGCGAAAGATTTACGCCGGGCGTTCGCTCGCCTCGCCCTGCACCAGGCCAGCTCCCTACTTCACCGGCCCCCTCGGCTTTAATTGTTGTGTTAATGGCCCTTTTATTTGAAGCAGATCCCCTGGCTTACAGAGGAGAATGACATTATGTCGTATTTTAGATGTATTTACATTCTCCTTGCCACAGGGATAACAGTTCTAATTATTTTCTATAGCTGACAGCACCAGCGTCTCTGGTATTAGGGACCCCTTAGACCTGATTACATGGTCTGGTTTTCCTCAAATCACCCACAAATGACAGTGTGGAGCAGGTTTATTATCAATTGACGTACCTTTGCTTAGCACAACTCGCTCCCGAAACAAATGTCCTGAAAAGATAATCCGTGTTTAGAGCGTGTGTCTTCACTTGCGCGGAGGCAGATGGGCTTAGGAGGTCAAGGCAGTGGCCCGACCTCTCCTGGCTCTGGCACACACCCCGGGCACGGCAGGCAGCCCAGGACCACGCAGCCTTTCATCTGCAATCCGTGCCCAAAGGCTGGGGAAAGGGCGCTGTCAGCTTTGCAGCTGCTGCAAACGATGAACAGCAGCGTGGGGAGGGGATGGCAGTGCAGGGGACAGAGGGACAAGCTCAGGGTGTTGGCTCAGTTTGGCAATGAGACGTAGAGAGGTACCAGGGTCTCATCCAGGAGGGGTTGTGCCTGTGGGAGAGTTGATTTTCGAGAAGAGCAGCCAGAGAGCAAGAGAGAGCTGTGCAGCAGGCTCGATGGGCAGGGAGGGAGAGGAGGCCCTGGCAGGTGAGTGGGGCTGGAGGACAGAGGCTGGGAACTGCGTGGAGAAAAGAGTTGCAATGGAAGATGAGACACAAGAAACCTGAGAGCTCCATGAGTGTCAGGACCCAGGACATCCCTCTGGCTGTCCGGAGCAGCCAAGACCCCTGCCAGGGGTCTCAGAGAACCTGGCACAGAGCCCAAAATGCCTGTGGTTTTGATTATGACCCATGGAGCAAGTTCCCAGCCTTAGAAAAAAATCTGAAAGCCATGACAAATTGAGTAGAATGATAGTGAATTTATCACAAGGTGAAAGAGTAGATTTTGGGGTTTTTAGAATGGGGATTCAGGGGGCCAAGATGGAGGGATCTGGGCGTGTCCAGCTTTTCTCCTCCTTCTTCTCGGCCTCCATCTTCTGCAGTGATATTGGCACTTACAGATTGGTTTAGAGTAGAAGCTCACTGTCTAGCATAGGGGATAGGTATTGGAAAGTAATTGTAAACATTGTATACGTAGTTTTTAGTATAAAGACATACCACCGCCCTGGGGGCGGGCAGAGGGCCTGGAACTGTCCTGCTGGACGGACCTCGGCAGGACAGGAGAAAGAATTTTATAGATAAGATACAATAAACAACCTTGAGACCGAGAAATGAAGAGCTCTGACTCCTTCTTCAAAGTGCCAGGATGGGAAAAGAGACTTTTGAACTTTTCTCGGGGTCACTCTGACAAGCTAGAGATCCCGACAGATGAGAGGAGGTGGGATGAAGACCACTGCAGAGCTGGAGACAAGTGCAGTGGAGACTTCAGAGCAAAGGGTGATGTCCAGGAGTTGGGAGCACATAGTAGGGACAGCAACTGAGATAAGAAGAGTGAGAGACACAGTTATTAGAACAAAATGATTTGATTTATCCTGAGTCATTTATTCACCAAATTTTCCCCTTGAGATCTTGAACAGACTGAAGTGGTTTCAAATGTTGTCATTATTTAGAACAATTCAACAAAATTGTTTGCTGCTTTGAAAAAAAAAAAAAGGAGGGGTGAGGGATTGAGAAAAGAAAGAAAGGAAAAATAAAAAGCCTGGATGGTCTGGTTTGCCACATTTCAATTTTATTGCCAAATTGGGATGGGTCAAAAAAAAATCACTCTTTCTGTTTTCTGAGAGGGAATTTCACTTACAAAGCTGCTCTGATGTGGATACTTACCCAAGCTCAGATGCAGTCTTCATGTGTATTCTAACATGAAATGACAAAAAGCAAGTATTTGTGCTAGTGGAACCCTGTTGAAGAAATTTTTCTGCACCAGGACATCTCAACATGGAGACAACTTCTTTACAAAATTCAGGCAAGTCTTCATGGAGACTTTTCTCCTTGCAGCTCTAGAGATTATTTTATATTTGGAGCTGCTGGGCACATAGGGCATTTTAAAAGCAAATAGACAGGCAATGACACTGCCCCAAGGGAGTTCAAATTTAAACCAGACCAAAGCAGAGTGAAAATGCTGGCTGCATTGTATTACAAACCAGAAGGTGGACACTTTTATTTGGAAAGTCAAGGATTCCACTAAGTAATTTAGTTTTTCTTGTGTGCATGCTTGTCTTCTGCAGTAACTTTTAACCTTGGCTTAAAAGAAATACATTTCACTCCTTCCCTCAGTAACACTGGAGCCTATGTGCAAGGTTCACTGAAAGATGGCAGGAGGCTAGAGGTCTCAAAAATCCTTTGTTCCTGTTTTGTTGAAATAAAACACCAGGAGGAGAAGAGGCAACCATGCCATTATTTCAACTGAAAGAAAAGCTTTTGCACATGCAGAAGCAGTATAATTAGAATAAAAATATATGAGAAAGAGGAAAAGAATGATGAGGTATTGTCTTGCAGCCATTGTGGCTGCAGGCATTGGAGATGTTTCCAACACCTACATGAGATTTGTACCTTTTAAGACACAGGATAATTCAGCCCTGGGAACATAGAGTTCAGGAAAACAGGGTCCATATTACCACCTCCCTTGGAGTTACCTGTTTGTTCTGAATTTGCTTGTATGATTGGATGGGTAGCAGTCTGCAGATGCTTCATTAAAAGAACTGAGTACTTGTTATCTGGTTTGGTCAATGTGATCAATCTGTTGGTGTTGGTATGGGAGGAGGAATGACAAAACGTGTGTCTGGTTTTGTCATTTTTGCAGTTGCACTTGAGAATATTCACGTATGTGCAGATTTGCTGCCCTGTGAATGTCTGAGCTGTAATGAGGTGAATGTTACTGGAAAGCAAAGGTTTAATTAGCTCTGCTGTTTCAATACTTTCCTAAAGTGCATTTCAAATGATATGCTTCATTGTGAAATCAGTCATCAATGCTGTGTTTGATGGTTACAGAAATTGTGTGGTTTTCTTTATCTTTTTTCCTTAGGAGCCCCTGATCAGATGACTTAATTTTCAGAACACGGCACAAAAGAATAAATTGCGAGTACTCTGTGAATTATTAAAGGAGAATATTATGAATAACTTCAAAGAGGAAATGCATGCTAGAATTTTTTGTCATGTTGGCTAATTGTCCAGTAGCTGATAGGAAAAGCAAGGATAAATCGATTAGTTCTGATCGTTTATTAAAAGGTTTTTGCTGATAACTTTTGAGTAGTTGCACTTGGCAAACTAAATGTTTGTGTGAATATCATACCAGAGATTTGAGAGTTTGGCTTATTTTCTGAAATAAAATTATTGGATCATAGCACTGATTGATAGAAGAGTGATGTAATATGATTCTGTAGGGCTTTTCTCTGAGTGAGTCACCAACTGTGCTGATACAGAGCTCCTCTGAAGGGGTCATTATATAGCACAACAGAAAGATAAGAAGGGCCATAGTTTTGCCAGGAGCACTGCAAGACTTTGGACATGCACCCCAAAACATGCAGGAGGGAAATTCTAGAGAAGTTCAGGATTCATAAATCACTTGTGGTAGAGCCCAGGAATGGGAGCACCAGCAGGAGCTGTGGTGGGGACAGACCCAGCAAGGAATCTCCTTCTACACCATTGACACCATCGTTGTCTCCACCCCAGTGGGGTCTTGGCTGGTGGAGCCTCACAAGTCACACTTGTGCATGGAACTCACTTTATCTTCATCGAGGAGAGGAGAGGTGCAGGCTGAGTCAGCCCTGCTGGGATTTGCACCAGTGGTTCCAGGAAGTCTGGGTATTTCAAACCTTAGGCTTAGACCTCTAATCATCCCCTTATCTAAACTGCCTAACATCTGAGTCTGCAGAATTGGGTTGGAAATCTCACACAAACATGCTTTCCCCAGCGGCACTTCTGCGTTTGTTTGCCAGTGGAGCCCGCGACTACAGAAGGACGCAGGAGATTCAGCTTTGAAACCAGAGGTTTAATCAAAGTGTTGTGTGAAGACCTGGTTCTTCTTTGATTGATGGCTTGCTTACTGCTTGCTGACAGCTGGAAAGGTTCACCCTTTGGGGCAGAAGGACAGAGTTAACACTCAGGCAAGGATTGACCCTCTTGGGCCAAAAGTTTAGAGGAACCTAGTTCTTTTCAACTAATTTCTGCAGGAGATGGAAGGAAGGTGTTTATTGGTGTCTCATAAAGAAATGGTCTCATGCTAAAAGTCCTACTTCTCAATAGGTGCAGAAATTGTTTAAATTATCCAGGGTGTTATTGTCAATGCAAAAATTCAAAGACAAATGGTGTGACATCCTGTATCAGGCCAGCATCTTTCAATCTCTCCCCAAGTGACTCAAACTCACTTGGCCACAAAGCCTGAAGAGCTCAGACATATGAAATTCTTACAGGCTTTGTGAGAAAAGCTGCTCGACTGGGGATGACAGACTAAATTAGCACCCCTATTAGGAAACAGTTGCAGTGTTAATTCACTCCTTATCATACAGCAGAGGATCCTAAGCAGAGGATGGGTCAAGGGGGAGGTAAAGGGCTCTCTGGTGTCCCCCAGCTGTGGAAAAGCTCCAGTCAAAAACACTCTCACTTTATCAACCATCTTGTTGTGCAGTGGCACCTTAAAGAACAAACAAACTGGCTTTGTTTTTTTCCCTGACCACCATCTCTCAGAGCTGCTGGCTTATATAGCACTTTCATTGATAGTGACAATGTGGAAGTTCTTTATTTTCACCTTAGTCCTGTCACTAGAGGGAAAGGAGCACTCTGTGACTCGATGCTACATCAAATGGGGTGATAAAACAGAAAGGAAATTTTCCAGTTTTATCCCCTAGTCAAGAAAAAGCACTGGTGTAAACAATTCCTCACTAATCAGTGCTTTGATATGTTTGGTTTTGGTTTTTTTTCAGGATATCTGTGAGCCGATGCATGCTACATTTCTTATTTTAACCCATATTAGCAATTCTCTTGAGAAACTGACTGCTGTTTGCTGCCCATCTATAATAGTTAAACCAGATTCCTCTGTTCTGATTTATCAGATAGGGTGACTGATGATGTTTGTAAATGTAAATTTTAAGTTTCCTAAAATTCTAGTGTGTAAAGCTTCAAAACAGTCATTTTCTATAAACATTGTTGCTTGAAAAAGTCCTGCCACTTGAATATCTGGTGAAGATGAATACACATTGCATGCAGTGTTGGCAAAGAGGCACCCATCTATAAACATAGAGTTACTATTCATGGAGATTTCTTTTATCATCTTTCCAGTTGTACAAACAAACCAGCACCACCACCCCCGGCAATATTGCATTGTAAATTACCTTCCTTTTAAAAGCCCTCTTCCCTTAGTGCTTTTGACTCAGGAGATGGGAGACAGCCCTGGGCTTGTTGTCTTCAGATCAAATACAAGCTGCAGACTCTGGGTATTCACCTGAATTATATGAACCTCTGTGATGCAGCTATTTACTTGTTGTGATACATTTCCTTTTCTTGATTAACTAAGCCCTGAAAAGACACATCTGTTTCAGCATTGCCCCCTCAAGGCAGTCCATCCGCCCTCTGTTCTGTAGCATCTTTCTCTCTCACCTTTTCCTTGCCTTAGCCTCTGTAGTTTGCCACATTTGTTGTCACACATTCATGATTTGAGTTGAACTCCTGGGGTAGGGACTGTGCTGTGGTGGTTGCCTATGGAAAGCCATTTATCCTGTCATGGATATGAGAATCATTTAGGGGTATCCCCCATTTTGGGGCTGAAGGCTGAAAGCTTGAGCTGGGGGCTGTTTCTAATTAGTTACACAGCACCCATCTATTGCTTCCTACAATGCTCACAGGTCTGGTTACCCTCAGTTTCTTATTAACTTTACTGATGTTCAGCATCCTCAGTACCAGGCAGGTCTGGTCCCCAATAATACGCTAATCTACCAGGACTCTTCAATATTTTTAATACATGCACTGAATGCTACTTTTATTAGAAACTGAGCAGGGCTGTGATTTACAATTAAAATAAATACAAGATAATTTATTAGAATACACTATTGGAGTCACAGCCTCCACGGGGCATCTTTCTCTGTTGCACTAAGTCCTGGAAGAGTTTATTACAAGGTTTACTATGTGGCATCCAAAAATCCTCTATAAACAGCTTTGGATTTGCACCTAGGAAAAGCTTTGAAGAGAAAGGAAAGCAGGAGCCCTAGTTCTTTGTAGGAGCAGTGGTGTTTCATGAAGCTGGAACCTCTGTGCAGCCCTGACCATGGTCTGTGCCCTGCGACCCTCCCTGCAGCGGGAACCGTGAGGAGGTTCCCCAGGTGGTGGTGGCCGTCTGTCGCTCTATTCTGCTCTCAGGCCTCTCTTGCCCTTTGAAGATTCCCCATTGTTTGGGCTATTAACATACTTTCAGGGTGGATGTTTATCTTTTTTGAAACTTTACAGCAGGCGCATTGTTAAAGCAAAGCCCGAGCAGGTCTTTGCAAGAAAGAGCCACAGCCCTTTGGTAGGCTCAGCGCAACTCCGAGGAGCTCTTCCCTTTATTTGATCAGCTTCTAAAACCTAACAGTTCTGTGAGTAAACATTTATAGATCAAATCAAAAGCTCGCAAAAGGAAGCACTCTCGATAGATTAGAAGCTAAACTGATCTAAATTAGAACAGATGCAGAGATAACCTTGCCTGGCTAAAAAGCATATACTATCGGTTGCACACAGATAATTAAATGAATGAGCCCTTTTCTATTGAACAACTGATGTGCAATTGATAAACTTAATTAATAATTAACTTTTTAATTAAATATCAATTTAAAACAAGTGTGGTAATGTGCCAGTCGCATTTAATATTACTGCCTTTTCTTCATTACAGAACTGTCATTAGGCTTATAGGTATGTGCTTAAGATGCCTCCATGCACTGCCGAGGGAATAAATGCGTCCGCTGGGCACTCGCCAGTGAAGAGATGGTGATAAACAGCAGCAACTGGAGACAAAGCCAGCAAGCCGCTTCAGAGAGTCAGGAGGAACCACAGATAAGGGGCACATCCCTGGATGCAGCTTCCTTAGCAGCAGGAGGACTTGGGTTTGTGCCCTTGTTGCGTATGAACAGAGGTGGCAACAGGTACAAGAGAGGTGAGCCCTCCTTGTATCTGCTCTCTGGGAAGAAGGCTCTTCCCAGCTTTATGAATGAAGGGGCTGGATGAAGTCAACACTTAACATATAAACCCTAGCCCGTGTTTAGGGGAGAGAGACCCTGGCCTGTGTTTAGGGGAGAGAGATCCATCAGTTATTGCCTTGTTTCAGCAAAACAACCCTGCATAAGTGAGGGAAAGCTGCGATCTTTTTGCATGTGTCTTCTCACATGATGCCTTAGTGCAATTCCTATTAGTGCTAATGGGGTAATTGGCTCCCCTCAATGTGAACTCCCTATAATGCATCCACATAACTTGATTTCAGAGTGTAAATCCTATTAGCCTGAATGGCGATCTTTTCTGCCTGTAATTTACCCATTTGATCCCGCGAGCACTAACAGCCGATCTCGTCTCCCTTTGAAAGCGATAAGTAGGCATCTGACTTCCGCTAAATGGTGTTTGCAAACATTCCTGGTGCTATCACACCTCGGAGACGCTGCCCTGCTCCGCGGCCCCTCTGAGCCTGCCTTCCCAAACATCTGTGCACAAGGGATGCTCTGCCCCTGCAGCCAGGACAGGGCTGGGTGCTGGGGCTCCCCGGGGCTCCCCGGGGCTCTGGATGCTTTCTGGGAGTGAGGTGTGTGCCATCCCACCGGCTGCTGCTCCCTTGGGATACTGGAAATTTGGAGATTGCAATAAACACACTGCATGGAATGAGAAGGACAAGGGAGGTGGTGGCTTCTTTGCTGCAGGTTTCCCCCTCTATCACCGAGTCCATGCCTCATCCTAACTGTACTCCTTTATTTTTTACCCTCTGTTTAAAAACTTACATAGGGAGCTCAGCTGTGATTTAGGTACCTAAATCAACAAAGTATATTCAAAGCACACAGCTCCTCTGCAACTTTGGCATTTGGTTCCTTCCACCTACCCAGTGAACACTCATAAGGAGCAAAGGAATACTCAGAAGGCAGGAAATTGGATTTGCAAACTTGTGGGGGGGAAAAAAGGTGAAAGGCTGCAAGAAACATTTCCCACCAACTCTGTGTCTGCTAGCAACAACGAGAAATGTTTGAGCTCCTCGCTGAGGATGTAAGAAAATCTTTTCATGGTGGAAGATCTGAGTGAAGATCAAGGGTTGCTTTTATTCGGTTGTTAATGTCTTGATTTGTTTCCAACCAAAATAAGTAGGCTAGAGGATAAACCAATGGGCTCTTGATTGTCCTTCTGCCCTGTGGGGCTTGAAGCCAACAGGCAGTGACTCCTCAGAAGGTACCACCATGGACACCAGACACCTCTCCGGGCGGAATACACTGCCGATGAAAGGATGATTTCTTTTCCTGCTCTGCCTCATAAGAGGATATTCTCGCTTCTCCACATGTGAAGGGAAGATGGGTCCCTCCCGTGGGGAATGTTACTGCTGGCCACCACTTCCTCTCTGAAAACCCCATTTGAAAAGGAGGAAATAGTTGGTGGAGGAAGTTCCTGAAAAGGAATCTTTCAAATTCTTATTTTTGTCAGGTTTTTTTTTACAGGGGACACCCAATACAATGGAAATAATTGGTAGGGCTGTCTCAAGTGATGGAAAAATTGCAGAAAACTGCAAAGAGTGTGACAGCAAGAAAACCAGCTTATTCTCCATTTATTGTACAATATTTATCATCAACCCGTTTTGTATATTTTGCTTTCTTTTGTGTAATCTTATCATCACTGGGGTTGAAAACGATGTAATTTTTGCTCCTTTGAGTAGTTGCCAAAAAAGCACTTACGTCGGAGTATTAGTGTATCATTTGGCTAGCACATCACATAATGGTTTTTTTACAGCAAGTATTTAGCCGTGTTTTCATCCTGTGGGAAAGAATGATGGGTCTGTTTTGTGAAAATAAGAGCTTGTGGCAATGTGGACATGCAAGAGATAGAAACATAATGCAACAAATTAGTTTCAACACAGAGAAATGAAGTAGTCCAGGCTCCATATACATTCAACAGTGCTGGTTTCTTTCTTGCTCTTTTGTCTCTCCTTTTTACTCTTATTCTGAAATGTATTGTTGGCTTTTATGGGAGAACTTTGCAAGCAGAAACTATTTGAATTCAATGAGCTGCCTACTTGATTTGGGCATGAAGATGATGTATACTTGTATACATATGTATGTTTATGCAATGAATGTACACATGTAGGTAAAAATAGTAATTGTGAGCATGTGAGAGAGAGAGAGTAGTTGTTGGTTCCAAATAAGTATGACAAAATTAATCCTTTTTTTTGAAACTCAATACAAGCTCATGGAGTTATTGCAAGAACCAAATTTGCCTTATTATAGCCTGGACATATACTTTAGGTTTTGGCAACAGAAACAGTATCGTGAAGCAAAAGAAGTCTGATCATTCTAATTTTGTCTCAGAAAATGAAGACCTGGAGCAAAAAGTAAATTGCCTTTACATACTTTAGAAATAATTAAGCAGTTAACCATTGCAGTTTGAGGTGATCCCATCATATCCCAACTAAATAGTGGTTAAGTGAATCTCTGTTGTAATCTGAAATCAAACATTAACTTGGAAATCATTCGTGCTGTGATCCCCATCTTTTCAATCTATGTGTTTTACAACCTGCCTTAAATAATATTGTCTCACCTCTGTCAGAAAAATGTTAGAATTGCTGTTTTAAAGTTTTCCCTTTCTTAGACTTTATTTATTAAAATATCCCAGTAAGTTGTGACCAAGATTTCTATTTCTTTGTATGAAAAATTCACCAGAATATCTCCCAGCATTTGCCATGTAATTGTATAATCTGTTTGATGTCCATCTTCCTTTTTTCCAGCAGGCACTTACCCATTTGAGCAGTTACATGCGCATTTGTATTTTGTCATGTCTGAATTCAGACCGAGAGTCTGGAGATGCCAAGTACGTGCCTAACTTATGCAAAAAGGACTGGAGTTGAGCATATGGCTGCATGGCTTCTAGGGAAAAAAAACAAAACCATTTAGCAAATTTATTAGGGCTTTATAGTTAGTTATCATCACTAGTTGTACTAAAATACAACCAAAAAGATTCCATAGCAGAGACTTCATGATGGAATAGATCTTTTGGGTGTCTTCCTGTTGTTGCTAATTTACAGCCTTCCATAGCTTCTAAAAACATCTATGAATTGTTCTTTGAAAGCCTTTCATCCTGAAGGGCGCTGGGAAACCACAGAGCTCATTGGTGTTGGCTGAGTCAGGGTGCTCAGAACCTGCCCTTTGGGTGCCCGGGTCTTCCCTTTAAGGGCTTTTATTGCTACAAAAACATGCTTGAGAAGGGGTTCTCCAGACTGCCTTAGTACTTCAGGATTATTCTCCTTTGAAAAACTGGAAAGCCCCTGCTGCCGTACCATAAATGAGTCATTAGAAAAATGAGATGGGAGAGACGGGGGATGAAGGCTCTTCTGCAATCCCAGCTCATGCACGAGCTGTGGCTTGCGGGAGGAAGATGCACCCAGGGTTTTCCAAACATTTGATTTCCTAACCAAGGAAGTGAGCAGAGCTTCACCTCTCCTGTGCTATTTGAAGAGTGATTAAAAGCAAAGGAGAGAAGGTGAGTCAACAGTGACTAAAGACCATGCATAAATTCCTGACAAATGGCTGGCAGGGGAGACACAGAGCAGAAACCTGAGGCAGCCTGGTTTTACTTTGAGCAGCACTTTATCTTCACTGAGATGTCACCACTGTGTTATATCATTTCCTCCCTACAGTATGGCTGTGGAAGAACAAGACGTTCCCATAATGGGACAGCACAAGCAACTGGGATGTTTTTCATGGCTGCTTTGGGGTGCCATCAGCCACAACAGCACAAAGATTTGGGGCAGGAGGTGTAACACAGGGAGAAGAGCTAACAAATGACCTTTGCAGTAGTGTGATCGAGTTAAGCCCACCCAAAAATAATAGTTGAGGTAAGAGTTTGTTCATGAGCTGTGTCCTCCCAGAAGATCATTACCAGACATTAAGGTAGATGGGAGCAAACTTGCCACACTAGATTTTTTTGGAATGCTTGTGTTACCCTTGATAAAAATCTTGTTGGTATTTGGAGCAGAATACCTCTGATATAGACACTTAGCCTGGCTCTTGCTACACTCTTCCATTACTGCTAAAATCCTAGCATAAAGTTCATAAAGTTATTCTTGCTCAAAATGAAAAAAAAAATGTTCTGTCCCAAATTTTTAGGTGTTATTTTTCAATATCCATGCAGAAATGACTGTTCCTAGTGAAGCTGAGCTTCTCCAGGGTTCCCTGTCCTTGTTGTGCCAGCCATGTGTAAGCTGCTGGTAACCCCTGTGCCCTGCTGAGGCCTCACCATGTGGATGCACACCCCAAATGTGCAGCCTGGATACAGCAGCGACCATCACTGCAGGGCTGGACACACCTCAAGCCTTCCTTGTCAAAGAGTCTCCAGAAAAGGAATGTCTTGTGCAGAAAGAGCATTAAATAAAATGTAAGCTTCTTGAAGCAGCTTTTTTTTTTTTTTTTTTTTTTTTTTTTTTTTTTTTTGTGTGGAGAAATACCTCCTTACCCACAGTGAATTCATACAGATTTTTAGAAAAATATGCTCTCTTGTAGGGTCTTGTAAGATGGCATGAGCCAAAGGGCTCTGTGGAGCCTTGTGTTGCAGTCAGAGTTCAAAAAGGTGAGTTCCCCTGAGAGGGAAAGATTGGTTTTCTTGTTTAATGTCGTCTCTTGTTTAAACTTAGAGATTTGAATAGCCCATTTCTCTTTTTGTTGGGGTTTTTTTTCTGAAAATGTTTATCTTCATGTCTGAAATATTTTGTGAACTTTGCTTTCCCATCCCTGTAAAGGGTATCTCTTAGATAAGTTCTTGCTTCTTTCATTTTCCATCTATAATTGCAGAGATGTAAGAGAAAGAATGTGCATTTTCATAGAACATGGAATTTGACATGAAGTTGTGGTAAATGTATTTGCTCTGCTTGTTTCCTATTTGTATTGACTTTCCATTAATATCCTGGCATACACATGCATATATATGTGTATGAATAGGACTGGCAACAGATAAAACAGGCTAATGGCAGAGAATGTTGGAGGGTGAGGGGCAGCTTTAAACTCTTTTTAGTGTGTTTTCCTAAATTTTTTGACCACCTAAATGGGCATGTGACAGGTATGCTTGCTAGGAGCCAGATGAAGGATTTAAATTTCAGTTTTCAGATGACAAATGCTGCAATGAGTGATGCAAATCATGAAAATTAGTTGCAGAAAATTTAAAAATGTTCCAAAACAATTGCAGACTCTTTGCTTGCTGTTTGCAGGGAGAAAGCAGAATTCATTAAATAAATAATTTGATCCAAATGATTTGTCCAGTTGCTGAAGGAGCTAGCAGGATGTCAGGAGTTGTGAACTAGTTTGGTTACAGCTATAATGATGAGGAATTAAATGCAGAAAAGCTGAGGGGTTTTTAGAAGCAATTCCCAAGCTGCTATATTGTTTTCTTTAAGTCTCTGAATGAGTGTTGCTGAACATTGGGGCTGATGAGCTCAGCAGAGAGCTCAAGGCTGGTCACCACAGCAGGCAAGGCACTCTGGGGCTGTGCACACCCTGTGCAAGGGCATCAGGAGAGCTTCTCATGGTCCCCTGTGCTGCAATTCAGAAAATCTCTCATCCTTTTCCACCCTGAAAGTGCAAAGAGATGACAGAAACTGCTCAGAGGGCACTGCCCCTTTGGGGATGGCTGGGCATGGGGCTGCTGGCTCTGCTGGTGCTCTGCCTCTTCATCCTCACCACCTGGGTTGGTAAGAAAAGGCTTTTCCAGTCTAAAAATAAGCAGCTGGTGTCTGGAGTCTGTTTGTGGGAGCGTGTGTCTGATATGTAATTTGAACTTGATTGCAAGGGCCCTGTAACCTCTCCTGGAGCCGGTGCTGCCGCCCTGGAGCCAGCTCCCCTCTCCCGCAGGTGTCCAGGCCCTCTGTGGACCTGGGCTCTGCACTCCAGGCACCTCCAGCTCCTCATCCCCGTTATCTGTGGGGCAGAGATGACTCACAGCACCTTCTATGGCTTTCACTCCTCTGCCACTGCTCTGCATGTAGCTACTAAAACCCATTTATTTGGCAGCCGCTGAAACCTGACACTGATGATGATGAGCAAGGGAAGGCAGAGACCTGTTGTTTCCAAGAGTGAATCTTAACTGCAAAAGCTCGATGTTTGCTGCAGAGCACTTTGGGAAAGCTGTGGGTGTCTTAGGATGCTGCTGCTATGAATGGGGCCAACTTGGAAATTCATTTTTGGATCTCATCTTCCTTGCCTGGAAACTTTTGAATCTGCGGTGTTGACAAGGCAATCTCAAGGATACATTTTTCCTTGTGAATTGCTTATATGTGCTGGATGGGACCTCTCCTTGTCCAGACTTTGGATGCAGCATTCAATTAGAAGAAAAGTGGTACTAATGGGGAGAGGGACCAATGAATTTTGGTGTTGATCCCATCACCAAAAAGCTGATGCACAAGCCAGGCTGTAACTCTGCTCATGGTGCTGGCTGAGGAGGGTTTCCATACAGCTTGAATAAACTATGTCCATCTTGGTCCTATTTTATAGCATGGAAATAAGAGTGGATTTGGAATATGTAGCTGGAAAACCAGGTGCAGCATTGATCCAATTTCCATTTTATCCAAATAACCAGACCTTAGAGAAGGGGTTCTAAGGGAAAGGGGTTTGGCAAGCAATGAGAAGAGGCCCAGTCAAATTTCTCCAGTACCAACAAACTCCCCTGGCCTTCCACATATTTCAGAACCATCTCTCCAACTCAGGGACCCCCTTGGCTATGGGGTTTCTGTGTCACAAAGGCTGGCTCTGGCAAACATTTTTAGAATCACCATCTGTCAGCTTTTCCTTCAGGGATCCCCATTTACAATAGCTTGTATCCAGGCCATGTGCAAATCCCACTGGGCTGAAACTTGGCCCTGCACAAGGTTGGCCTGGATGCAATTAACAAACACAAAATTTATTCAATTTAGTTTGGCCAAAAATATAAGATTCTTTTGTTTGCAGATGCTGAAGTTTAGATGCCTTTCCAAACTTATCAAGGACAAGGGAACCACTTTGGAGAAAATAACAGCCAACCAACCACTTTGGAGAAAATAACAGCCAAGCCCAAAGTCATCCTAGAATTCAAATTGAACTTGAAACCTATGCACCAAGTAATTTGTGAAGCCTAGAAATTAACTTCATTTTTCCTGATCCATTTTTGCTGCTGTCACTGAACTTCATTGTTCTAACTGGCCTCTAGATAGAAACACTGAAGTATCAGAAGAAGAAAACCAGTCCTTGCAGCATCTAGGGGGGGTACAGCAGGAAGTATTAGAAATCTTCTGGGAATTTTTCAGTTCCAGGAGATTCAGAGACATATTTGACCCAAATCCCAGAGTTTAGGGGTTAGGACTGTCTTGGGAGCATGTCTAAACTGCTTTGGTCTGGAGATGTGGCTAGGAATCTTGTAAGATCAAGATCTGTCTCTCTTGATTTTCCACCCAGGCTCTACAGTTTTTAGGTCTTATCTGCCAGACTCCAGGATGATAAACCTCCTGGTGCCTGATTTATCTGTCTTAGGAAAACCAAGGGCTGAGTCAGCCTTTGCATCTTTTTTCCTGAGTTCTCACCAAAGTGCCAGACCACTTAATTTATTCCTACCTCCATGCAGGTACCCCACAGAGCTACTATCCAGGACTCGTGCTTCCTTCCAGCTTCCAAGTCCTGCCTGCTCCACTGACACTGGTCCAGGGAGGCTGCGATACTCCTTCCTGAGCTAAAGGGTGGGATGAGGCTGAAGGGCCCTCTGCACATCCCAGCAGCAAGCAGGCCTTGTGCAAAGAGCAAATGCAGTGCATGGCATGAAATTCTTGCACGTAAACATCCCCCAGACTGTGTTACTGTCAGAGAGGCAACACCGGAGTGTTTGTAAGGATGATTTCTGTTACTTAAAGGGAAGCTGCCCCAGCCATCTCCAATGAAGCAACACCCAGAGGCAGTGGGGATGTGTGGCCACCTCTTCTCCATCCCTCCCAAACGTCCCTGCCATTAGAGGAGGGGAAGCAGATCAGGTTTGATGAACCCACCCAGTGCCCCCTGCAGCAGCCAGCCCCTCGCTGTCAGAGGAGATAGTGTGCTGTTAGTATGCTCTGAGTATGCTGTTAGTATGCTGGGGCTGTGCAGCTCCTCTGCCATCTTCATTCACCTTAGAAATGTGAAGTTTGAATGGTTTATCTCTATTAATCACCAGCTCAAAAAGCTTTGTGCACCAAGGGCCGCAGATAATTAACTTCACTATACTGCTTGTCTTATCAGTATCAACCTCTTGTCCTCCTGTGAAACAGTTAAAACCATCAGCCCCTTTTTACTTTTCCATTTAACTCTAATGCTTTAACACTGATGTTCTAAATGGCCCTGCGATTCATACTTATTAGACAAACCTTTCTTTCTGCATCGCTTATATTTTTTGATAATTGCCCATGTATGTTTCTAAGGGGATCAACAGCTTTTCATGCCACTATACTAGTAATTAAAGATTTCTCACAGTCTTTCAGATTTTTCTTTACCTTCTTTTCTTTGATAAGTATAATTTGCTGTTTAATTGGGGAGGGAGTGGGGGGAGAAAACTGGTAATAGCAATAGGGTAACTGCATAGGAAAAGGTTTTGTTTAACAAAATTCTCTAATTTTAAAAAAATCTACATTGTTTCCTATTTTTGTCCCTTGTCTTGCTGAAACTACTGTTCTTCCAGCACTGTAAAATATTATAGTAGTCCAGTGAGAGGAAAGGGAGAGGCATGACAGAGAAACCTCACAGGGCTCCCTAAGAGCACCGTCCTGCATCTGCAGAGGATAAAGAGGTTTTTAGACAACCTGTTGGACCTGTTCTCAGCTCCAGCCAGAGGTGAGTTCCACTGTGCCAACAGAGAGAAGATGCTGGGTGTGGAAGAGCCCCATTACTTCCATGGCCATCTCTGCTTCCCTAGACATTGCCTGGCTTGGGAGAGGTGTTTTGGGAGCTTTGAGTTAGTGTTATGGGGGGAGGATGGGATGTGGAATACAGAAACTCTGTTGCTGTGACAGCCCATCTGGCTCTGTTTGCACAGGTGAGACCATTAGAGCTCAGAGGTCCCAATGCCTTCAGTCTTCACTAAAGCTACTCTGAAAAATACTACTCAATACGTCCTGTTGTAATTCTTAAATGAATTCATTCTTCCCATGTACATGGGTTAAAGTGGCATTAATGCTTCTGTGGGACATACCTAGTGCACACTTCTAAACCTCAGTTCCCAAAGGTGTGTGATGGGAGTCTCTTTAGCTTTCCTTCAAAACAAAACATTTATGCAGTTGAGCAGAGAAGGACGGAAGTGTGACTCCAGTGCCCTGAAATGATTATACAGAAAAAGTCATCCAACACTGTCTTTTCAGACTTCTGATTTTTACAGCACCTCTTAGTGGGGGGAGGAGGTGGGAGCAAAGGGAAGAGTGAAGAGCTGACTCACATTTTTGACTGCTGGATATGGGCAACGTGTGGTGTTGTGCTCCTCCAGTCACTGTGCAGCGACCATTCCTTATCAGTGCTAGTGTTGAATTGCAAACCAAGTTCATGCAGAAGTCATTCACTTATTTTTTGAGCGAAGAATTCATACAACCTGTGATCTATTCTGGAATTATTCCCCAACAGGGAAGGAGGAAGAAAAAGGCTGGTGGTGCCTCTGCTGTGAATAATTCATCCCATCCTACCAGCGTGGGTGCTGAGTGACCCCTTTGCTTGGCCCCTCCTGGGGCTGGGGAGGCGGGCGGGATGCCTCCCGTATCTCCGTGTGCTGCTGGGGTTAATAGGGGCACTCAACACACACAAGCACACTCTAAGCGGGGTCAGAGGGCAGCCAACACATTGTGACCTAAAATTTGACAGCTTTTACTCATTCCATGTTAGGTGACCCCACTTCTCTTTGGGCAACTGCCTTGCCTGGTGCCTGTGCCTGGGGTGCACAGTACTGCCGGAGCCTGGCTGGTCCCCCCTGAGCACTGGGGACAGCAATGTCCCCTTGCACAGATGCACTCTTTGGCCTTATATTCCATATCCTGAATTGCCACTCAGTATCACCAGGGGAAATGAAAGCAAGAGCAGCTGTTGTGTGACCAGCCCCTGTCTCTCTGTCATCTCAAGACGCCTGAAGATGCTCATTTCTAGATGATTTGTATTTTATCCCACCAGGTCCTGGGGCTGTGTTGCAGCACAACCACCCTTTCCAGCTCACCACAGGATCCTGATGGCATCCAGGCTGCTGAAACACCAGAGACCTGACCCTGATCATGCCCACGTGTAACCATCCATCTCAGCCAGAGATTTATTTTTGGTAACTGCAGTGTGAATAGTAGTAAGATCTCTTCTCCTTCTTGTGCTCCAACCAACATCCCTGAGAATTCTCACTCATGCTTCAGTTTTCTCCCCTTCCCCTGAGACAAGGCTTTGAGGGCAATTCTCTTATCTCTGCTTGTTTTGGTATATTATGTGGCAGAGTGTCTCGAGGTGTCTCTCCTCTTTCCTCCTTTCCAGTTGTCTGTATCCTCCATCACTTTGTCACCCTCAGCTGCTTGTTAGTCTCTCTGTTTTCCTCCTTGTCCCTAGTTGGTCCATTTGTCATTTTTCCTCAGTAGTCCATGCTCCTTCCTCTCCCACTTCTTCTCTGCCTCTTGTTTCTCTCTTTCATTTTTTCCCCCCTAGTGTCGGAACTTCTTTCTTTGATTCCCCCCCTCCACCTCCCACCCTTTATAGTGCTGTTATCTGTGATTTTGGCAAAGAGCACATTTATTGGGGAGGAATATCCCCATGGCAACACAGCAGATGGTGACTTTTGATTAACTTGGCTTTTTTTTTTTCCCCCGACTGCCAAATCACAATCCGTCTTTGAAATTAAATCAGGCTGTGATAGCATCAGTTGTTCTGGAGAGGGGACGAGAGAGAAACAAGACTAAAGTATTACAGCAGGAGCCAGGATGTAATGCAAATTCATGTTTTTTAACCCCAGCAATAAAAACCCCTGTTCGTTGTGGGAACGGAAGGGACCACAAGAGAGGGAATAATAAAATAAAAAAATTAGATTAAGAAAATGTTATCACCCTACATGGTCTCCTCACTTTGACCACGCTGGAACGTGTGTCTCTAACACCAATGTCGCTCCTTGCCAAGTCACTTGATGCTGCTGGGCCTCATTCTGCAGCTGCTTTAACACCACTGAGGGTTTTCCTCATGCCTTGGGTAGTGGGAACAGGCCAGGCTCTTAAATGAGCAGTTCAAGCAACTATTTATTTACAGGAGAGCAGTGTCCAAAGTGGGAAGGAAAGAATTTGCAAGCAGCAGGAGGAAGGCAAGAAAGCAGCAGCTCCTGGAAGGCATTGGAGGGAGGTGAGAGGAATTCAGGTAAAGTGAGGAAGCCGAGGAGCTGGAAAGGTTGGATGGCATCACTGTGCCAAGATGCTGAGTGATCAAGGGCATGGGAAAGTGAGGAGCTGTCTGCAGTGGCACCAGGGAGGTCTGAGCCTGGGGAAGGAAGGGCACAAAGTTCTGCCAGCCACTGAAGAGAGAGTTACAGGGCATAGCCCCATGGAAGATGGGAAAGCAGATACTGAAGTCAAACAGTAAAGAACTTTCTTGAATGCTTGAGAAGTGGGTGGTATTCAAGTCCCATGAGCTCCTTTGCCTGGTGCTTTTTGGAGGGTAACCAAAGGTGAATGCAATTGAGTGCTAATTGTAGCCAAAGATAAAGGAGGGCTTGAAAATGAAAGCTGGAGGAGATGACTAATGACCCAATTCGTGGGTCAGTTCAATTTCATGGGAACTTAAGTGTTGTCTCAGGCTGGAAGGCTGCTGGACACTATCTCCAATTACTAATGCTCCCTGTAGAGGAGGTTACAAAGTGGTTGTCTGGTCTCAGCACTGACTCCTGTGGATGCAGTGAGTTTAGCAGTTATGGCTAAAGGCAGATGGTCACATTCGGTCTTGGTGAGGTTCAGATGAGGTAATGGAGTTTTATCATAGAATCACAGAATCCACTGGTTTGGAAGGGGCCCACCAGGCTTATCAAGTCCAACTCCTGGCTCTGCACAGGGCACCCCAACCATCACACCATGTGCTTGAAAGCAAAGTCAGAAACAAAGTGCTTCAAGGGTTAAAAACCCTTCCTCTCTAGGGTTGTAGCATGGTATTTTCTGGTACTGTGGAGAGCAAGCACACATGAGCACTTGGCAGGCATTGTGTCAGCCTTGAGACACTCATATTCTGTCATTGGCTGTCTTCTGCCTTCACAAGGAGGCTCTAGCTTTTCATAACACAGCCTGATAAAAATGTTTCTCCTGGGCTGCTCTTAATGTAGGATTCAAACCTGCACGCTTCCACAAAAACTTTAAAGATATAAGATTGTCCTGTCCTTTACATGAAAAGAAATAACAGAGAAGCTCCCGCTACACTTTCTAAGAAGCAGTTAATATTTTCTTACCCGCTAGGAGCTCTGGGCCACCACCATGTCTCTCCCACTGCTTATTTTTAGTCAAACTGGTACTTGTTCCTGCTCTGCTGCAGAGGACTCTGGGGGTTCTTAAGTTCTTCCAGGATAAGCTTTGTCCAATAGATAAAATTTTGCTGCAGATGTTGTTTCTTCTGTTCAAGATCTCAGCTCAGGAGTGTTTTGTGTATGCCATGTGTTAGATCTGATGTTATTTGAGGAGAAGATAAGATTTAGGTGCAGGAGATGAATCAGGTAGGGATGCCACTGGAGCTAAATTGGCAAGAGATATTGCAGGACCTGAATCTTCCCTGTGAGGCACAGGCACAAGGGAGAGCTCTAGTCTGCAGGGGTTCATGTGTTGGTGGGAAGCATCAGAGGAGGGTTTTGTGAGCACAGTGGGGTCTAAACCTCTGTTTAAATCTCAGTTTGATAGACAAGGGTCTCTAACCCATGGCTCATTCTGTATAGATGGCAATCCTAGTTCAGACAAGCATTTTTAGCTGCTGGGTGCTGTTTCTCCCCATTTTGGTCAGATTGTCGTTTGGTTTCGTGTCCTAGGCACCTTGCCAGTGTCTGTCTTTCCCCAGATCTCCCCTCAGTGTTCATGAATGTCCTGTAACCATGCTGTTCCCTCGCATGCAGCCCCAGGGTGGCTGCCATCCAGGGTGTAGAGCCACACGCCGCGTGCCTGCGCGCTCGCTCTGCCCCCTGGCACTGCGGTGCCCCCAGGTCTGGTACCCTCCAGAGGGGTGTGGGAGCTGCTGATGGACAGGAGCCAGGCCTGCCCTGCCCAGCTCTGCCCTTGGCTCAGCACACACCCCCCGAGGGTCCCTGCAGGGCTGGGATCCAGCCCTGAGCCCTTGCACAAAGCAGAGCAGAGCGGGGCCGAGAGCTCCCGCCTCTCGGGTTTGACACCACGGCACTGTGCGGCGGTGCCATGACACCAGCGCTCAAAATAGCATCAGGACAATTTGATTTCCTGCAGATCTCAGGATGGGGTCATAAAAACAGAGACGGTTCTGGAGAAATGGGATAGGGTGGAAATGTTTGTAGTGACATCACTGCCACTTCCATGCCAATGGCCTCCTACTGCTGCGAACATGTGATTGTGATTTTGCTGCACGCTCCATCAGAGAAGTGCCAGACTGGCCGGGGAGGGAGAGAGAGGGAGAGAGGAGAAGGGGCGGAAATATTCTGTTCTTGTATCTCAATTCAAATATCTGACAACAGCCTTGCAGCCTGGGGTGCTGTGTGATCAGGAGTGGGACCATCGAGCTGAGAGCTGAGACTGTTCCCAGATCAGCAGAGCTCAGGGCATTGCAGCAGCCTAACTGGGGGCTGAATAAGGACCTTACGTTTATGGTGGAGGGTCTTGGTCTGCACTGATGGGCTTCAGTGGAGATTTAGGTGGTTTTGTGCTCACCCTTTCTCACTGGTCCCATTTGCTTCTAATGTTAATTTTCTTGGCAAGAAAAGCCTACGGGCCTGAAATATGGCTACAACAGCAACTTCAGAGCTGTTATAGCCATATTTTAGGCCATTATAGGGAAGAACAGATCTCAGTGTTGGAGCTTCACCCATGAAGCGGAGAACAGTAGGGAGGGATTTAAGTAGCTGGGGATACAGGAAGAGAGAAGGGAGAAAAGAAAGGGAAGAAACAGCACTCATCACCAAAAATAAAACTGGATTGTGTCTGAGGACATTACAGGAGGAAATCGCATGTCAGTTGCTCCACAAACAGCACTGAAAGCTGCAAAGCCCATCTTGGTAGCAAGGTTCCATCCTCCCCAAGCAACAGCCAGTGGGGATCAGCCCTGGATGTGTCCAGCATGTGTAACCTTGGGGGGCTGCAGAGGGGAGCAGTATCTGCAGGGGCACAGGCAAAGGGATCCAGCTAATGCACCCGTCTATCAGATTAAGCTGTCAAAACCCAAACCACTTCCATCACTGTCCAAGGAGAGACTCTCACTCTGCTTAATGGGATGTCTGTCCTGTTGTTGTCACTCCAGGGAGAGGGGCCACTGCCACCACAGTGTGCAGCCAGCTGTGAGTTTAAAATCCTATTAAACAGGGACTAACAGTTGCAAAAAAAAAAAGCAGGTATCCCCTAGTGGGGATTTAAAGATGTTTAGACATAATTTGATTTTCCAAGCAGATGTCATTATTGTTAAACAGTTGCCCACTTGATATGTTCAAGTTGTTGGCTGTAATTGCTAAAATTAGCAGGTCTGCACAGAGCAAAGGTCAGTCGGTTAATATCGTGATTTAGTATTTTATGAAGTAATTCCAAATGCTTTTATGTATGTTTTTGTTTTTGCAGCCTAAGCCCACATTAAAGTAGTTGTGGGCCCTGCTAATAAAATAATGACTCAGCCTCTCAGTGCAGGCTGCTGGCCACACTCAGGGATGGAGCTGGAGCCACCCTCGCTCCCTGCTCTGCCCCAGGCAGCCGGGGCCACACGCTGGGCTCTGGAGCTGCACTCAGAAGGGAGGCTTCCAGCTGCCCCCAAGTGTGACATCTTCAGGCAGAGCTGGTGCTGGAAATGAACCCATCGAGTCCAGCAGAGACTGGAAGGATCATGGGCTGGTTTCCATCAGCAGCTCAGCACAAGGTTGTGCAGCTGGTACCCCTGGTCCTCATAGGGGGCTCAACTGCATGTGCAAGTGTGTGCAAGCACCTTCAGCCATGAACACACCTGAAAGACTCACCACTGACAGGCAAGGTCCCAAAATACAGGTTTTTGGAGGAGAGAGGCATTTTTGGAAGAGGAACAGAGAACTAGAATTGGGCAAGGCAAAGACTCACAAATTTGTGCTGTGGCTGGTTGGACATCTGGTGCTGCCTCCTCTGGTGCTATGGCTGCTAAATGGCATGAGAAAAAGTTTTTAAAAACCCCTTGAAGGTGTTGGTGTTTTGTTGGCAGGCTCAGTGTTAGTCTGATCCAATGTCCTGGAACAGAAAAGGGTTTGCTTCCAAGGCAAGGTGTGTTGGGGTTCACTTACAGAATTACAGAATGGGTTGTGTCTCTGTTACCTACTGTAACACAACCCATTCCAGGGGTGGTTTGGGCACACCTGGCAGATTTCTTGCTATTGCAGGGATCTGGGACTTTGCTAATGCAGATTGACCTGCTCTCTTACCACCAAACCTTTAGGATCTTGGTTTGTTTTGGTTTTTTTTTTAATCTCAGATATTTAGCTCACAGGAAGTGCTGTGAGGTGCTCTATGGTCTGCAGTGCACAGGAAGAAATGGAAGAGGATCTGCAGGTCCTCAACACTTTCTGTGTGAGCTGGTCCCTTCTAAATCTGTTCCCTTATTCCTTCCAGTAGGTTTGGGTATGTGCAGCTGCCAGAGCTGCCCCAGGAGATCCCTGTTACTGCAAGCAGCAATAGACACACTCTGACCCAGGGATGGAAAAAGGAAGAACTTGCTCTTAGGTGCTGCTTTAGATACCAACACAGGAGAGGGAACTACTGACCCGAGGCAAGAAAGGTCTAAGATACTCTTGCATACCTTTGTCTCAGATCAGGAAATATTGATGTGCATAAATAAATATCCCATTAGAGACAAGACTGAAGCAAAGTTTTAGCCCTAGGAAGCTGAAAAGGTTGAGGAGCTGGGAATTCAACTCTGGTCCAGATTTCCAAACATGTTATTTGGATCAAAGACCATTTCAGTTTCCGACACAAAACATGCAGTTTGATTTTTTTTTGTTGGTGTTGTTGTTGATTTTCTTTTGTTTGCTTGTTTTGGGTTTTTTTACCTTGGACTTCCTCTGAGGCAGCATAAGATAAACTCAAGAAGCCATCGCTCATTAATATAGTGTCCACAGGAGAAGTATTGGTAGAAATACTGACTCGTGTTTGTTCTGACCAAAATAATCTTTCTGTGTCAAATATTTTAAAATATTTGAAGTTCTCAGAGTTCCAGTGCCTGCAGGACTGTTGATGGCTTCCAAACTGTGGAGGAGCAGCAGACACAGTTTGTCCCTGCTCCCATTGCCACTGGCCTCCCTCCATGCACCCAGCATGCAGTTAAGCTTCCACTTGCTACCCAGTGCTGTCTTTTTCTCACTGGGACAGGGGCTTAACAGCCCTTAACATTATAAATACATTTTTTGCCTGTTTTTCCATGCTGGACATGGCATCAATTGCTAAGGATGGTGATTTAAGCTACATTTGTCTTTACAAGAGAAAAAGGCTTGAATAAGAGGTGGCAGCATTCTGGCTAATTTAACTTATTCATTAATGCTTAGAGTCCTTTACTAGCAACACTACCTCACAGTCTCCTTCAAAGCACAGGAGTCTGTTATTCTCATTTTACAGCAGAGGAAACAGATGCAAAGACCTGCCCAAACACAGGCAGCAATTACAATCTGGATTGAAGTGAAAATGTCCCTGAAAACTAGTTCCAGTCTCCAGGGAGACATCACTGGGCAGGGAAAGCTGGGAAACTCAAGGGGATGTAGCGTGGGACCAAAAACAAGAGGTGTGTAAGACTTTAAATGCTTAAGGTGACCTGGCCAAGCAAGAAACAAGGCTCAGCAGCTCATGTCAGCCCAGGGGAGGGTGGAAACATGGGGAGTGCATTCTGTAGCTCAGTGGAGGACAAGAACAGCATGCTGGCAGGCTGTGCAAGAAATGCATTGTGAACTGGCTCTTGCAGCTGTGAGCAAGACAATAAGGATGGTAAAGCATCATCTAAGTGTTCACATCCAGCTTTGCACAAAGAGGGAGCTAAACTCAGCCCCCTGGAATCTGTTGGCTCATGGTTTGAATTTAGCTCTTTGTGTTTGAATGACTCCAGGCAGAGAGGGAATATAGATTGTCCCAGTCTGAGAGCCAAATTCACCTTTTCCCTGCTCAGTTTGAGCCCCTGAGCTATGCAGTACTTCCATCAGGGTCTCTGGTCATAATGTGCAGGGCATTCTCAAGAAAGCCCCAGTTTTCTTTTACAGTTGGAGGAATGATGTTTTCTTCCTTCCTCTGTTTTTTTTTTGTTTTCTATGACATTCTCTCTCCTCTAGGCTCTCCATGTCCCACTGACCCCTGCCAACCTCCTTGCCTGTGTATAAAAACCTTTTTTCAATGGATATACATCTTCTCATAAACCAAAAGTAGGAAGGATATTCTTCACTTAGGGTTGTGTATGAGCATGACACAAGGCTTTATTCATCCAGCTGGTAAACTTTAACACTGGCATCTCAAGGACTGGGAAGGGAACCTATAGCTTGTTATAGGGCTCTCTTACGTGTCCACAAACCAGCTTGTCTCCTATTGCTGTATTAATCAACTTGGTCTCTTTGGCAAACCAGCAAGGTTGCTTTCACATGTACCTGTAATACATATTTACTGAATAATCACTATCTAGCACCTCATTCAGGCTTTGTGGACTCACACTCTTTAGTTTAGCATAACTGTATCTTTACCTGAAACATTTTTTTCCCAACCATTGAGAAGTCTGCATCGATTGTGTCAAGAGCATTTATTGACACTCTTGTAGTAAATCCCATCCGTTGAGCTATGAGAGCACATCCCACAGCTTGCAGTCAGTGCTTGCAGTGACGTTAAGAATTCAGGTAGTCTCTCCCGTTGATTATTACAGACTTCAGCTGGCCATCCTCTTCCACTTCCTTTGTCTCCTGCCCATCCTCAAAGATTTTCCGGGTGGTGATAGTCTTGCCATTGATCACTTCAGTAGTGGTTATCACTGTTCTGAGACCGTATGGCCCAGATGTGTTTTCAGCAAAGAAGGAGGTGGGGTGCCCGCTGGAACAGAATGAATTCCGTTGCACAAACGGCTCCCTGGGCCTTCCTGTTCTTCCACTGCTGCTCTGCCAGTTCTCACCATTGATTCTGATGTCAAAAGGGTTCAAGAAAATACATGTAAATGGATACATGCCTCCAAAGAACTCGTCTTGATGGGTGAATCCATGATGAGAATCAAAGAAGCTGTTATAACTCTCCGAGGCTCTCTCTCTGCGGGCTCTGCTCTCCTCAATAGACTTGTCATAGAATAATCGCTTCTGAGGGTCAGACAAAGTCTCATATGCTTCAACAATTTCTTTGAATTTCTTCTCAGCTTCCTCCTTGTTTTTGGGATTCTTATCAGGATGCCATTTTAGTGCCAGTTTGTGGTAGGATTTCTTAATAGCATCCTGTGAGGCATTTTTTTGCAGTCCAAGGACTCTGTAGTAATCTACCATCTCAGAGGACACCTGGGGTTGTTTGGAAGATGCCTGGTTTTCTCTCTCCTACCAAGGCTGATCAGCATGCAGAGGGTAGAGAGATGTTCAGCCCACCCCATGAGCTGCTCTGCCCTGCTGCAGTGCAAGGACACCAAGAGCTGCTTGACCACAGACATTCTTTTCAAACCTGTTGCTCACAAACCGTGCGATTGTGACCTCAGAGAGGGTTCAGCCAATCCTGGCTCTGTTGTCCTGACCACATTCCAGGGTGAGTTGGTTGTCACTGGCCTTCTGTTTGTAAATGTAGATCATGCACATGATGTTGTAGCTGCTGGATGTAACTGTGCTGACACAGGTGTGATGTAGGACTGCCATAGAATCCTAAAATGGTTTGGGTAGGAAGTGGCCTTTTTTAAAGGCCCTGTCCCCTGCCATGGGCATGGGACTACTTCCACTAGAATTGGTTGCTTAATGCCCCAACCAAACTGGCCTTGAACACTTCCAGGGATGGGGCATACACAGCTTCCCTGGAAAATGTCTTTCACTTTCACCTTTGTGACTTTGTCAGATTACTTTTTGCCTGAACCCACCCTGCAGTGCAATTCTCAGATACTCGCTGTGGGTTCGTGTGCAATCCAGGGAAGTGTGGTGTAGTCAGATCATATTGTCCATGGGACATAATTCCCTATGGCAGGAGTTACAGGGAAGCTGCAGTTTAGCTACCCATAGTTCAGAAAGAGCGTGGACAAATCAGAGAAAGCCCAGGGAAAGACCATAGAATGTGACTAAGGGATTGGAAAATGCGCTCTGGAGTGAGACTTGGGGAAAGAGGAAGTTCCATGCCGGCTACATCATAGTCAGCAAGAACCTGCAAGGGAGCAGAAATTCAGTGACACAGGGATCTTCAGGCTCCCAGACAAAGCAACTGGAAGGAATCATTAGCCAAATTTAAATTCAAAATACATTGCACATCCTTTTTTATTAAGGTAGCGAATCACTAGAACTTCCCCATGTGGCCATTTTTAAACCCTGAATGGGAATTTTTCCTAAAATCAAGATTAGATGGGCATCATAATCTTTTCTTAAATTATAGACAAGCATAACCCTTTCAGAAGACCCTCATTTTCATGTTGGTAGTAAATTAAATTGCCAGAATTGCCAGCCTTAGCCTCTTTTCTATGTGCCTTTTTGGATACCTGTCCCAAGGTGTGTTTGCATGTACAACAGGGATGGCCCAGGAACTTGACACAGGCAATCAAATCTAGGGTTATCCTGCATCTGTTTCTATTCCTTGGATTTGCCATTCTGGTGGGAAATACAATATCCTCAGAGGGAAACATTGCATGAAGAAGATCTCCAAGGAAGTGCCAATAATGAGAATTCATCTGTCTGTAACACAGTGTCATAAACACCTACTAATAGCAGCATATGTTGCAGATCACTGCCCTCTTTTCCATTATCCCACACTTTGGGAAGAAGTCAAGAGGCAGCCAGACCAAAGAGCATGTGCACAGCGTATGAGCTGGCTGCTGTCCTGATACACAACCAGGGTGGGGGGCTCTGAAAGCAAGGGGCATGTCAGCCTTGAGACAGCAGTGTCACAGAAGGAGGAAGGCAATTGAGCTGACACATGCTGGGAGAGGTATTTGTACTGCTGGTGTTCCCACTGGTCAGTGATGGGGCAGTAGCATGGAGGTGCCTGCCAGACTTGGGCTGTAAAAATTGCCACAGGGCAGTGCAGGTCTGGGGGTTGGAGCTGAAGTAGGTGGAAAGGAGCAAATGAGCTCACAGTCCTGTGGGCTCACCTCACTGGACAGATCTCAGCTTCTGCCTCCTTTGGCACAGAAGTCTTCTTAATTACAGGGCAGTTGTGCCACATGAATTATTTTTCTGCTGGATGTTGCTTGTTCTGTAGAAATGGCAAAAGTAATCTGGGCCCAACAGCAAGCTGCTGCAGCCCATTTGAGCTCAGAGGGCTCCTTGCATTCCCAAAAGACCCTGAAGTGGTTTTCTACACTGAGGGGAGAGCTAAGACTTGATTGCTCACTCAGACTGTAGTCTTGTGCTTGAAATCTTAATGAAAGGGACTAGATTTTTAAGGACTGTCCGTTGGACTTGAGGGTGATCCAAGCTTACCACCCACAAGTCCCCAGCAGCTCCTAGCCACTGCCAGCACGGTCCTTTTGCAGATGCTTGGCAGAAATTTCAAGAAAGCTTGTTGTTCCTACTCTCTATTACCCAGAAGAGAAAATGGGACATCAGAAAAGCCTGTTGGAGAGGGTCCCAGGCCTGTTATCAACTTTGAGGAGTGGGGCTGGGCGAGGAAGGGAGGTGGCTGCCTTTTGCTGTGTCTTTGCAAAGCGTCTCTTCCCCTGCTTGCTTTTGATGCTGTGAGCCCATCTCAGACTGGCTGGCGCACTGGGTTATCTGTCTTGGATTTAGTGCATCCTACCCCGCTGAAAAGTAAGGAGTGTTTTTCTCCTGTCGTCCCCAAACGGAGGATGCTCACTGCCTGTCTGTCTGCTGCCTGCAGCAGGCGTCAGTGATTAGCAGCCATTCAAGACAGGCCACTGCTGTGAGCCAAAAGGGTTTGCAAGGAAAAAAGAGAGGGTCAAGGAGAGGCAGGGAGAAAGGGAAATGAGACATGCACACATCGAGTAACTAGACCCAAACTGGCCTGGCAGCCCCATCCCTAGAAACCAAGGCTTTGAAATGAGAAATGTTTTTCGTATCTTAAATCTCAAGTACAAACAATAAAAGCCCGCCCAGACTGTGTTCTTTGAAGAGAAAGTACGAGTGACCTGAACAGTGGTTATCAGCAGCGTCATTAAGATAAACCCTTAACATGATTTAAAGCATCCGAAACTGAAGGCAGCACTTTCAGATACTAACAAAATGGTCTGACATTGGGGATGAAAATCAATAGTAATCTGATGTCACTAAAAATACTCAAAAGTGTCCCATGGCTGATGGAGGTGAGATTAGTGTAAATATTTGTATTCTAATCAGTGGCACGCGAGGGCTGGAGGCAGCCTTTCTGTCTATTTAATTAATGGAGTGGCTTTTTAAAAGGATCCTAATCATATGTGATTGTATCTGCTTATCAACATTTTTGCTAATTAGATGATATGGAGGCAGTCACTCTGCTAATTCCCTCATCCAAACAGCATATCCTGCACAGATAAAGTACAGTCTCTTTTTAATAAGAAACAATCATGAGACAGACTAACCTTAATGGTGCTTATTATCCGAGGATCTTTGGGATTTTCTTTTCTACCCGCCCCCTCCTTCCTTTTCCTTCATTCTTCAGTATGCCAGATGGATGTGGATGTCCCCCCCAGTTCCCCACTCCAGGCACTGCCATGTCCAGCCTTCTCTTCCCTCCCAGCCAGATATTGGGTCTGTAAGGGCAGGAATTGTCAGCCAGCTCAGGATGGGGAGCAAAACAGAAGGCACCATGTAGCAAAATGTCCCAAACTTTTTGTCATCCAGATGACAGGAGATCCCACCATGCAGCCCCAATCCCTGATCTTGCTCTTGGAACCCCAGCGAGCCCTAGTCCAGAAAGGAATGAGTGCCTCCAAGTTGTGAAAAAAACCTTTCTATTATTATTTTGATACGATTAATATTAGGAAAAGTTTCTTCAAGGAAAGGACTGTCAAGAATTGTATCAGGCTGCCCATCAACCAGCAGTGGTTGAGTCACCATCCCTCAAGGTATTTAAAAGCCATCTGGTTGTGGTGGGTCAGTGGTGGGATTGGCAGCACTGGGTTAATGGTTGGACTTGGTGATTTTAAAGGTCTTTTCCAACCTAAAGAATAATTATTATTGTTGTCACCGTGGTCTTTTCTGTTTTAAAAGCATCTGAGGGCAGAGGAGGTGTACACAAGTGATTTCTCGTCAGCCCTGTTGATTCTGTGACAAGGCTGGGGTCCTTTTATCTAAGCCAACACAAGTCAGAGACATTTGTTCCAAGTCCTTTGACTATCCAAACAAACACGAGTCGAGCTTTGCTCCACCAGTCAAGCTGTCATTAGATGCCTCCCTGCAGGTCAGCCCTGTTGGGGGTGACGCTGTGCTCAGCCTTGGAGTGACATTCCTGGGGATGATGGTCAGGGATGGGCACACTGGGCCCTCCTCCCACTGGGGCAGAACAGAGGAACCTGCCTGACTTCAGAACAAGACTGAAAAATAAATAGAAAATTTGCACTGAAGAATGTGTCCTCACCTCTCAAAATACAAACGCAACACCTAGGTAAGGAGAACCCATCCTGAATGTGTGTACCTCCCATCCCATCTGGGTGGAGCACTGGAGAAGGGGAGGTGCCTGGCACTTATTTTCAGGAGGTCTGGAGTTTCCCTGCTGTTTTTGCAGCTGTGATTGTTGAACAGAAAAGGCTTAAACTACATGAGTTCCCCACTCTGTACCGGAGGGAGCATCAGCATGTCCTGTGCATTGATCCCACGTGTCAGGCTCAGCACAGAGGTTGGATGTGGGATGGGAGATGGGGTGGCTCTGGGGAGTGCTGACTGGAAGAGACCCCCAGAGGCTGGGACACAGAGCTGGGTCTGTTTCCAGCTTTTCTGGGGCTCAGGTTGGGGCTTAAGACTAAACCAAGGACCAGGCAATAAGACAACCATCTCTTCTGAATGGTAGTGGGGAAGGGCAGGAACCTCAAAAAAAACATTATCTTTTGAGTTATGGAGACAAAGAGGCCTGGTCCTACTCTTTGGTCTGGTCCCAAAGAGTCAAGAAGGAGCCTGACATGTTTTATATGTTAGACCATGCCCCATATACAGGGCTGGACCTTGCTTCAGTCTTGGAAAGCCCAAATGCTATTGTAACTGATGTCCATGGACTCTGATCCCAGCAGAGCTCAGAGCACTTTGGTTTCACTGACTGGATCATCTCCACGTGTCTTTGGCAGTATCCTCTCCAGACATGGCTATGCTGAAGTTGTACTCAGCAACACGGTTGGCTGCTCCTTCTACCATCCCTCTTTGGCATGGCCTCTGGCCCTAAATCCTCTCCATGTAACGCACAGGAATTAATCCAATATTGACCACTTTCCCAGAGGGGCTTCCTGCTGCTTGTTCCATGACTGAGAGCTACAGCTTGAAAAGAGGAGGGGCTTCTGGGGCAAGGATTGCATTGCAAGCCGTTGAGTCCTGGGGCTTAATGAGGTACTGCTTATCAGCAAAGCATGCTTATCTGGAGCCCGCCAGTGTACCTGCTCCAGCCCCATCATGAGTGAACATGTTTTACCACCCAGTTGCAGGGAGCTGGGAGCACGGTCAGATGGCACAGTTCACCTAATGTGTGGTAACTCGTGAAGCCACAGCAACTTTATCACTTCACAACATCCATACATAGCCACAGCCTTGAATCTTCGCAGGGAGAGAAAGGATGATGAGTTACTGTTCTGGGATTTTCTCCCTGTTTCCAGTCAGTGGGAAGTGGTATGTGGAGCATTCATTTAATAAACCAGAGGGGAAAAGCTGTAGATCAGCTTCTCATTATTTCAGTGCTGGCTCACGCCATCACTTGGGTTTGTGCCTGACAGTTCAGTGTGTTATTTGAGGCCACTCAAGCATTCTGCAGAAATGATGCCACCCTCCTCTGAAAGTGTGAGGTTCATCCAAGCAGGGAAGGTCTGACTCCATTAGTAGGTTTATCGGTGCTTATTTCATCTCAGTTTGAGGCCTGTTAATGAAGAAGGTGCTCACTTTGCAGACTAGTCCCTGTTGAGAGCCAGCTCTCTAGCAGGAAACCTCCTGGAGATGTTTTACTGATGCAGACCTCTGAAGCAAAGCAATTCTGTACAGGTAAAAAATGCACCAGTGGTGCTGGTTTGCAGGGCAAGGGGACAGTCCCAAGTGGTACAAAACTTAGGTGAGGGTCCTGGTGATGTGCGCACAGACATGCAGGAGGGATGGTAAGTGTTTGTGCCCCCATATTTTATAATGTATTTTACCCACATCCATCAAGGGGGCCCTGGGCAACCCAGACAGCTGGTGAGGGACTGACCAATGACTTTAATGGGAATGGGAGCTGGGTAAGAACACTGAAGCCATCAGGAAGTGTGTTCTGGTCCTGCCCATGGGCACTTTGTACATAGGGCTGATGGGAACAGTGAAATTTCCACACTGCCTCAGCAAAGGTTTAGTCTGAGTTTATTGCTGAGATTAAAAGACTGGAGAACACAAATTGTAAATGTGATGACTTAAGAGCTCATAAATTCAGTATACAGCCCCATTCCAGAGAGCCTGCATGCGGTGCAGCCGCACTGCCTTGGGCTCACAAGTTTGCCCTTGCTCCCATTGCTCAAACCCACACCCTGCAGGGAGCCCTTCTGCCCTGCCTGGCTCCCAAAACGTTGCATGTGTGTGTGTGTGTGTGCACAGATGCTTGGAAACAAACACACACTGGCCAGGGACGCTGTCCTGCCCGTGCACAATGGGAGTTTGCTGCTTATGTACAGACAGGGACACCCTGCTGCTGCTTCAGCCCAGAAACCAGCACTAGTGCTGGAGCTGTATTGGCAGTCACTGCAGGGAGGGAACGAGTACAGGTCCTTGAAGATGAGCTCCTGGGAGGAGAGACAGTCCCCCCCTCACTGAGGAGCCATTTGCTTGCATTTACCTGCTGTGCAAGTGTCCTTGCTCGGTGCTTGCAGGGGACTCCATGTTCTTACCCATGTCCTTGTGTGTGGGCAGCAGGAGTTGCATGGGCACACGTGGAATCAGTCAAAGCAGCATCACTTCTTGAGTGGAGAATGCCAGAGTGGGAATGATAGAGCTTTTAGAGAGACAGACAATGCACAAGTCCCTCCTCCAGTTTTTCACTTATCCCCCATGCATCCTCTACCCTGGGGCTGAGTGAGCCCTGTGAGCAGAGGGCTTGAGGAGAGCTTCTTGAGCAGCGCTCAACCTGTCGAGATGATTCTGAGGTGAGTTGTGATTGGGTTCATACAACTGGGTTGCAGCTGTCACTGAGCTGGTCCAGAACAAAGTTCCTTGATAAATTGCCTAAGTGTAGTGAGCACCTTTGGCATAATGTGCTTTCTCTAGGAAGATGGAGAGCTGGAAACCAGCCTGCTTCTAGGATTCACCCAGCCCATGCCAAAAACATGGCTTTTGGTCTGGGAGCCCTAACGTGGGGATGGAACACCCAGTGCCAACCTGCTGTCCTTCTGAGGGCACAGCTAATGACATAGTCTGAGCAAGGAGAGCTGGGGACAAATCCTCAGAGAACACCAGAAGATACAATAGGATGCTTTTCTTCCCAGCCAAGTGGACCAAGCCCTCAGCACACAGTAAGCATGAAAGGGATGGGCTTGGCAGTTGGTTCCCTGTCCCTGCACAATTGTCCGGGGGTCAGTTCTTGGGGAAGGCTGTGCTTTGGCTGTCTTGAGGTAAGCCTCAGACTGCTTTTGAAAGACAGGGCCCTGCAGCCCCCTGTGCACAGGCCCCAGCCCCAATGGCATGAGTGGGGCAGCACTGAGGCTCCTCTGAGTACAGGGGTTCACTTTCAGGGTCCAGCACAGGGGCCAACAGCAGCACCTGCAGTAATGCACGCCAGCCTTTCAGCAAAGACAAGTCCTCCAGTTCCTGACATGTTTCTCTGAATGCTGTTTCTCCCCAACAGCATTGCTGGGTGTTTCCCATCTCCCAGGTCCAGGCCCAGAGCACACAGTTTTGGCAGTGTTTTGTCTCAGAGATGGTTCTGGTCTGTGGGGACAGTCATAGGTGCTGAGGGTGGTGTTTGGTACACCTGGTGTTTGCTCATTTCTCAGACCTTCTTTTACTGAATGAGGAACAGAAGAGGGAGAGGTTGGGTTGTTTGGTGCTTTTTAGAATCATTTTTAATCACTGTAACACCCCCATTCCTGGTCTTTTGCTTTTGCAGTAGATGTAGCACTCTTGCCACAAGAGCATGTGCAGATGTAGGGCCATGGGTGCCTGTGTGCATGGCTGGGCAGATGAGGCTCAGGGTGCAAACCCAGAGGCAGAGGTCCTGCCTGAGCAGACTCAGAACACTCTGTGTATATTGGCCAAACCATGCTGCCTTTTCCTACCCTGGCTGGGCTCTATTTGGCAGTTTTGCGGCCTGGCAAAAGTGTCTTCCCTTGTTTCTCTCCACCCAGACCCTTGAAAAGTTTGGAAATTCACCTGAAATATTTGCCATTCCTCAGCACCCCGTATGTGTGACCCAGCAGAACTGTCCTTTCCCGGGACTGGGCTCTGAACGCAGAGCAGAGATAACATTTAACAGGCAAAAGCAGATGAGGAGGAGATAAAGGAATAAGGGGAGGGAGGGGAGGAGGAATGCAAAGGTATGTGGCTGCATGTTGTCTGTGTTTATGCATAAACAGGCTTGCTTATCGATATCCAGATGTGAGCAGGAGTGCAGGGTAATATCTCCCGAACAATAGAGCTGCTCGGCTGGAGGGGCGCTGCCGGAGCCTCCCCGGCAGACGCTGCCGCGTTATCAGGTTGCAGCAGGCGCTCGCATCTAATCAGGGATCTGAGCCCCGTGAGCCGCACCCGGGGGTTCGGAGGCTCCTCCAGTCTTCAGCCCTCTCTGCTCTCTGAGGGGAGAGGGCAAGAGGGGACAAAAGGGGGCAAGGGGGGACAAAAGGGGCGAAGCGTCTCCGGGGGTGGTACTGGTGTGTCTGGCTGCCCGGCTCCACGCTAAGGCAGGGATGCAGGAGCTGGTGTTGCCAGCACATTTTGGCAGGGATGGCACCGGGGTGACACTTAAGGCTCACCCAGCCCTTGCAAGGAGGGAAGAGTCTGGCCAGAGCTGCAGCAAAGCCCTGGCTTTGTCCAGCCTGGGGCAGAGAACGTCAAAGGACCAAACCGGCCGCTTCAACCCCATCCTCTGCTGCAGCGGGACAGGAGCTGGCCCTGGGGCAGAGCTGGCAGCCAGGGCTCTTTTCTCTTTTATTTTCTTCTATGTTTTTAAGGAAGGCCGCCAGAGCAAAAAAACTTGGAAAACCTTCTTCCTCCGCCACTCCCTAGTACCAAAACGCAATGGCCACTGATCTTAACGCGGCTCATAACTGCAAACAGCTCTGCAACTAATTAATGTGACAGTACCGCGGCTGCCTGTCTTCTTCACCAAAATCAATTAAGAAAACGCACATTTCCCCTTCTCCTCCCGGCCCTCCTGCGCCCTGCGCGGCGGGGCAGAGGGGAGAAGGGGCAGCCGGGGCTGGGCGCTGCTTTCCCAGGGCATCCCAGGGCTCGGGATGGGGAGCGGAGAGAAAGGGGGATTAACAAGGTGTGGGAGGGACGCTGCTGGCTCTTCACAGCAGGAGCCGGGATGCTCCCTGGGGACGGGTGGCGGTGGGAAAGCTTGATTGCCTCACGCAGCCACGCTGTGCCGCGTTCCTCCCTCCCTGCTGGCTCCCTGAAGACCCCTGTGAATTGTCATTCCTCGCCAGTGCAGAGGGGGAATTGGCCATCGGGATCTCAGAGCATTTTTTGTTTGCATGGCTGATGAGCCGCTCCAGAAGGGGCGGCAAGGGAGAGGCAGGTGGGAATTTCGGCGCTGTTTGCTTGCCAAGCGAGGGCAGAGGTGCGCGTTAAAAAGGATTCGGCTAGAAATTTAGGGAGAGAAATTTTGCATTTTGTGGGAGGCGGTGGTAGGAATCAGAGTGGGGTCTCATGCAATTTTTAAGGCTCCTGACCCTGGGGCTCCTTGCCCAGGCAGGTAAAGGCACGGAGTGTGCCAGAGGGGCTGCGGCTCCTTCTGCCCCGCGCTGGGTGTGGGGTGGGAGGGTCTGAGCTGGGGAGTTGTATCAGCATCACGCTGCTTCCCAAAAAATCCAGCAAGGGTAGGACCCCCCTCTGCGCTCGCTCTTCTGGTTCCACTTCCAGATGGAAAAGAAAGCCAGGTCTGGGGTAAATGGGTTCAGTGATAGCAGGGCTTTGTGAGCACGCAGCTCCCCAAAAATGCTCTTCTCAGGGAAAGCAAGACAACTGCTCTTAAGAAACAGTGGTGAGACACCTGGCCAAGCTGGGTAAAACCTCTTGAGCATTATTTCTGTAAATGCCTCCATTTGGCCCATATCACCTCCTCCCATCTCTATTGAAATGCCCTTCTATTAATAAATAACTCCATTCTCCATTACCCCATCTCCACAGCTCACGTTGAAGTAACTGGGAATTTGGGTTTGGTTTTTATAGACATTAGAAATAGATTTTATCTTTATTAAGGGTTCTGTCTCCACCACCCCAACCTTTGCTCCATTGCACAGAGAACAGCAGTGGCTGGAGCAGAGGAAGCAGGACCCTGGGCTGAGCTCAGCAAGGGGAGAGGAAGGAGGACCTCTCCCTGGCTTTGGCCAGGACAGAAGGGGTTTGAAAGGGTTGGGTTCTTCCCTGTACATTGGTGACCTGTGAGTATGTCCCTATAGCATGGTGTCAAGTGCTTGAGAAAACAAGGGAGAAAATGTGAACGAAGAATGTTTAAGACATTTTGTATCTGAAAGATTTAGTTCTCAAGGGTTTGTTTGTTTTGCCTTTGTGGTGTCTTGGAAAATACCTATTGGGAAGCTCCTGAATACAATTGTAGTGCTGAGCCACCACATGAATTTGGGGAAAATTTTCTTTTTCTAGGCTGTGTGTTGCAAACAGTCCCTGGAAAATATTTGAGTTTTAAGTTAATTGGTTGGCTGTGATGGGGCAGGGAAGTCACAGGACAGCATTTTATGGCCAGCTTGGACGGCAGCATGGTTTCTGGCATGGAAACCAGTGCATGTAAATTAGAATTGTGGTTTCCATTAATACTATCATATATGGATTGGAAGCTGATTTTCCAAGAGCTGTCGTGCCAGGAAAAGTTGTGCTCTCACATAGCCCCAGGCAGCAAACACAAGTGACACAAACATGGTGAGGGTGAGTTCATTTACAACTGTGACTGTTCAAGAAGTATTTCTAAAATTTGCCTTCCCTGCTGTTCCTCCCCCATCCATCCCCCCTTCTCCTCCCCCTGCAGCTATGCCAGAGTGAGCTGGGAGGTTTGGTATCCAGCCTCACAGCGGCTGGTGCTGGGCTGGCGGGGCTCGGCGCCACAGCCGCGCACCTGGGCGCAGGTAAGGCTCCAGCAGGGTGGGGACTGGATTCTTTCCCGGCCCCTCTCAGCAAACAGCTCCTGCCCTGGAGCCCTGCGTTCCTCTGCCCTTATCTCCCTGTGCAAGGCAGAGCTATAAATGTTATTGGCCATGAAGTTATTCATCCCCTTCTAAGTTACGCATATGCAAAACTGGCTCTCCTGCTGGAATGGGAGTCTCCATACCAAGAGTGGGTGTTTAAAGATTTATTTTTTTTTATAAAAATCTCCAAGAAAGAAGCATAATAACATATAGTAATATTAATAGCACTGGATCTGTATAAACCTCATTATATATGTTGCCACAGGTAAATAACCACAGCATTTCTTACAAGGTAAACATACTGTAGCTCCAGGGATAGCTACACTGAGGTGCAGAGCAATAGCCCAGCTCGTCTGTGCAGTTGGCAGTGGAGACAATAGGGAGGACGTTGAGTTGGGACATAGGTCCTGCCTTCACCACAGACACAGCTCATCCCCTTGCCATCCCTGTCCCAGGGATGTGGCATTGGTCCTGCCCCTGGAGTGGGCAGCCACACTGCACACAGCCTCTGCAGCCACAATGTGGCATTGGTCCTGCCCCTGGAGTGCTCTGCAGCCATGCTGGCACACAGCAGCCTCCATCCCAGCTGGATGCAGTGACATTCTTACCAGAGCAGCCCACAGTGGTGGGACCTGTCAGCAGAGACCAGAATTTCAAAACTCAGAAGACCCCACTGCCTTCTGGGAGTTCATAAAATTTCTTCTGGTTCATACCTGCTGTTGTTTTAAAGTCATTATTTTCTGAAGAATGATTCAGTTCAAGAAAGAAAGGAACTATTTTACTTTACTGATAACTAGGAGAATGCAATGATATATAAAGGGATGGGAGATCTCTCTGACATCTCTCTGACCTCTGAAGCTGGAAGAAGCCATTCCCCCATTTATGGCATGTCTCCTATTTTATTAGACTCATGCACAGGCTGTATCAGTTGTTCCCTGTTTTCCCCCCACTCTGTTGATGGCTCAGAACAAGATCAATGCTTTGAGCCAGCTGAGCCTGGAAACCTCTGGATGATCCAAGCAGCAGTTCCCAATCAGTCCCATCCCCTTTCCTTCTCCTGCTGCAGGCAGCTCTCTGCAGAGGGTGTGTGGTGTGGGGGTGCAGCAGTGTGGGACAGAGCTTTTCAGGGAAGCAAATGTGAGACCCTGGACAGCTTCTGTCCCACATTTCAACTTCCGTGGCCCAGCATCAAATATGTCACTGCAGCCTGAGCCCTCTTGGGCCTGATGGAGGAGCAAAAAGAGAGGGCTGGAGGCAGCAGATCCTAATCTTTATTAAATAAGAACAAAGCTTATGCCGGCTAATGAGAAAAACAAACTGATGAAAGATCCAGCGAGCTCCTCAGAAGGACACAAAGAAATTCTCTCTGAACAAGAACAGGCTAAAAATATTAGCGAATATTTATTTTCCTGGCAATGTCTTCACAGGCTCCAGATTGGATGCCGCTTCTTTGGGGGTTGGCATGGCAGTCACAGCGACTTCAGGGGAGGGCACTGCGAGCTCTGCGTGACGCCAGTGTGAGTCAGGGCAGGAACAGCCAGGACATGAGAGCACAAACTGCCTCGGTGCTGTGAGGTGACAGCCAGACCCCGTACACCTCTGCTTCTCCACAGGCAACAGAACATTCACCACTGGTTTATGTCCATCATCTTGTTTGGAGCCAGTGAACAGGAGCCAGAGATGCCACAGACGCTTTTGTCCAGTTTCATTTCCCTTCTCAACACGGGCTGTTGTGCACAGGGTGCCAAGGCTTGCAGTGATGCTGAGCATCCTCTGCATCATGACTTCAGACACATCAGAGGCAGCTAGCTAGAAACTTGGGGCACTAGTTGTCTTATCCAGAGCCCACAAAGTTCCCCCAAAAGAAATCCATGACCTGCTGGCCTTACCAGCCCTGGGTCTCCTCCCTGCAGGAAGACGCAGCCTAAGGAGCCGCCACCAACAAAGGTGTGGGTGTCATTTGCAAGCAAACCCAAAACCACGTGAGGATGCTCTGATTGCCCATGTCACATTATGAATCCCAAAGCACAGACCATGCCTGGGGAAACCATCAGGATGGGAAGGGCTGTAGGAAGTTGTGATCAGCCCAGCATGCACAGTGAACCCCAGTGAGTGAAGCTGCACCCAGGGGTTTGCAAAGATTCAGCCAGCCCAGCTGTGTTGTGTCTCCTGCCCTTGCCACTTCCCCTGGGCCCCCATTAACCTCTGTCCAGCCCATTATCTCCAGAAATGGTTGGTGGGAGGCAATGCCATTGCTGTGCTGGGTCAGACCACCCAGCCAGGACACACAGCTGTGGGGCTGTTCACAAATCAACTCCCCTTTCCCATACAGGCTGAGCCCCAAACCTCAGTATTGAGTACCCACTGAACTTGGCTGAAAACATCACTTCTGAAGGCAAAAGCAATGCAGCAAAAAGGCCTGCAGTTCCCCCTCTGCTTCTGCCTTCACTGACCAGGAAACTTCAGCCTCTGCTCTTTTAATGTACTGTGGCTGAACTTGTTGCCAGCAGGTCAAAGGAAACATAATTTACTGGGGCTTTGATTCATTTGATACAGTTTGGGGTGAAAAGGGGGAGGGGGAGGATAGGAGAGGAAGGCAATGAGTGGTGGCAGGGAAGGAAAGAGGTTGCCTGTTTGTGTGGGAACTGGATTAGTATGGAAATGACAGAACCATTTTCTAGCCAAGAGGGCTTTAGCAATACCGAGAGCATTTTGATCAGAGCAGGGGCTCCCTGTGCTGGGATTGGCCATGATGAGCAGGAGGCAGCCTGAGCATTTGTCTGGAGGGTGCTTTTTATCTCTTTCACTGATGAGTAGATTGGCAAGGGGAGAGGGCTGTTTCTATTCTGTATTGCCTGGAGAGTCCTTTTGCTGCTCAGGCAGGACCATGGGATGGTCAGCGTTCCCTTCTGGCAGCTAGCTCTCATCGTGTTTGCATCTCCTTAGCACCCTCCTCATCTTAGACCCTTTACCAGCTCCACCATGAGTTTCCCTGCCCATTTTCCTGCTGCAAGGAAGCTGCAAGGCTTGGAAGAGACAAATGAACCCATGTAGTACTACAGGGGTTTTTTTTCTAGAGACACATTAGAGGTACCAATTGTCCTACCAATATTTGGAGCATGAAGAGCTCAAGGCACCAAGGATGGGCTGAAATCAGGGAAGTACAACCCTTCCCTCACATTGCTTCTAGCTGTGCTTTTTCATGGCTGCCTGGTCCAGCTCAAATCACCAGCCTTGTCCCCACTGGTGCTGTGCAACAATATTGTAAAAATATTGTAAAAACTCCCACTCTCTACCCTGCTCACTCCTTTAGGCACCACCATCAGCCTTGCAGAAGTCAGGGGCCATGCTGGGCCTCTTGATGTAGGTTTTCCTTCAGGTACCTCAGCTTTATCTTGGCTATTGGCTTCAGGACAGGACTCAATGGAAAGCAGGAGCCAGCAGCTTTTGCAGAGAGCCCCTCCTGATGGCAATGCCTTTGGGTCACCTCACTGGGCTGAGTGCTCTTGGACCAGTCTGATGCTTTCAAACACAGATTGCTTCCCCTTTTTTGTGGGGGGAAAATAGAGGAAAAGGGCAACATCCCATGTGAGAACTTAAATATTTTACTCTCCTGCTTTTGTCCTGACTGGCTTCTGTTTACACAGGGGTGAAGAGGCCAGGAGGAAGCAAAGCGATGTGGCTGCTGTGGTTTCAGTTCTCACTCCACCTTGCTACTGAGAAACTGGACCCGTGGTTTGGTTTGTGGCTGGGGGGGGAAGAAGAATGGCCCTTGGATCCGATCCCTGCTGGGAAGGCTCTTTCAGTCCCACAGAGGCACCAGCAACACCAATGGGGGCTGGAGAAAGCAGAGAGAAAACCAGCCCCCAACAAGCCCCAGTCCAGCAGCTCAGGGTGCATTGATATTCCCCACAGAGCCAGGGGTGTAAATTCACCACTATCTCCTCAGAGTTTGCCGTTTATGCCGTTCATTTCACATAGATGTCACTACTGCCTTATGAGCACTCCTCCGAGCCAGCCGCTTAAATGGACCCAGTGCATTATAGTAATGGAGTAACTGTATAAAAACAATGAAATCCAATCTCTTTAAACTGATTTGATGTCTGCCTGAACCACAACATTTCCTGCTAATGGCTTCCTTCATTTTGTAATCGTGATCTCCACCTGATCAGATTACAGCTGTTTTTAATTACAAAGCTAATAGAGTTTGTAGGCAGTGTCAGGCAGACAGCGCATGCCTGGGGTGGGCACAGGGTGGAGTGGAGCTGGTGGGGCTCTGGGTGACTGTTAACACACCCAGCTCATCAAGCTGACTGTCAAAACACTGGGAGCAGGGGACAACTAAGAGGGACAGTGATATTTTTCAGCATGGAGCCAATCTGCTGCTCTCCAGGTCAGTCTCTGTGACAGCAGACAGCCCTGAGTTGTGCTCCTGCTCCATGCTCTTGCCACCAGGCCAGGCACCTGGTGATGGATGCCCAGAAGGTTCATGGCATGTGTTGGTGCGCTGCAAGGCAGGTGGTAGGGAGGCATGAGAAGGACAGAAAGAGCTCTTCTTGATGATGGAGTATAGAAAGAGAAAATAAAAGAAGCAGACCAGAATAGGAATGCATGGTACCATTTGACTTTGGCAACTGATGGGGCAGGAAGGAGGATTGCAGATAA
Source organism: Geospiza fortis (assembly GCF_000277835.1). Taxonomy (NCBI): domain Eukaryota; kingdom Metazoa; phylum Chordata; class Aves; order Passeriformes; family Thraupidae; genus Geospiza; species Geospiza fortis. The sequence goes on along the minus strand of NW_005054339.1, from coordinate 5,721,775 downwards.
CTGACAGTGGAAAAAGCCCTGGAGATTGATGTCTTTCTTATGGGAGAGTGCAATCAGCTGCTGGTTCTGCGTCCTTCTCCTCAGCCCAGGCAGAGAAACCCCAGGGATTGTGTCCACAGCACCGCCCTGTCCCCACTGGCCTTGCTTAGTCCAGCAGTTTGTTTGTGCATTGATTACTCCATCTCTCTGGGTTAGGGACACAGATCAGCATAGCTGCAGGGAAAGGAGAAGTTTGAAAGAGCTGTTGCCAAGCAATACTGGGCAGGGATGTTTGTATCCAGCAGACCATGTGCATGCACTACAGGCAAGCTCCAGTTTGACTCTAATGGTGCAAAAAACTGTGCATGTTACAGTAGTGCTGGGTATCTTGTGTTGATGTTTAAGATTCAGCTGAGGCTGTGCTCAGTTAAAGCTGGGTGAAAAGTCTTGGCAGAGAAACAGCAGCATCTCCCCGTCATACCTCTCTGTCCTGCCACATGAACCTCTTTCCTGGGCTGGTGGAGCTACCCTTGTCTACCAGAGCATGAGGCCAGGCAAGTGGCCCAGCTGAGGTGCCCAATTACAGGCTGGGGAAGCAGGGAGTAGGCAGGTGCAGCACCCCAAAGCAGCCCAGCCCCTGGGAGTGTGTTCCTGAGCAGCAGACGTGCCCTGCTCAGTTCACTCTGCTGTGGGAGGTGCTCCTCCCTTGCTCTTGCCATGCCAGAGCTGCACATGTCGGGTGAGGCACCAGCTTTGTAAATGATTTAGGGTCCACATCAAGAGCCCATCAATTATGTACCCTGGGACTTAATTATTTAGCTTGACAGGAGTCTCTCCCCTTAATTTCATTGTCTTCTCAGTCTCCCGTTTCACTGTGGATGCTCTGCTGGGAAGGGTGCACTGTTTCTGCTTCTTTTCTGCATTGCTCAAACTCATCTGTTTCCCCCTTCCCTCAGCAGATGAGGAAAACAAGACCCAGACATGATTGCAGGGCAAGGTGAGGGTCTGGGGCCTTGCACCATCACTGCTGTGCTCTGCCCTTGTGCTGTGTCAGGGACTGGACTCTGACACGGGTCTGAATGAGCAAATTTAGGAGGTTTTGGGGGTGCTGTAAGGTGAGATAGATGCTGGGATGAATTTCTGTGATTTCTAATTGCCTTTCTGACAGCGGGTCACCCACCAACAGACAATGAAGTGAGTTCCTGCAGCCCTTCCAGGGGCTCCCTGGCGGCACAGGGGATCCTGCCTGGGGTGATGCCTGCCTGTTACACCAAGAGCCATCAGCACATGCCATCATTCACTCCTCTCTTCCTCCCTGCCCTTTTCTTCCCTCCCATCTCTTCCTTTGTCCGAACTTTTAAACTTCATGTCCGGTGCAGATTTTTGCAGTAACTCAAGCCTTTGAAAATTGTTAATGCTGGGCTGTTTTCACAGCAACATTGAATGTGCACTCTAAAAGTGCTGAGTATCAAGTCAGTCACTGCTAGTGGGTCGTGACAGCCACAGGAGAGCAGAGGTGAGAGCAGTGGTCATGCTGGAGGGGCACAGCTCAGGCAGGCAAGGCCCTGGATTTGACAGGATTTCCTCTCCACACCATCTCCTTGCCATATCTTGGTAAGTTTTTAAGCATGTTTATTTTTCGACCCTCAAAAACTACCTTTCCCTAAAATAAATAAAATAAGACCAGGAGTCTAGGATTTTAAAGCAACCCTACAATAACAAAGCCGTGTGTGCAGATCAGTTGTCACCAGCAACCCTGCAATAACAAAATAATACACGCAACCCTATACAACGCTGAAACAACCACCACGGGCATGCGAGGAAGGAAATATATTTTCCAGTGTCGAGCTTAACAAGACTTTGTTCTGCAGTAAACCCAGGGGTCAGAAGGGGGATGTGAGGACCAAAACACCTTGAGCAGTGTATTTTTCATGTCACGCAGCAGGCAGGGCTGTGGGACACGCGGCAAGCGCCACTTCGTTAGCGCGGGGTTTAATCGTCTGGAAAAGGAAAAGAAAGCGAGGGTTTGCGATGGAACAGGAAGTTCCCTCAAATCCTGGGGCCTTTGAAGAATTGTCAAAGGAATGAGAAGTCTGAATGTTTGAAAAGGCTCTGGGTTGTGGAGCCAGAGGGGGCAGGGGGACACAGAGAGGGAGGCATCAAGCACAGACCTTCTCCAGACCCACACTCCGCTCTTTGTTCCCCTTTTCCTTTTTTTTCTTAAGTTATTAGATTTTTTTTTTCATTGCTTATTTGTTTTGTCTCTCTCACATGCACTTTCATAGGCCAGCAAGAATTTTTGTACAGTTTCAGCAAAGTCCCAGTCCTACAGCATGGCGTTGCTCGTGTGGCATTTCCCACACCTTGCTCAGAACAGCACATGGAAGTAGCTCTGTGATCCAGGCTCTGCTCATGCATGACACACAAACCATTTTTTTGAGGAAGTGTTTAGGGAGTTTGAAAAGTTCTGGTTAGCTGCCTTTTTTATATTTTTAATTAGTTTTTTTCTGCCTCTTCTATTTTTTGGGTGCGGCATTTCTGTGTGCCTGCAGGAGCACACAGGCAATGCCTCCACTTCTCCTAGTGCCTGGTCAGCCATGAGCAACCAAAGAAAATTCCTGTATGATTTCTGAGGCATTTTTCTCAGCATTTGAAATGCAAATATGCTGAAAAAGAGTAGTTCAGTGGCTTAACTATTACTAGAGGGAATCTGGTTGCGCAAAACTGGTGATGATGGTGATGATAACGATGATGAAAGGCTGGTTCAGGGCTGAATTTAATGACCTGTGGTGTGCTAGTAAAAGGGCCTGGAGACTAGAACTGGGAGAGATTCTCAGCCAGCTGAAGCCATCAAGGAGGATGCCCAGTGCTGGAAGGGTACCTGCAGGCATGTTTTCACAGAGAATGGGTTTCATTTCCTTTCAAGCCCAAGGTGTGGAAGATGAGCCTTTTCTTTCTATATACTGAGGGGAGACAGGATCTGCCCTTCCCAGGCAAAAACTGCTGGTGATGAGCTGCCTTTTCCCCTTGCAGGGTGCCCTCCCCAGTGCCCAGAAATGGCAAGACATGACCAGCGAGGTGGCTGAGAGGGAGCACCCAGCTGCTCTGCAGAGAGGGTGAGCCTGGTGAAAGAAGCCTGGAGCAAGAGCTGAGACTCACTGTCATGACACTGTGCTTTCCTCTGTGCTAATTGTACGCTTGGGACCAAATTTAGACTGGTGTAACTCTGCTGAAATCACCAGGGAGTAATTTGGCCTCTGGTTGGTTCCATTGTTTTAGCTAAATGAGTCAGAAGAAGCAGTGTATTCTTATCTGCACACAGTGGGGCAGTGGCACTGATGGCTCAGCCAGGCAGACCCCAAAAGCAGCGTGGCTGGGACCTGGGCTCGGGGCTTCCACGAGACGAACGGGGCTGCAAGAGGAAATGTTTTGACATTTGGGTTATAGATGGAGGCAGGCTCGGCGTGGGTGCGAGAGGCGCTCACCGCTGCTGCAGGCAGAGGGGAAGGGGGCTGGCAGGTTCCCTGAATATTCGGCGGTGCCGTTTGGAGTTCCTCAATTCTTGGGCCATCGCAGAGGGAAGCTGTGGCTCTGGAAGGGGCACGTGGTGTCAAAGGGGACTTCACACCACTTCCCGGCCTGGCGAGAAGGGGAGCCCGGGCTGGAAACGTTCAGAAAGCACCGGCTGCATCCCTGGCTGCTCGTGCTGCCTGGCTGGTGTGGGGAAGGAGTGATGGGACAGAGCACAGGGCTTGCATTGGGCTGGAGTAGATGTTTTGGGGAAAAGTTTTGACTGCTAGCCCAAGGCAGCATGCTGGTTTAGCATGTTATGTATTCCCTCAAACTTCTGGGGAATTGAGGATGATTTGGAAAATCGTGATTTTTCCACCCCAGGTCAGTACAAGCTGTTTCCGAGCAGAGAGGTGTTTGCTGGAGGGCCTGCAGGAGCTGTGTGCCTCACCCAGCCAGCATCCAGCCTCGTGGCAGGCACGTTTGGAGGGGAAATGGAGCAGGCAATGTAGATGAAAATGTTGTTCCCTTTCCCATGCCTGTTGCTGCACCCCATCTCCCCTTTTCCTGCTGCACCCACTGGGCAGATGAGCACAAGACTTCAGTCTCCAAGGCTGTCAGCCTGGCACATTTTGCCATGGCCAAACTCTCTTTAAAGCAAGCACAAAGGCAGATCTTCTTCTGAGGATGGAGATAACAATAGGTAGGCAGGGCGGGGGGGAGCAGACCTGGAGCCTCGCTCCTCCTGTACCTCCACAGCCTGAACGGGCGCATTCCCAGCGTCCGGAGCCGGATAATAAGCAGAGCCACAGGAGCTATTCAGGAGGCTCTGACCCTGGCTAGGTAACTACATAATGAGCCTGTTTGAATTGCTCCCGTCCCTGCCAAAGGGGTGGGATCGGGGGATGCTTTTGTTTGCAATAATGAACCTGTAATTATGCTACATTTCTTGGTTTTAGCCACATTTTGTGTGTGTGTGTTGTTCTCTTTGTATTGACAGATTTATGGCCAGGATACGCCGCTGCACCAGAAGCCGTACGGCACCGTGTGGAGACTGTCTGACTGTCGTCTCAGAAAGGTGTGGGAGAGGAGAAGGAGGGGGGTCTTGGCACCACCTCAGTCCCCGAAGGGTTAAATAAATGTATTTAAATTAATACAGATGGCACAGGTGCCGCCTTTCCAAAAGTCACAGGTTTCAGCAGGGCAGGAAAAAAAAATCTTTTAGGCTCCAGGTGAATTAAAATTAAAAAAAGAAAAAAAAAAAAGTAGGGAACAAAATAAATAAATAGCACATACCAGACTTCAGCTCCAAGGCGCTCAATAAAATTACACTTTGAAATGCAAGGATTAAGCAGAGTAGGTGACAAGGTGACTTTGTTAACAGGCTAATCTCTTGCCTTAACAGAGACAGGGGATTTACATGTGACTGCACAAAACTGCTTTATGGTCTTCTTTCCAGCTGGAGAATGTAGGAAGGGGGAAGGAGGAGATGGGACAGGGCTGGGAGTTTTAGAGCCATTTGTAAAATGGATTTAAACTATGTTTTTCTTATTGTTTTAGGTTTGTTTGTGGTTGTTTAAGCAAGTCTGCATGGAAATATGGCACCTATAATAAGCTGTTTCCAAAAGGTCCAGGTAGCGGATGATGAAGATGTACAGAATAATGAATAATTGGGTAAAACCATTTGTGGTGTGATTTCTTCCTAAATGGTTTTATTTGCTTTCTTATAAAAAGCCAACCAGTATCATGGGATATTCAAAATGCTACCTCAGGACTACTTTTCTCTGAGACTTTCTCCAGATTTCAACACTTCTTCACCGAGGAATGTGTGAATTCTAAATCCAGGGTACTTTTTTCAAATGGCCTCTCTGTTCTTGGGCAGGGAAGGGGAGAATTTTTTTTTTTAATAATTTAAAAATTAGAGCTTTAGGTCTATACATAAATGGAAATGAGGGGAAGCAATCAGTTCAAACCTTACCCAGACTTCTTTGTCTTTGGATAAAAATGACAATGAGAAAACCAACTCCTGAGTAGGGTTCCTCTGAAATTCAACAGAAAACAGGCTGAGCATGTTCTCTGGTTTTAAATAGATCTGGTGAAAGTATTTATCGTGTTGTATTTGTTGCAGCATATCTGGGGTATTTGTGGTGACTGCAGACAGAAGAACAGATTCTGTATGGAAACTTGGTGTCAGATCCCCAGCCCATTTACAGATTCATGTGCTGGACCATTTCTGGATGAGATTTCAGCTTTTTCAAGTGGGTGAAGATGATCTCATCTATGAGGGCATGGAAACAGACATCCTAGTGAGGAAGGGGAAAGCTGCTTTTCACTTTGCTTTGATGCTGGGGTAGCAGGAGGAAGACAGTTTCATTCAGAAGAGTTGTGCACCTCACTTGAGTATGACTTTTTAAACATTTCCAATCATCCCAAAGAGATTATTTGCTGAAAAATTTTTAAATTATGTGGTAGAGCCTTATCCCTCAGGGTTACATCCAGTCCTGCATTTCAAGCTGCCTTTGCAGGAAGGTGAGTGTAAAGGCTCAGCAGTCCATCTGCCCAAACCAGCCATGGCCACTTGTCCATGGACATGCCAGGAGGTCATGGAGCCAGCAGGAGCACAGGCAGAGGTCAGAACTGCAGTGGTGTGCTGGGAGGGGAAGTGGAAGGATGGGACAGGGCTGTCACCCGGCATGGCTGTCACCATCTCCCTTGGGGAGCCATCTGACTCCCCCAGGAAAATATTCAGCTTTGAGTTCAACACGCTTGATGGAGCAGCAGGTCCAAGCCCCAGCTGTAACCTGGCAGTGAGGACCTGCAGGATTGCTCTGAGTCCCCTCTGCCCCTCTGGATATCAGGGACAGCCAGAGCACATCCTCCTCACAGCTTCTGGGTGCCAGTGGGACTCGTCTGCTCACCACAGCCCAAGGGTTTGGGATGGCACAGGGCCATGCAGGCAGCCATGTGCCAGGTCCTACAGACTCATCAGAGGCAGACTGCTGGCTGTGAGCACACCAAGCACTTTCTCGAGCATGGATGGAAGAGAAAGTAAAAATTACCCACTTTAAAAATCAGGCACAACCTCAACTCTGAAGTTTATCCACTGTTTGGGTGCTAAAACATATTCAAACCTAGCAGCAGACACTTATTCTGTGCAAGAATCTCACCAATTGTTTCCCTTCTCTCTCTTGTCCTTATACCTTAAATCATTTTGACCTTTAATTGGCCCTAATTTGCCCACAGACGGCCCTGGGACCCTTCAACACATTTGCTTGTAATTGGGTCTCTTTGTTATTTTTCTGGAGAGCCACTGTTGGTTGTTTCTTTTTGAAAACACTGTGGCATATCACTGAGAAGCCGCTTTTAAATGAGCCCTGCTGGAGGCCAGGAGAGCCCTGTGAAAGCGCAGCAGAAAGAGACGGGGCTATCTAAACGCAATTATCATATCACTGTGAAAACGTGAAACAGCCCGAGCTTAAGCAAACATCACCCGCCCCTGGGCTGAGGGTGGTAAAAGCTTTGCTGGGAGATACTGGGTTGAACCCATGGGAGAGGTTATCCTGCCATCACACCTTTCACCCAGCAAAGCAGGGAACGTCTCTCTGCCTGTTGCTTTCTGCGGCTGGGTGTGTAACTGGGCCTGTAATGTGTTTTCCTTGGTGGTTTTATTTAAATTCACCTTATTTCAGTGTGATGGCTTGCAAGGAATTGCCGTGGTACAGCCACGGGGCACTGCTCTGCAGAGCAGGAATGGGACAGCCCAGGAAAGGAGCAGCAACAGCAGCCAGGCCCTGTGTGTGCCACTAATCTGGCTGTGGCCACAGTTTGCCCTCAGCCCTGCTCCTAATGTCATCAAGATCTTAACTGTCCAAAGTGAAGTTAGGACAGTGAGGGATGATGCTGCAGGCAGATAACATCTGCACTGCCTCCTCACTAATGGACACTCCTCGCTCTGTAACCTCTGCAGTCAGCCCTGCGGTGTGGAGACCTCTCCTTAATATTTGCTCCATGCAGACCTTACAGTCAAGTTAAGCTGCAGGGCTGGTGAGCCTCTGACCACAGGTTCTTGTGCCAATGGTCCTCTCTGAGTTTGAAGCTGGTGGCCAAGAACATGGGAACTGCTGTGTGTCACATAAAGCTGTTTTAGTGCCAGATCCCAAATAAATTTACTTCCCATGGCTTACAGCAGTCACACAGGCAGCACCCACAGACTCCAGCGCCTTGGGACAGGTTAGCAAACTACATCTGACATTGTACACAAAGTCAAGTGAGCTGTGGCTGGCAGGGCTGGAGCTAAGGCTGGATTTCTGCCCTGTGGAGGAGAGTTTTGTATTGGGTCAGTCTGTTCATGTGTGGCTCCAGCAAGGAAAAGACATGCTGTTTCCACCTGGCTGACACTCGTGGAGCTCAAATGCAACTGAGGAGGATGTGCTGCTCTGCAAAGGTAGCAGGTATGATGATGCCTCCTGTCCCTCAAGGTTATGCACTGAGCCAGGCATGGCAAGATGGTGTAAAATGTAAGATGCACATGTTTGGAAGGAAGAGAGAGTCCTGCCCTACCAGCATGGCTGTTAAATGTAGCTGAAACCAGCGGAGGTTGACTTTTAGAAGCAGGAAAACCTCAAAAGTCCTCCATTGCCCCTGGATAATTCTTGATCTGTGGGGCTGGAAGCTGTAGTTTCTAATGGTCAAGGCATCTAATTGGAGTTAAGACACCTAATTATGTGGATGGAATTAGCTCAGTAAAGTGAGCCTTAACAGCTGGCCACTAGACTCCTAAAGTTCCTGCCATAGTTACCAGCACATAACTGGTTTTCAGGCTCTGGGGGAGGAAGCCCATCAAAGTGTCCCCCTTTCCTCCCCAGGTCAGATCATGCTCAGTCAGAATTATGTGAAAGGGGCAAGACTCCTTTGCCCAAATCTCTACCAGCTGCGGCAGCTCACCCAAAATACCAAGCTCCAAATGCAGCTGGCACAGAGAGATTCCAGGTGTGACTGAAGTGCTGGTTTCAGCCCAGGGATCAACTGCAGTCCTGCAAATGCAATCAAGAAAATTCCTGTTCTAAAGGTACCATGGAGCCGGCAGGCCTGAGGGTGAGGCTTGGGATCCACACAATGCACCCAGGCATGGCTGGGTCCTTCCTTGGGGGACAGACTGGGCGTGGAGAGCACAGTGCTGCCAAAGCAGGGCTGGACACTCTGGAGTCTGCAACAATGAAACTGGGAAGCATTATGTAGTTGTCTTCAAAATCTGCATCTCTCTCCTGACTTTACTGCAATTTTTTTCCCCACTGCTTTTCTGATGTTTCTGTCCAGGTTGCTTAAAATCCAAGATATTTTATTTCTGTTAATGAGGTTCTGGTCAGATGTGGGCTTTTGCTGGGCTTCAGCAGTGGATCCTTGCTGTAACACCCCAAAGCCTTTACAGTGTCCTGGCAGATGCTGATCCTCATGAGTATATTTAGATACTGGATCCTTGCCCTTGAGCTCCAAGTGCCCAGGGTTTTTGTATATGCAAATATTTGCCAAGTCAGGACTCTATTTGTATTGCCTGTTTAATAATTTAAGTTTATATTTAAGTTTCTGATGCTCTGTTAATTTTTTAGCCCAGCCATAATTTTAAGGAAAGAGGTTTCTTGCTTTGCTTTTTAAGTAGATGTCTGCGGTGTCACTTGTGAGTTCAGCATGTTGCTGCAGCAGTGGGTCCAGTGGTTTGAGTTACTGTCTCTAGTTTTGATCAATAATGAAGGAGCAGGAGAACTGTACTGTACAAAGTTATATTGTCCCATCACCATTCCTGATGTTCTTTTGTCCCAGTGGCTGCTAGGACATGCTTTCTGCTGTCAGAAAGGTCTGTGCTTGTGCTGAGTCAGAAACCTGGTCAGCTGTCCTGCCTCTGAGCAAGACAAACTCACCAGGATATGCCTGCACATGCCAGATCCTCTGACAAGCCAACATCTCTCAGAGGGCTTGGATACCATCCCTGGCAAAGGAAGGAGATGTTCATGTCATGGACACCCTCTGCACCACCTTGGTCGGATCTGGAGAAAGAGCACAGTGGGGACAGTGGCATGGGAGTTTGTTCCTGCTGTTCTCTGACAGCAGTGCATGGAGCAGCAGAGGGTACTGGTTTCAGGGCTGCTGTTCAGCACTAGAAAACTCCCCTTTCAACAATTCTCTGTTTTATTAAAACAAAAAAGCTTGAATGCTCAGGCAGGAAGAAGTCATTTTTCCAAAATAGACAGTGATGAATTTGGGAAAATTGGAGGGAGGCCAAGGAATTAGAGCAGACTGAAGGCTGGGTGACTTTCCTGGGAGTGACCAAGGAAGATTTCAAAGCCACCAACCCCCCCTTCCCCACCACTGCCACAGAAGAGCTGAAACCTTGGCGAGCAGAGGAGTCACTGCCACCACTGCTGCTTCCTTTTCTTGCTGCCAGATAAAGAGGACAGACTCTCCTTTTTCACTCCATTCTGCTCGCACAATGGGCAAGGGGGATCAGTGCCAAAATTACAAGTGTGAGCCCTTAATGCATCAGGTTGAACAATGGGCTTTGGAGGCGTCTGCCTTGTCGCGAGGAGCAGTACAGCTTAGTTCTGACTACCCAGTGCCATGGAAAAAAACCTCATTGTCCTGGCAAAATGCTCCCCAGAACGAAAACACCCTCCTCCTTCTTTCTTCAGCTTCCTAATGGGAAGCAAAATAACAAACCAGGCCCACAATTAAACAAACATGCCACTAACTGAGCCGAGCTCAAGTGTAGCAGATGTTGCTGCCGTTGGGCCAGGCTGGAGGCCGGGAGCAAGCCACGCTGGCTGGCTGCTGCTGCTGGGATGCTCTTGCTGAAGGGGTTTCTTTGCCACACCACAGCCTCCTCCTTCCACCAATCTTCCTTCCTTTTTCTCTGGTGTGCTTTTTTTCTTGCTCTCATACTGGTGCATCCTCAATTGCTCCACCTCATCACATTTCATTCATCACTTCATCAATTTCACTTTTTAGCACTCAAAACCACAGGTTTTGTTTCAGAAAAGCTCAAGAGATGGGGCAAAGCCATGCCAATTAACTTTTTAGGCCATGTTAGTATAGGAGAATGAAAGAATTCTTTTTCTCCATTTCATTTTTCTTGATCTGTCTCATCACAGGCACCCAGACTCCACAAGGATAATCAATGCCACCTCCCAGTTCCTGCAGTCCCCCCCAGGTTTGATGGCTATTGGTGCAGGTGACTGTGAGGCTGTAGCTCAACAAACCTGAGATTCCCACCCCAAAAGTGATTCTCCTCCAAATATTACAGGCATCTCTGCAACACAAGAAATTTGGTGTTTGAGAGGTGACAGAGATGCTAAAGAAGGGCAAACAAAAGGAAAATTTTGTCCTTTTCATATCTGGCTGAATCCATCTTCTCTGCAGCTTTAGAACTCTGGTGCAATCCATGATGGGAGTCTTATTACCTGCAAGGCTTAAAGTCCCTGGCTCCCCACCTGGCACCAATGATGCCTCTGAGAACCCATGCTCCCCCTCATTTATGAAGATTTGTTCCTTCCAACTCCATGTCAAAGGGGCCAAAATAATTTGGCACAAGGCAGAATCAGAGGCTGCTTGGCCTTGCTTGTTCCTCAGCAAAGGCTTCTATTAGTGCTAGAGGAACAGGAGGGACTCAGGGCTGGGTGACAGCCCAGTGGCACTCCAGGGCTGGGGACAGACTTCCAGGCTTTGGGTCACTCCCTAGAGCAAAGCCTCCTTCTCTCATCCAAGAGCCACAGTCACCAACACCTTCCTGAGGTGTTTGGAAGAGGAATACAGGGCTGTGCATTGGAGCAGCTGTGCCCACACACATCTTTGGCTTCTCTTTTGTTCTACCTGCTCTTGCAGTTACCAGGCCCTGTGCAGTGGGGTTTTGTTTCGCCCCAGGTTGCTGTAGCACTGCGACTTCTGTGACTATTAATAGAAGTCTAAGGAAGTAAGAAAAGTTAACTTCTCTTTCTCCTTCAAGCAGGGAACCTGGAAGATCCCTTAATCTTTCCTGGGGTGTCTCAGAACGGGGACTGTGCCAGCACAGAGCCACATGTCACCAGCACAGTTTGGGACTGGAGCATCCCACACCTGCCATGCTCAGAAATTCTATACAGTGGAGGAGGGAAACAGCTCAGAATTAAACCTTGCTTGGCTTATTCTGTTTGTTGGGCAGGACAGGCTGGATACCATGGGCACTGGCAGTATTAAGCCAACACCACCTCTCAATGCTCTGCTGTGGTAAGAAACCAGCCAAATGCACAACTGTTATGGACCAGGGCTGCTAGTTCAGCACTCTGATGGTCAGAGGGAGAGCAGCACAGACACAGAGAGCTCCAGCCAGAACAGGCTTTTAGTGCTCCCAGTGCAGTGCTGAGTAGTATTTCCACAAATTTATGGGCAAGCAACAAGGAGCCTTTGGCAGAAAGCATCCCTGTTGTCAAAACCCCCTTCCAGGTGAAAAAGAAAACCAGTTCCAGGTGAACATCCAGGTATTTCAGACCAGGGAGGTGCCAGAAATAAATCACAGCAAGCCAATGAACTGATCACTTTACTTATCACCTAAGATTTGGGTATTTTATTCTTTAGAAGTGCTTAATTGAGATAAAGCACCTCAGATGGAAAATTTTATGGAGGTATTGGGTTTTACTTCCTTTTTCCAGTTGACAGACACAATGCATGCATATGATGTGACTGCACTTTGATAAATACAGCAGCAATTTTACAAGGTGGGCTCTTTTTTATCAGTTGATGACATGAGCTAAAATGACTAGGAATTACCATCCAGAAGTGGATATAAAATTATCAGACTTCAAGTAACCCTGTCCTATAAAACAGTGGGTGCTTTTTTAAAAAAATCCATCCTTCATCTCACTGCCCTTTATTCTTCAACCCACCCCCTTTCTCATTTAAAACACAGATTTACATCTGTTCAGTTCCCCCACACTGTTGCCCACAGCATCTTTTATTTTCACAGCAGCTTGGAAATGCAGATTTTGTGACTGAGACCTAGAGAGACACACCTAGTTACAGCAATGTATCTGGGCTGTGGGTGCAGAGCAGCCTCCCCCTCTCACCAGCTCTGGGGCTCACTGGATGCTGCTCTGAGCCTGTTCAGGATCCTGAGGAGCAAAATGAAAGCAATTTTTGGTTTCATTAGATTTTATGGCCAGCTCAGTGTACTGAGGCAGTTCTTTACAGATGAAAAGGTGAAAAAGAGGGGAAAAGAGGGAGACCAAGTAGGAGAGTGTGCTCAGCAGAGATTGGCTGGGGATGCTGCAGAGCTGCTGCCTCCAACCCTGTTTCTTTAAAGCTGGCACATTATATATCTTGTGTGGATGCTTGCTCTGGTTCTTGCTCAATGCACTGACCAGAACATGCTGTTTAACAGAAGTCCTTCCCTTAGTCCCATCCCAGCAATCTGCATCTGTGGTATCTGTATTTAAAGCCCATTTAATTTCAGTATTCTGTAAGCAGGACTATTTTGATAGAGCTGGGGAAGTAATGACACAAATAGTTGATAGCACAAATAGTTGTGCTGGCAGATCAGAAGAGGTGGCAACCTCTGGATGAGAGCCATGAAAAGCAGCTGCGGCCAGACACCTCTGCATGGAGTTTGGCTGCAGCTGGAACAGGATGCACAGCCTAGAGCTTCAGTCACCATTCCATCAGGTCAAAGGAAGGGGAAGAGTGAATCAGTTCAGAACAAATGAAAACTATTCTGAATGCTGGCTCATAAAATTAAAGGCAACTTCTAAAATCTCAGCAAAAAAAATTTGGCTAATGTTCCACCATACTCTTATTTCTGTTGTCAGTCTAGCACCTGGCTTAATTCCCATCCCAGACAAAAGTAGAAATACCAGGATACCACAAGTAATTGTTGGTGCTGTAGCTCTTCAGGTCAGGAAGAAGCAGAAGTAGTGGGGATTTCTCATTAATTATCCTACCAGTTTCTAAAAGTGTATCTGTAGACTCTTGAGTGTCTCAGTCTCTTCTAGAGCAGACACTGTAAGGCACCAGCAATAGCACCATTTCTGATTGTGACTCAGACCAATTTGGCTGCAACATCTCAGATGCCTCATCCCATGGTCTCTGGAGCTCTCCATGCACTACTTCATGTCCAAGTGAGCATTTACTGGAAAGAGAAAGTAAAGTGAAGGGGTAGCATCCCCTGCAACACAGAGCAAGAAATGAAGGCAGGACTGAGTGAGGCTAAAAATGCTGTGTGGTGGCAATTCTCAACCATTGTAACAGCCCTCAGGAGACTGCTACAAACCAGAATAGCTTGTAACAGTCCTGTGGGGCCAGAGCCAGAGTAAGGAAGGTATCAGCCAGCTCTGTCCCCATCACAGAGCTGACACTTAGCCTTAGCATGACTTGGAAAGCAAAGGATCTGTTTTCTCTCTCTTGGAAATGGGGATCAACAGACGTCAGATGATTAGGGCCCTTTTAACAGAAAATGCAAAATAGAAGTATCACATAACCCTGCAATCTGCTCCTCTTCCATCCGGCGATTACCTTCTTTTAGATCCTTCTTGTGTCCCTCCTGGATGGAGCATTCACTTTTGCAGAGCATTAGCAAAGCGATTCCATGCTCATGCAGGCCTGGAGGAGCCTTGCTTTTCCCAGTGCCACCATCAGGACAGAAACGTGACCTTTTGCTGCAACCAGAGCTGCCCATAATCCTCAGGTCACGGGTGACAGCATGCCTGACATCCAGTATGCCTGCAAACATTCCAGGAGATCTCTCTGATGCAAAGGCCCTTTGGCCATGCGCTTCTGCGTGAGGCAGCCTCCATCTCTTTGCATTTCAATCCCATCCATCTACAGCCAATCATCTGGGAATCTTGTCACTTGCATGAAGTCCTCTGCTCCATAATTACAAGGGCCAAAATAAGGTCTTTAAATGGTTTGTGAGGTGATCCGGGTGATGAGGATGTGACCTAAGGTATCAAAACTTCCAGCAATAAAGGAGCATCATCGTTAGCTAGTCCCCTTCAGGGGCTGCTATGTGGCAAGCACTGGAATGCACCACTTTTCTTCCTCTGGCTTGATATAATTACTTTCAGTGTTATTTAAAGCTCTGACTAATCACAGGCAATGGCCAGGTTTATAATGCAGCAGTGTGTAGCCTGGAGGAAATTCTGACATAATTACACTGTATAAATTCCCCCATTAGAAATGACACTGCATTGGCATTGTGTATGAAGCAGCCATGGTCCAGTTAACTGGCTCTGTGAAAATCTTTCTGACCCTTTTGATATTTTATTGACACTTCTCACAATGATGAGACTGTTACATGACAGCAAATGGAAGCCAAAGGCTGAAGAATCTCTCCTTTCCTCTTGATGTCTTTAACTGTGGTTGTTTTCTTGCCTGGTTTTCTCTGGGTGAGGACTTGCTCTGATCTGATCACTCTGAAGTGAAAAAGAAGCATGTGGTTATGGTACAAATCACAAAAGCCCATAGAAACCCTGACTGGGGTTGCATCATCTGCCTCAAGGAGCAATTACTCCCCTAGGTCCTATCCCTTCACTGCAGTGGGATTTTGGGCCATATTAGGATTCGTTCCGACCTGGCATTGCCTTGCTCCATGGCAGGGTAGCGAGAGCCAAGCTGCTCTCCTGCTGGCTTTAGCTCATGCCAATGGAGCAGCAGGGTGCTGTGATGGGCTAATTTGTCAGATCCTGATATGTAACTCTGCACAATGTTTGCATGATATATTTGTTTCCCATTGCAGTGTTAGGGCTGAGACACAGAGGGAGACTGAACCTTGCATTGGGAGGATGATGACAGAACTCTCAGGACCTGTGGCCAGTGCTATTTGGGCAAAGGAAACCAAACGCATTTCCAGTTTTGGAGCACTGATTCAATGTAGGTCAAGGAAGAATTTTGACCTTTTCAGCCATTATCTTACATAAGGATCAGAAGAGAAAAAAACAATAAACCGAATAAATTCAATTAATATTAGTTATGAAAAAAGCTTATAAAGAACTTCAAAGCATTTTTGTCACCTCACTGAGGAAGGTTCAGGAGGGACCCACTGAAAACATATCTTAAACAACAGGCTTTCTAGCAGCAGAACAGCAACAAATGGTGATACAGTTCAGAGGTTGAGTTAGGGCAGTATGAGTCCAGCCTCCCTCTAACCTGAGAGACCTGAGCTAATTTCAAGTAGGGGGAATGGGATCTGGAGCCTTTTCAGATCTTCAGTTTCAAGCTGACTCAGGAGACCAGCAGGTCTCCAACACTGGCAAACTTAAGAAATAAAATACCTGGAAAAAAAATCCTACCTGTAGAGGATTTCCTTTGCAATATGCTGTCTATACCATTTAATTTACAAAATCCCAACAACTGAGTTTCATTGTGAAGAAAGTGAGAAAGACTATTCTTTAAGGGAGGTATTGACACAACTATTTGGGAATCTTTTGGGCTTTATGCCACACAAGTATCATTAATGGAATGTGTCCATTTTCACCAGCTAAGAGATGAACTCATTAACCCCCACCCCAAAATCCGAGGCAATAATGCCTGTCTCCTTCTTCAGCAGTAAGTAATGCCTCTAAGAGATTCTTCCCAAAGGTAATCAGAGCCTGGAGCAAAATACTGAGAAGCTGTTGCATGTATGGAGAAGTGGGATGGTCCCTTGCTGTGTCCCCACGCTGAGCTGGGTCCCTATGGGAATACAGAGTTTCCCCCAGTCCCTGCCTCTCTGGGTGCATGCCCTTGCCTGGGCCAACACCAGCATGGAACAAGTTAGCACTGCTGTTCCCTATGGCAAACCAAGCTGTGGCTAAAGGAGTATTTGGATACCCTGGGCTGCCAATTCAGAACTTTCCTAAAACCAGCAGTAAAATTTGCCTCCGATTCCTTTTTAGGAAAGGAAGGCTGTAATATAAAATCTCATTTTCTAGGCATTAAAAGTTTACAACCCACACCATTAAAAGCGACATTCTGTGTCTAACTTAATGTTTGGTCTTCAGGAACAGCTAGGAGGAAAAGAGAAGGTTCCCTGTTTATTCTACAAAACAGGAAAGTGGCTGCTTTCTATACTGTAAATATGCATTAGAAAGCTCTTATAGGCTCGTGCTGGGGATTTGATGTTTTTAACTGACTACATTCCTTACATTTTTGTATAACTGCCAAGAAAGCTAAATAAAATGGCTTTTTTAGTGTTTCCTCTAAGAATAGCCCCGCTTCTTTGTAAATATAGCAAAGGAATTGTTGATAATAATTCTTTGGGAGAATAACTGGTGTTATTGATGTTAAAAGTAGAAAGATTGCTATTTCTCTGTCTCAGAAACAGAGCTAACCAAGTAGGCTGGGACTTCAGAAAGCCCGAGAATTCCTTGGCCAGTTACTGAAATTAGACTGGTTTCATTCCTGTGCCACAAGGTGAAGAATCAGAGAAGACCAGCACTGAAACATAAGTAGAAACAAAAACCCCAAACCCTAAGATTTGTAGTTTCTTTCAGGATGCAAAACTGAAATTTTTTCCTCCCCATTTGCATTTCTCCATTTGCAGATTGTTCTGCCTTCTGCCAACTTCCGCTGAAAAACTGGGGTTAATTTACTCGGTTTGATTCAAATGTGCACAACTAAATCTTGGGCACCCTTAAACCTTTGCAGTGTTAGGAGAAGTCCCACCCTCCTGGGATACCAGAGTGCAGGGACCAACATTGTCAAGTTGAGCCAAAGTTTAGACTACAGAACCCTGTCTATTGCTTGATTGACACCCATCATATATATGCCAAGACCTTGGATGTGTTTTGTAATGCCATGCAACAAACTGGTAGTAAAACCAGGATTGCAGCAAGAATTTGAACCAGCCTGTGCCATGCTTTGACTGCTAAACATTCCTGCCATCCAGGATTATGAGAACGTGGAAGGCTCTTAATGCACTTGTATGTCACTTCCAGGGGGAAAAAAGCTACAATTATTTTTTTAGGGTTGACTGAAAGCATCTGTCTTCTCTGCAGTTGAGACAACCCCTCACAAAGGCTCCCTGTCATTGACCAGACCTGCCCTTCAGCTGAGCGTGCAGAGATTTGGTGCTTGTTCAGCCCAGCTTCGTCAGGGCTGGTAGCCCTCGTCAGGATTATTTTTCAAAACAGAGACTTGGTGGGGCCAGGCTGGAGCACACAGTGCCCAGACACTGCCTTCTGTTTGCTCTGAGTCTGCCTCCTCCCAGCTTCCCCAGTTGCTCCCAACCTTTGCCATAAAAGCCGCTCAACGGTTGCTCCTGATTCACCTTTGCCAGTTGCACACAGCATTTTATAGAATTCTGTGATCATTTACTCTCTCATTTACTTCCCAGAAATACCCCAGTCTCTTTAGTTATTCCTCATAGATGTATAGTTGGTTAAAGTGGGACATTTTTAGAAAAAGCAGTAAGCAGTCAGTACTGTCATAACTGGGTTTTTCTCTATTGCCAGTTTGGTTTCTTGCTCTTTTTGTCAGTGAGATGTCCACTGTGCCAGATGGTATTTGAAGGCAAGTATGCTGGCATCTTTGGAGCCGAAGAAAGGTTCTGTGTTTCACCTTCAAGCCTGTGCTTGTGCCACAGCTTTGACGATATCCAAAGTTACAATATCTCTAATAACTACAAAATTCATGCAATGTGGAAGGGAAAGGCTTCTCATCATCTCTACAAGTGACTTCTGAACATGAGGTGGTGAAGGATGGAAGGCAGAGCTCTCACCCCTAAGGACTTTCAAGATTGAAAAGTTAAAACAGGTCCTAGTGGTCCCTGTATCTACCAATTAAAGCAAATAAAAACTCAACCAACTAAAAACCAGCACCACCAAAACCCATTTGGTTTTTATCAAGATTGAGAGATGACACAAAGGCTGACTACAGCATTAATGAACTTGTCTGTGGTTTAGGAAGATTCAGATCCTTCTACTGTTGTTTCCAGTATGCATCTGGGCTGGTGGCTGCTCTGTCTGTGTCCTTAGATTTCATGTTACCACTACTAGTTCCAAATTTGGGTGGATTTTAGCAGGTAAGACTTTGTTTGGGTCTAAATAGCAGCTGATTTAGCAGATTCACAGAACTTCAATTCCAAATGATGACAGAATTATGAAAAACAATTGTTCTATGAGATTTCTGCCATTCAAAGTCAAATTCACATGCTAAACTTGATTTGTCTATTCCTTTTACTACTCTTTGGAAAAGTCTGAGCACTGTGATAAGGACTATGTGAAGTAGAATGAGAGCAGAATAGGTTAAACTTTGCAGATATGCTCAAATTGGGGTTAAGGAGGGACCCCAACCTGGAATCCAAACCACTTTATAACTTCTACATAACTGGATAATTGAGCTGTAATGGGATGCAGAGTGTTTGTATGTTTGTCTGCCCATGAGCGGCACAGCTTCTTTTAAGTTGCCTGGACTACAGGCCCCAAAAGATCCTATACTAACTATAGGATAAAATATCTATTGCCTGCCTGAATCCCTCCATGTGCCTGAGTGAGAGGGATGAGAGTGAGGGCTGAGTTCCCAGAGTGGGTGCAGGGAGCACAGTGTGAGAGCGTGCGATGCTGTTCAGAAACATGGCTTAAGGTCAGACTCCACTCTAAAGCTTCCCCAGAATCCCAAATCCTCTTTTTATATGAGTTTCACTCAAACACAAACAATTAAAGAATTTCATCTTCTTCTACTACGGTGGGAAAGCTTGGAAGCTTCTCTGGTCTCTTAACTTTATTAAACAGCCCCAGAGTGTTCCCTAGATGAGGGTCCTGCCTGGCTTCAGACAACCCAAATCTTTGTGTTTGCTGTGGATAAGTTGGTCTCTGATGCCAATTGGCAGCAGGGAAGAGAAATAACACAGCTTGTTGCAAAGAGGAAAAAAAAACGAGGGGCAGCTCCAAGCCTGGTGTGTGCTCATATGATTGGAATGATTTGACAAGGACTCCCATCGGTGGCAGCATTTCAGAGACCTCAGCACGGGCCACTGCGCATCTCCACTATCTGTGTCCTTTCATGTTTCCCCTCCTAAAGACAGCAGCAGCCAGCTCCAGAGCTTAAGCACCATATGTTCTGACCCCTGCCTGGAGCACAGGGAGATGCTTTTTGTAGTTTCAGTTTTGGAATTTGCCCCATTTATAGGCATGGTCTGGTGGAATAGAGAGAACATTCCTCCTGGGCCAGATTGCTCTGGTCTCCAGCAGCTCTCTCATCACCAGGGGTTTGTCCAAGCGTGCAGTATGCTAACATCCTGCCAGCTCACCTTTCTCAAGCTGACTCAAAGGCATTAGTCCCACCAGTGCAAATAAGGTGTCTGCCACATGTCTGCTGGTTTCTTCCTGGTGCACTGAGGCAAAGCAGCATTTCCTTGTCAGTCATTGACCAAAACTGTTGATTCTGGAACTGACTGTGCTGCTTGTAGAGGATGCTAAAACCTCTTGAAAGCTGGGAGGCAAAGGTGTTCTCTTTTAAAATGAATTAAGCTCCAGAAGGAATTTTCCCGAGAGCTTATTTGATATCTGGAATAGAAATGGCTTTCCTTCTCCAACTCCACCTACTCAACACTCCAACACATCCAGAGATCCTTTAGACACATTTCTCCTCTCCTTTCCAGACTACCAGCATTGGACTTGCACTGCATTTATTTCTAGATGACTGACGACTATTCCAGGTGAGTCCAACTTGAATTTGCTTGCTGAGTTAGTGTAGTGGACTTAGTTCAGTCTAGGGAGAATGTAGCAGTTGGAGGACATTTTCTGGTCTATCAGACACTTCTATCAGAGTTGACCTGGAGGAAGTTTGGTCCAGCTTGGTTAAACTGTTAAAATCACAGCCAATTCCTGAACTGCTTGTTCAAGCTCAGGTCTGGTACATCCCACTCTATGTTGGTGTTTTCCAGGCAGCGCCCCCTGCTCAGTTTAGCAGACAGTTCCCCCCTTCTACTCCCCAAGAGCAGGCTGAGAGGGATTTCTGGGTAGCTCCAGGCCCCTGGATCACCCAGACACCTCATGACCTACCTGGCTCCCAAGAGAAACACAGCTGTGCCAAAGGAAAGCTCAGCCCAACATCTGCACATGCCCAAAGCAGCACGGACCTGTCACTGCTAAGTGCTGTCACAGGTTCTGTGGCTGAGGAAGGACCTTGCATTGCAAAATGCACACATAGAGAGCAAGCCCGTGATAAGAGAGGCTTTTAAAACACAAATCTTGTTGAGAGGAGTGATGAGCCCAGCTCTATCTGTATCTTAAGACAGATCCTGGTGGTGCTGATAAACTGCTGGAGTGAGAGCCTAATGCCCCTTGGCTCCTGTAGGAAACAGGACCTCTACTAACATCTGTAAATAAATATCCCCCTGTGTCTTTATACACTTAAATACCTTTGCAAACCTGGCTCCTTGCCTGTTTCCCACACTTGGCTGCTGCTTCTTAATGTTTGCAGGGTAGCAGGAGCAAGAGCTCAGCCGTAATTTGGGGTTGACTTGTGCAAAGTGCTGTACAGGCACAGAAAAGAAGACCTCTGACCGCTTCCCAGCATCCAGGTCTTGTTCTAAAAACAACCTCCCCTGGTTTGTTTGTATGGTTTTTTATCTTTTATTCATTATTTTCTTGTTTCCTTTATATTTCTGATGCCTCCAAGCTGGAATATGTTTGCAGAACTCCTGACTGAGATAAGCCAAGCCTGCCACATGGAAAGGACTTTTTACCTGTGTCCTGCTTACCTGCAAGTGGTGAGTGTGGCTGGAGTGAAGCTGCAAGGGTTGAAATTAAGGGTGTTGGGGTAATACTGCAGAACAAACTTCGTGCTTCAAGATTCCCCCTGGGATTAGGGAACATGAGCACTGCTGGAATAAAAAGCAAAAGTTTAGACCACAGAGAACTGAGCAGATGCAAACATGTGATACAAAACTGAAAAACTGTGCTCCAAGAGAGGCAAATGCACTCCAGCTGCTCCTGGAGTGGGTGGGTCATGTTTTCCTGTGCCCAGGCTGTTTATTCGACAGCAACTACCAGGATGGGATTTCCTCCAGGTTTACATCAAGGAGCATGTCATGTCTCTTGACCCTTAACTAGGTAAAAGTTATTGTATTAATAATCAACCAACCTGGGGTTCTAGATTGAGTGACAATTTTCATCCATCCCCAACTTGCATAAACCCAAACCACCATAATTTAAAGAAAAACTTCTTGAGCTGGCGTTCCCTGTGAAATCTCAATAGCAGAAGTGTGTCTTCTGGGTGCTTTGATGCATTTCAGGTTCATTTTGGGGCTCTGTAATTCATGGCAGCTGGTTCTCTGATTATTTTATATTAAGGACCAACTTCCAGTAACATCAGTGGGAGCAGGATTTCAGCTCTAAAGCTATTATTAACTAATGCAGCACAACAATGCCTGGCTTTCGTTCTGTTTTGTTTTCTCCCAGGGTCGGAACGTGTGTGTATCCCATTAACTCTGTCCTCACTGCTCTCAAGATGTTCCGCACAAATGATTTTATTTTTTTTGTAAGAAAATATATTTTACTAGGCAGTTTTATGAGAACTGACAAAATGCCTCGTAAATAACCCAGCAGGAAATATGGGGTAAATAAAATTTTTACAACTTCATCATAAACCTGAGAAGTCTTTGGTTCCTTTTCGAATGGAATGAGCAAGGTATTTCATTAAAAGAAAAGACATGCTCTCTAAAGCCCAACAATTATAGACACAATGCCTTTTTAACCTGCAATTCAGTCAAACAGGTTTGGTGGCAGTGGAAAATGTTAAAGGCCCTGTTGTGACAGTTTGGGTCATGCTCCCCACAGATCAATTTGTGCTGTAGGCTCCCTACACAGCAGAGCTGGAGAACTGGTGTGTGCCTGACCTGTCCCCAAAGTATCCAGGACCTCTAAGGAAACGTCCATCTGGGAGAACCTGCTCAGGAAGGCTGAGGCTTTCTGCTGCCTTTGTACATCTCTGAGTATGGGGCTGTGCCTGGAGCCCTAAGTGCAAAGGGAATACAAACAAATATGGTCCTCAGGTCTCCAGCACAAGCCTGAAATGCAATGATCTGGTCAAAGACCAAGAGGCTGAAATAGAAATGCTTGGAACAAGCCTCAGTCCTTGAACTTTGTGGGAAGGGGGAATTCAGCTCTCAGAGGAGGATCTTTGACATGTGATGTTTTGACAGGGTGGGAAGACAGGAGGGGATGTCACTTTTAAGGTCTTTTCACTTGTAAAAATTCATATTGACATCCATGACTATTTTCTACTTACAGTGAAACAGAAATTGGGCAAAATACAACCTCTTCATGATTGCATAAAAGGGAGGGAAATTACCTCCCAAAAGAAGTGCTAAGGTGCCATTGTAGGCCTGCATTTTCTCATGAAATACCAGATGAGGTGATCAATAGTGAAGGCCTTTGCCATTTCTCATGTTTCTTGTTTTCTGATCCCCACCCTATTTGTGCCTCTAGTCGGGCTAAAAACTTGAGAGAGAGCAATCCTGGAAAGGCTGGATTTCACAGAAGCATTGGAGATGTTGAGATACCCTTGTTATCTTCCCTGAATTGAGAGCAGACCAGAGCTGACACCACCACCGCCCCGGTCTCACCTTGCTGGCACCACAGGCTGTACTCCACAGCCAGGGTCCCCACCTCTCCTCTGGGCCATTCTTGCATAAAGCCCACCACTCAGAGTGGTATGGGCCCCACCTTCCCTTGGAGGCACTGCTGCATTCCCTGCCTTCCCTCCCAGTCCCTCCCTGCTAGATAGCCCTTCCCCACCTACTCAGCAGATTGCCTGGGTCCTCAGGACATCTACAGCAACTTCCTACAGCAATGTCATGTGAGGAAAGCATCCAAAGCTTTTGTAGCTAAAATGCCATGAAAACAAAGTGGTAAGTTCACCCCACCCCATACTCCAAAACCCTTGTGATATTGTTTTTTTTAATGGCCACCAGCCACACTTTGGGAACAGGACACCCACAGCAGAGCTGGTCCCTGCACCAATAGGTGCAGTCCTGCCCCCTGATCCTCCATAATGCTGGGTACTCACAGCCCCAGCTGGCTTCCAGGCCAAGTCAGGGTGGCCCTGGGAGATTTGCCTCTGTATGGGCTCCAGTGTCTGGCACTGTGCAGAGAAACAATCACCACAGCCCTTTCCCTAAAGGAAATTCCATCTTGGCACTGAACAGCACGGTGGCATGGCAGAGCACAGCCCTGGCAGAGCAGGCTGGGCTGGTGCAGGGCTCTGCCCTCCCCCGGCTGTGGCTGACAGCATGTCAAGGGAAATTGGCTCTTCAGTGGGACACACAGCTTTATAGTGAGAGCCCATATGTTCCTGAGTTATCTCTTCTGAATTCCCCTTATTATCCCAATGCCTCTGTCACCACCCCCCTGCCTCTACCCTCTCCTCAGGCCTCCATCGTGATGCAGAGGCTAAATAAAATATCATTTCCTTCTAATTTAGCCTTTGTCTTTGGCAATCAAAATGCCCTTCAGGCCCCTGAGGATTCAACCTTCCAGGTCAGGGTAGGACATGGGAAACCCCTTCCCAGGCATTTCACTGTAGATAATGTGGCTGATTCATGAGATCATTCAAAGCTCTGCCTTCTGCTGTGGCTGCTGCTTTTAGTGCTTGGGCTCTATCTCCTTTTCCTTCCTCACAACACCACCTCTCCTGGCCAGATTTTGCAAACCATCTCCTGGGAAACTGGGAGCCACAGGAGAAGAAGAAAACTAAGAGCAAGTTAGATTTACTGAGGCAAAGTCTCTGTGCACGGGAGAAAAAAATCTGTGTGAGTCCAGAGAGCAAGAGAACTCTGTCCCTGCTCTAGGAGGGGCTGAGCCAGGGAAGCAGCAATACTTTGCAATTCTGCCACTCCTGTTTGAGCCCTGGAGTGCCAGAGTAGACAGAAGTGGGAAGACTCATGTTGTGATACTGCTGGGCAAATATAGCAAGATATAGGGAAACATAGCATATCTGCCTCTAAAGCATCACCTGTGTGTTATTTGTTAGGTTGCAACACAAAGCAGCAGCATATATTTTAATTTTTATAAAATCCAGTATCCTGTTCAGTATCTTTCTGAGGACTTCCTCTAACATAACACCTGACACAATGCTGGTAAAAGAACCAATGGTGTAAAGGGAGGACCTATAAAGGACAGTATATAATTTATAATGGATTGTTGTTATTTTAACCTGTCCTTCTTTGTTCAGTTTTATAGATTTGAGTTGAAAGTGCACAGGCAGCAAGGAAATAGAGAGTGTTAACTTCACCCTGTAACATGCAACACAGGTAAAAAGGGGGGGAGGCTGACTTGTTTTTGTCACTTGTGGTCTCCAAGGAAAGAAGGATGTGTATGGAAGGAAAGTCTCTAGTGCTGGTGTCCCACACATTTTTCTGGCTGTGTTTGTCCATTTCTGACATGGTTGAAGGTAAAAATGTGTGGCTGGGGAACAGATGATTGTCATGTGTTCTAGGACTTGGCCCCAGGTATCTCCTCACTGTCTGCTCTGGACAGGGGATGCAGTAGGGACGCAGGAAAAGGTGAGCACTGAGTAAAGGACAAGGTATGGGCTGTTTGTGAGCACCCGTGGTTATCCATGGATTAAGAACCCTGTACCATTGGTGGAGCTGTAGGGAATTAGATCACAGGACCCTTTCAGAAATAGAATCAATCTATCTATAGCTATCTATCTGTCTATCTATCTATCTATCTATCTATCTATCTGTCTATCCATCCATCCATCCATTCATCCATCTTAAAGCAGCAGCCTCCTAAGCATCTATTTCAAACATTTCAAAAGGCCAAGCTGGCAAGACGTGAAAATCAGAGGGAGACAGCAGGGTGGGGAAAGCGCCTGAGAGCCGGGAATGGAGGGCAAATGGTCCGCAGCCCTGCAATGGTCCCAGCCCCCATTCTCACCCTGCTAGCATCCCTCCCGTTGGTAAACAGAGACAGACAGGCAGGTTTTCACCTTGTCTCCTCAGACAAAGGAGCTGGCCCTTTGTTCCCCTGAGTGACTCCCTGGCAGATGGAAGGTGCCTGAGGGGTCTTGTTCAAGGAAAGGCTCCAGTATGCAAAACGCACCCACGGGCAGGCAGGAGAGGGGTGGGCTTCCTCCTGAGAAGGACCTGGGTGAAACAGTTTTTGTCTCCTGATGGTTCTGTTTTGACTTTGAGAAGACATAAATGGTCTGTAGTTTTACTAACTGAGCCTTTTGTTTTAATAGAAACTGAGAGGGAAACCCGGCATTTGGAGCCAAACTTTAGTTCTGAAGGGGGTGAAAGCCAAAATCCTGACGTCAGAAGTGTGTGCATATTTCAAATATTTAAAATTCTTGCACAAAATTTCTTAGGAGGTGAGAATCTGACCCATAAATCAACTCAATGCAAGCTTTGCAAAGTACTAATATTTGCCAATCCTTGCTTTCATCCCCAGGGGATTTACTGATTTTTATTCTTGTTGCTTTCAGTGGAAGTAAGAGAGGCAGAGGAAATAGCCAAGCCAAGGAACAAGAGCTGATGAGAAGCCCATAGTTAGTTGGTCAGTTAGTCTATCACTCAATGCTGTGTTTTACCAGCTCTCCTTCCAAGGCCATTGCACCACATGCGTGGTCTAAGCTGGCTGTATGTGCTTTCTCCAGCCTCCTACAAAACACAAAGCACCAAAGGCTGAGGCAATTCCATCTCTGAAAACATATTGATTTCTTGTAGGAAGTGTCAGGCACTGCATGGGGAGATCCATTTCCATACCCAGCTCAGATCTGCCCCTGTGGATGGGCAGTGTCTGGGTTGAAACCAGTCGCCATCAATGGACCTGTTATTTGGAGATCCTGGACTGGCTGGTAACAGGAAGATGCCCACAGTGCTGTTGGCAAGATTTGCCCCCTTGTTTCATTATTTTCCTTCCCTATTCTGACCTATTATTAACAGACCCACCTTCTACCTAGTGTTTCTGTTTCCCCTGATATATTTGTAAAAGGCCTCTTATTCTCCTTAATCCCTTTGGCTATAATTAACTCATTCTGCATTTTTGCTGCCCTTATCTTTTCCCTGCAAGCCTTAACTGACTGAATATTCTTGTTTGGTTGCCTCCCTGTTTTCCATTTCTACTAAAGGTTTTCTTTTTAATCCTCAGATCTCTAAGTGGGCTTATTTCTTGCATTTTTCTTCTTTATTTACTCTTCCTTTCCCACCTTGCTGTGTCAGGTAGACCCCATCTACCTTACACACACATCAGATGTGTAGATCTCAGGACTGACTCACATGGCACATTACTTGCTCCATTTCTTAATTCACTTCCACTCATTCACCTTTTTCCTTTGGCACTATGCAATTTTTTTTTTGCAATGCTGGATTTGCCTTTCCTTCTTCTTGGGAGGTTCCTGCCTTCTCAGACAGCTCCTTTCTTTTAAAACCCAATACCTTTTGTTCTACAGAAAAGATGCAAAGAAAAATTATTTTTCAGAAAATATTATTTATGCAGGGTTTATTTTTGACCCAAAAAACCAGAAGGGCTGAATGTGTACTCAGAGCTTTCCAGTACTCTATGGCTGTGGATCAAGGGGTGGTAAAAGCCCACAAGGGATGGTGCAGACATGTTCACCATCACCATGCTGAGACAGCCTGTCCTGCCTGCTATTCTAGGGTGCACAAGGAGGGGGCTTGGGCCACCCTCTCATTCCTCAGCCCACTGCTACCACCTCCCTCAGGAGCAAGCACACTGAGAGGATGATATTGCTGCTAACAGAGAGATACAAACAGAAGTGCAATCTCCAGCCATGTAATGGATGCAGTGAGTGGGGATGAACAGCCCATTCTTTTGTTCCTGCTATTGTGGAAACAGAGGCTACAGCAGACAGCAGGCTCCACTCCATGCTCAGTCCTGGGTGAGGGCAGCACCAACTGCCCACGGCCATGCCCGCAGCCAGTCCTGCTGGCCTTGGTCCTTGTCATCACTTAACAAAGCCCATGGCCACTCTTGGGCCCTTTACTTTCCTCCAGTTTCAGGCTTTGCTGCTCTAGCACTGCGGTTCAGGAA
>NW_005054339.1:5672734-5694093 GCF_000277835.1 Geospiza fortis | reverse complement strand
CATTCCTGCAGCTGAGCCCAAGCCAGGGGAGACTCGAGGAGCCCAGGCCAAGGGAGACACGAGCCCAGGGCAGGGGAGACTCGAGGAGCCCAGGGCAGGGCAGACATGAGCCCAGGCCAGGGGAGACTCGAGGTGCCTGGCAAGGCCAGGCTGCTCCCAAACACACACTCACGCATGCACACCTACCAGCCTCCTTCCACAAAAGAGGCTTCTTTCATTTCCTGCGAGAGGAGGAGGCGGGAGAGAGGGAACTTGAAGGCTGCAAATTCCTCAGCCACATATCTCTCGCCTCCCTCTCCTTTCCTATGCTGCCTGCCAGCTCCACGTTCAGGAGCAGCAGCTCCTCCTTCCCATACAAATAGGCAAGGCTGAACAACTGTGCTTTTAAACCTCGTGAGACATTCTGTTGCTTTGGGGCTTGTTTTCTTATCGCAGCATTCGTGTGCTTTGCTTGTCAGAGCCACCTCAAGGCTGCTCTAACTCCAGAGGGCCAAGTTGCTGGGTAGCTGGTTTGGAGCACAGGCATGCCTTGTGCTGTGGTTTAAGCATTTTTTCCACCTGAGCTGCCCCCTCCTTGCCCCCAGCCAGCCTCAGGAAGCTTGTCTTCATGCATATTGACAATTACCCTGTGCTGGAGCTAGGCTTTTCCAAACCTTCAGCTCTATAACTGCCATTTCAAAGGGATATTGTTGTCAAACACCCAGCTTGTCACAAAACTGTGAGCAGGAGACACTAAAGCAGCAGGTGGTACCCAGGTGTGTTGGGCTAATCCTTGGCTTTTCTAAGGCAGGGTTCCTTTTCCCTCATGATAACTAGGACAAGCAAGGGAGAGGCAGAAGGTGTTTCTGTTTCAGTTATTTGGCACTTGCAGGCTTTCCCTTATTTTATACGAGGTAGGCTGTTCTGCTTCTCCTGTGTCAGGGACAGACATCAGGAGTGATGGGTGAGATCTTATTCTCCCCAGAGCTGTGGCAAAGCAGCTCACACCAGCCACGCCAGGGCTGCTGTGGCTGTGGGGAGGTGGTGGTTCTTTGCCTATTCAGAGCATCCTGATGCTGTGCTGAGGCTGAGTTAGAGCCACTGCTGATGCAGGAGGGAGTCCAGCTGCCTCTTCTGTTTCTTTGCCTGACCCTGGAGGCATAAATGAGTGGTATCAATCAGAAACAATGCCTGAAAGTCAAGTAGATTTGGTGTTCATCTAAATAGGGGAAATCCTGTGCACTGAGATTTCAGGACCTGGTGGCTGGAGTGCAAAATGCATGGAGAGAAAGCACACTTCTGCAGAACATTTCCTAAGACATCCAAGGACTCTCTGAAACCCACAAAGCCTGCCCTAAAACCACAGCTGCAACAAAAGAGGAAGAGTCCACAGCAGAACTGGGAGCATATTAAACCCTGCAAAATCGGTCTCTTTCTGTGGTGGGGAGCATGTGTATAAATACACACACACACATACACACAGACACAGAGCTGTGCTTTGCAGCATCAAGGTAAAAGTGAAGGCAAGAGCGGGAATGCTGAGCAGGAGTGGTGATTTCAGGCAGGGCTGCATCAAGTGCAGTGGCCTGAGCCAGTGGCTTCACAAGGAGAATGACCAGTCTTCCCAGGACCTAGTGCAGTGGATTTAAAGGATTCTAGGTGGTTTATAAGCCACACAGGTAAATTCAGCAAAGATGTAAATGGGAGAGTGAGCCATCAGAAAGAGAGCAGCAAGGATGAGGGTGCAGATGAAAAGATGCCCAAGTGGTGCAGAGAGCATAGGGCAAAAGGAGTGTAATTTCCAAGTGACACTAAGGAAGAACATAGGAAAATAAAGTAAAAAGGCAATGTTAAGACAGCTAGCTGTCTCACATTCCAGTACTACCTCTGTTCTTGTCCTGACACCACTGTGTGCAGCTGCTGTTGAGTTCCAAGTTGTGCAGGCTCCTGTGAAGGCAGTGCTCCAAGCTGACCCCAGTGACACTGCCCAGGGTGGCTGCTTTCCTGGGAGTTGAGTCAGGAGCTCAGGGTTAACTCTGTGATGCAGGGCCTTTGCTGGGCGGGTTTGTGTGTCCCTCCTGAACAGCTTTGCTGGAGCTGGAATGACTCTGGCAATGGGGATCTTCACAAAGAAAGGAAATTCAAGAGGCCTGTGCCTGAACACATTGTCTGTAAGAGCTGTTGCTTCATCTGGACAAGCCTCTGGGCCCATAGTGCTGGTGCACACTTTGGGAATGTGCCTATGGTATGGTTTGCAGTCAGAGCTGCATATTTTGCCTGCTGCATGTATTCAGCTGCAAGTTTCCATTGGCATGTGACCATGTCCAAGGCCTGCACTAACACAGATTAATGGATTGCCACAACACTACATGATGTAGAAAAATCGTGCCTTAACTAAGCAGGCATAGACTGTAGGGATGTGAGTTAAGCAGGTGTGGAGCCTGTTCTAAATCTCAGGAGTCTGTAGCTGCTGGGCACAGTGGACTTGCCTCCAGGAGGACTCTAGAAAGCACAGAAGGAGGAAATGCACTGGAGATCCTTGCTGCTATCTCAGTTCTTCTGAGCGCAAGGTCAGCAGAAAAACAGCTACTCCATGCTATGTGTGGACTGCAAGCAGACAGGCTCCACTGGGCAAGCCACAGCCCTGATTCCGTGACCAGCTCATCCAGGCCAGGGATGTGGTTGGAACTCCCTGACCTCCTTCAGCCCACACACCCAATCTTTCTTCCCAGGAAGTCAGATCAGAGCTGCTGTAACCCTCAAGATGGAAGGTCCAAGGAGTGGCTGAGACCAGGGGATAACAGTGTTGCTATCTCAGGATTACCCATGTCTTGCCTTCCGCTGGAGCAAAATTCACTTTCATATCCCTCAAAGTCAGCTTGCTGTGGAATTAGTGGAGAAAGAGAGTAAAGCAAGAAGATAATGCAGTGGGGGAGCATTTCTGAGCATCTTTCCTGGGTAGAGGCATCGTCCCCATTCCCATCACTTGCAGGACCAGCTGTGATTTCTTGCAATGCAATGCCAGACACAGCCATCACTCTGGGTTCCTTTCCCTTTCATTGTCCCTCTGGAGAACAGGACTCTTGTTAAAAACCCTGCAAGTATCATTGAGAGCCAGCTCTATTATTCCCTAGCCAGTGAAGCAAGACAGGCATACTCTCCCACAACCTAGGGATGCCCCTCTGATCTATTACCAATGAGGCTATCTTTAATGGGATCAGAGCCTGCCCTTTTTCACATCCCACAGGGACAACACCTGCCCACCAGAGAACAAAGAAGAAACCTGTTGTGATGGGAAAAAACACAGAGTTCTCTCCAGAGAGGCAGCAGAGCTGTTTGATTAAGAGCATCTTTCTCCCAGCCAGCTGGTTTGCTAGCAAAACAACCAACTAGACTTCATCTTTATGCAAGAGAGGAAATCTCTGTGGACCAAATGCCATGAGTTCCATTTTATTCACCGATATAAACCACAAGAAATGTGGGGAAGTCTTTGCAGAAAAAGGATGTAGGAGCAAGAAGGAAAATATTTATGCCTAAACCAAATATTTTAAAAAATATTTTTAAAGGGTAATTTCAGTGCAGTATTTGAAATTCTGCAGCAAAGAGATCTATCTAGAGGCTTCATCTCTAGCTTGTCTTCCTCAAGAGACACAGCAATTAGGATTTCTGTACATTTCTCTGTAGCCCCTCTCTTTGCAGAGATGCAGCATCCCAGCCAGGCAGGTCCAATGTGTTTTCTGCATGAATGTCCTCTGGAGTCTGTCCCATGTGTGCACATCTGCCCAGGAGTGCCTTTTATCTGTAGCACTCCAGTCGTGGGGCAAGAAACCAGGACAGGACCAAACAACCCTCATCTCCTTGACAGTGGTGCCAAACTCCAAACCAAACCACACCTTTTTTTTTTTCTCTGCCTGTTTCTCAAATTGGAGACCAGGCTTCATTGCTGGTGCTTATCCCATAAGCTGCCCAGAGGAAAACTGGCATATGAGCGCAGGTGCAAGTTCCAAGGGGGTCAGAAGAAGGTTGCCTATGACACAGGGGCCTTTGTGGTACATGGTTCATTAGCCCAATCCAGAGCTGGAGTGGAAGGACTCAGGCATGCTTGGGTGTGTTTGTGCATTCTAGTTTCTTTGGCAGTTGGTGACTCTTGCAGAAGTGTAATTGTGAGCAAAGTTTTATTCCAGTGGATGCAGCACGTAGCAAGAAGTTCACCTTCAGTTAGAGAGGATCTTAATATGACCTTCCGTGAAAAAAGGGGCATTGTTTTGAGTTTTTAAACAGCTGCTGTGTTCCACCCCACTAATGGTTGCAATTCAGGAGCGAATAATATAAGCCTTAGATAAACACCCGGTAAAATAATTGGGATCTTTCCTGGCGAGGGGAAGCAGGCAAGTTACTCAACAAAAAGAAATTATTCTCACTGCGTAGGAAATGAAGTGTTCTCCTTTTCATCATCAAGTGGGCTGTCACACAAAATCTCTCCCCGCCCTTCTGGAAGCAGCCCAATGCCATTTGCAGAGCTCTCTTGCCATCTTCACTCTCATAGGAAGCCAGAGACCGTTTTAGTTAGGACTCATGTATCTTCTCCGTTTTCCCTTCCGACCTTTGTCTGCTTCTCCATCCCATCCCCGGCCTTCTTAAAAATAACCCTTCCAGCTGCCCTTCTACTGCTCTGAACGGGAGCAAACACCATGTCCTTTCTTGAGGCAGCCGTGACACGATGGCCAGAGAAGCCAAAGTTTCCCCCAGCCGCTCCCTCCTGCCAGGCTCCATGTGAGCGCACGGTACACGCTGTGTCTGCGGGGCTGGGCAGGACTGCAGAGCGCCAGGCCTTGGGTCTTGGCCTCCATCGGATGAACAATTTCCCGTTGAAGGTTACTCACTTCCTGTTTTCCGTATTTAGACAAGCTGGGCCTATTGGGAGCTTTGATTTTTTTTGTAAATTTCAGCTGTTTTAAACGTTAAGTCGCGGGAGACTGAGGTAAGGGGAAGGAGGGGGAAAGGCCTGGAGACAAATTAGGGTTATTTAATCCCAGGGCTGTGTTCTCTCTGCAGTGTTCTAGTGACCATTAGAGCATGTGAAAGGAAGGTCAGGGGCTGACAGCATGGGAGATGGCGAGAGGGCTGCTTCACAATGAGCCCGGGCTGGAGGCGCTGCGTGCGGCTCTGCGTGTGCATGGGGCTCTCCCTGAGGCACTGTGGTCTGTGCTTGGAATCAGCCAGGGGATGCACTCCAATGACTAATGTCTCCAATGCGTCATCTGTGCCACAAACAGCTGTATGGAGGTAGTAAGAGCAGTGCAGCAGCTCCACAGCAGAGGCAGGGAGGAGCTTCTAACCTAGAGAGTGCTGTGCCCTTTCCCTGTGCCTATCAGTACACACCACATACTGACATTTGTCAGAACTTGCCCTGAAGTTTGCTAGGCTGGAGCAAGTTAACACTTGTGTGTAGCTGATAGGGCAGGTCATGTCTTCTTTATGCCTGCTCTGCAAGGGTAAACTGAGGCACAGAGTGCTGTAATTCTGCTTGTTATCAGAAAGTGAGTGTGTGAGGGAATGGGGCGAGTCCTGGCACCAGTCAGGCAGTGGTCTGCCTCCGGAGATGTGCTTTTTCATCAAGAATATATTTCCTGTGCTGCTGGGAGTAATGCTTGGAAAGAAGAAAATAGTGTGCAGTCCAGAGTGCCTGTGGGCTCAAAGGTTATGTGAATAATTTTGGTCTGTTCCTTTTTGTTCATCTTGTTCTCTTCTACCTATGATTAACTCTCAACATGGGATGGTTTTGCTTCCAAATTTTTCAAGGATCCACAAAAAAGAAAATAAAAATAAAATAAAATAATGGATGGGCTGAATTAAAGCAGGAGATGGTAAAATAATATGTATTCTACAGCAAAATCCAGTAGGAATTGCCTTGAGATCACCCTAGCAGTATAACCAGCCACCAGAATGCCAATGTGAGCAAGTGGGAGTGAACTAAAGAGCCAGAGACAAAAAAATCACAACTAAATAGACAACAAAATATCCCAGGTAAAAAAATCTGCTGTTTACTCTCTGCCTGACAGAGAGCAGGCAGAAGATGAATCAAGAGCCAGAGGAAACTAAAAGCTTTGGGGAAGACTTTGGTGAAGCAGGTGCTAGAAGAAACAAGGGTCCATGTTCACACTCTGGCATTGAAAGGCCCAACTCCAAATGATTTACACAGGCTCTTGACCCTCCTGAGCCAGAGTCAACTTTCCCCCAAATAACTCCCTGCAGCCCAGAGTGCAGAACCACAGAGAGAGGAGCGTGCAGGACACAGGCAGGTGGCTGCTTTCTGCCTGGTGCTGCTGTACAGGCTGGGTTAACGGTATACTTCCCTGATTCAGGTTTTTATAGACCAAACAGTAGCAGTTCCCTCCCTCAGTGGTTTGGTGAAGCCTTTCCCTGAAGGTGGGGTTACTTCACTATTGTCTTTTTACCTGCTGGAAATTTTCTCTGCCGGGTTTCTCACCCTGCAACCGCATTTTGTTCAGATGCACTTTCGGCGCTCAGAAATGCAACTTCAATCTTACTGCAAACGCAGGGCAGTTCTGCAGTGTCTCCCCTGAGTGTCCTCTGACAGGGGTCCTAGACCTCCCAGCAGCACCTTGGTGCAATGTGAGCCCTGGATTTAGGACAAGCTCTGGATCTGGCAGGGACACATCAGACTGAACCAGCAGGGCTGACTGCAAAGCTGGCACCACAAAGAATTGCACCCAAAGCTGTTGAAGCAAATGGTGTCTCTGAATTGGCACCAGCCAGCTGCCCTGCTGCTGAGGTTTGATCTGTTAGACTCAGAGCAGTTTGGTTTGCACTCATATCACCATGCTTAAAGAACAGTCACTCTCACTCAGAAATGTTTACTTGCAAGGACCAGATGGTCCAGGGAATTGGGCTAAACAAAGCATTTTACTTCTAGGTCATGCATTCTAATCCAGTCCAAGTTGGTGATAAACAAACATACTCACCTGATAGCCACTTTTTTTTTGGCTTCATTTTTGTTTTTCAGGCTAATTTCCAAGGGGAGATGCCTCACCAGAAAATGTCCCTCTCTGCCCTGCCACAGTTGGTCCTGATTTGACTGTCTCTGCGGAGAAGCCAAGGATCAAATGCTCCATGGCGCCAGACTGTTTTCTTTTGCAGCCTGCAGGTAAGGGGAAGTTGTCCTATTTCTGGCTCTGTCATGCCTGCTCTGCGGATGGGCAGGAGCTCAGTTTGTAAATCTGCTGCCCCAACCCCCTCCACCAAAGTGAAATTAATTTTTAAAAAATGGGAAAATGCTTAATTGCAGTTGACATATAGGCACTCTCTGCTATGAACTTTACATACAATCACAGATAACAGCATCAAAATTAATGCCTGCTTCCCACTTGTCCTTCTATAAGCAATAAACGTTTGGCAAGTCAGTAAATAACAAAATTCTCATGCGGCCATCTACAGGTCACCAGGATACTTAAGAACTTTGCGTTAATTATACCATGTTTGCCATCAAAGAGGGGAAATTAACCCTTTCGAGCTGCTGCAGGAAAGCAGTGGAGCCATTTGAAAGTAAGTAAATAAAATCTTGTCACTAAAAGTGCAACCTTTGCAAAATAATAATAAAAAGAGGGATGTTTGAAGCAAAAACCTCAGTAGACATCATGGAAAATACAGTACCTTTTCAGCTTGCCTTTTATTTATTTTGTATTTTGACATCAAACACTCCCTGTAACCTAATCTTCTTGGCTTTTGATGTGGCCGTGGAGACATGACAATTAAGCACCGCTTAAAACAATAATCCCAACAACAGGAACCAAAGCCAAGTAATGTCAGGGTTCCCCCCTCACAAAAATCCTGTCCCCCAGTGTTGGGTAGTAGTGACAGGACTATAAATCCCAATTTGTTGCCTTGATATCTGCTCGGTGCTTACACTTTACGTTGAACTTTACACACTTGCTCCATTTCCATTCCCCGCTGTTTGTTTTTCTTCTGCTATGCGAAATGTCTGGAGACAAACACAATACACACATTGCAGAGAGATGGTTTGATCTTTCACAGATTAGTGCCACCTGACAAACATGGGATTATTTATTATCTGTGTTGCAGGAACTGCTGAAGCCCCTGCTCAGAGAAGCACGCTCCTCCGGGCGCTGGGGGATGCACCACCCCTCCTGACAGCCTGGTGGATTAAGGCCCCAGTTCTGTCAGTGGATCCAACCAAACCAGCAAAGAGGCAGAGAGGCAGCCCCCAGGTAAGCCACCATCACAACCTGAATGGGATGTGTACTGTGCAACCAAAGCAAACAGCTTGATTATTCCAAATTTTAAAGAGGTATTGCTAGTTCTCGTTTCTCAGCTATTCAAAGATGGAGGGAGAGAGGCTGAGTTTAGTTATAATCCTATTTTAAACCTGTCTGAAAAAGAACATGTTTCTTTTTAAATATTTTTCTTTCTAAATGAAGCTTTCACAGTATGCTATAAACTGCCTTTTTTTTCTTTTTTTTTTTTTTAATGGGTGTTTGCACTAAGCCTTGCTGAACAAGTTAGAGAGATGATTAACTCATCTGAAATGATGCAGGAAGGCCCTGTCCCAGTTGTGTGTTCTTCCTTCAGCACATGGAGAGCTGCTGCAGCTCCATGGAATTCACAAGCAGGGCTTGCAACTAGGGCTGGGCAGGAGGCTGCAGGGAGAAAGACAAGCACTGCTAGAAAGGGCTGGAATTCACACACACATACACACACACTGAGAAAGGAACCCGGGTCATTTTTTTCCTTAATGAGTAGAGTTATCCCCAAGCTGGTTTCCACAGGGGGTCAAAGGAGGAAACCCAAAATTCACTAGCAGTTTTCTTAAAAATATTGTTGTAGCAGCAATGCCCGCCCCTACACATGGCAGGGTGAATTTGCAAGACTTTGCTTCACTTTGTAGGGCCCCAAGGGGTTCCTTGTGTGGGTCAAACTCGACTGTGTGATGAAAGCAGCTGCCAAGCTTTGGTGTCATGGAAGATGTGTTTGGTCAGCCCTTTTCTCCATCCTCACATGCCAGTCCATGTGCACACCTCCCTGCACTCAAGGCTGTATCCCTGTTCCCAGGACAGCACTGAGCAGCTCCAGGCTGGCCATCCCCCCTTGCTCCCTTCCCACCACTGATAATGACAAATGGCAAGGAACAGGTTTCCAGGTGGAGAGTATTCCTTTGGAGAACTTTCTCTGGTCTAATACAGGTCCTGCCTTGAAATCCATGAGGTAGCTGGCCTCTTTTCTATGTTTACAGTGCTTTTAAAATGTGTTTTTAATGTAAAAGTATTTCTCCAAACACTTTAATAAAACACAAAAAAAAAAAAAAAATTCAAGAGAAACCACAGTTCATCATCTCCAATGTAGCTGCTCCCTCAAAATTTAAACTCACTTAGAAACTTAGGCCCACTTAACTGCTTAACCTCATCACTCCAAAACACTGGAGAATGAGCTTTTGTACCTGTGCTTCCAATACTAAATCATTCTTGAACTACCCTCTTTTGTCCTACCCTGTTAGGGTTTCAAAATATCATAGCCTGCTCTTCATAAAGTATAAGCTAATAATTCTACTGGCAACAATGACGATAATTTTTCCTCTCTCCCTGCTAAAAGCAGCTTTTATGACATGAAGCAGGGCACAGGTAGTTTCACAAAAAAGGTATTTATTATTCTTAGCAATATTCACCTTGAAGGAATATGAGGAAAGCATACACTTTTTACAGACAATATATAAACATGTTGTACATAATTAACAATAATTTAGTTCACTAATCCAAAAATAAGCAAAATAAAAATTAAAATAAAAACAGAAAATACTGAAGAATTTTTATGCTGATACAAGTACAAAATAATTTAAATCTCAACTGCTGTTGTCTATGCTGCAGTGACTGACAATATATTGCACTTTGTCAACTGTATCAGTAATCCCTGTCTTTCACCCACACCCCTTCCCCTCTGCCCAAATCCTACAGAAATTTGAGTTGGGTACAAATAATGTACAACTGTACCATTGTAAAAGGTAAAAAGTAAAAAGGACCTAATTTTTTACCTCAGTAGATTAAAAATTCTTATTATTTCTCCCAACCAATTTAGTTTCCCATTTATTTCCACTTCTTTACAAAGTGCACCTATATGCCTACACAGACCAAAAAAAAAGAGGAAAGCAGGATTTTCATGGCTGCTTGGTTCTTAATTATAAAATACTACATTTTAGTAGGCTTAAAAATTACAGGCTTAAAAAAATTTACATACATCCTTTTTTTGTTTCATTCTGTTTTTTTCTTTAAAGCAGGACTTTTGCAGTAAAGATACAATTTGGCTTGATCAAAAAAAAAAAAAAAAAAGAAAAACCCAACAACAAAATAGTTAAAATTTAAAAAAATAAAATAAAAAGCTTTTCACAGAGTTAAGCTTACGTGGTTTACATTATCAAACCCCTCTGTTCATTGGGGCATTTTCATCAGAAGTATACCTAAATATGTACACCGTATGTTATACTGGAGCTTGTGTTCACGAGAGGCATCAGATCATAACAATCAATAGAACACACTTCACATTGGCAATAGCTTTGTTTTCGGTCATTTACGTACAATATGGTTTCATAATGGGAGATTTAATTTTTTTTTTTTGTTCTTTTCTTGTTTTCATATAAAATCTGCTACGGAAAACACACGTTCCCCTTAGAACGATGCTTTCCCTCAGCTGTCTCTGTGTCTGGGATTTGATGGATGTGTGAAGCTCAAACTGATTGTCTCTCTTTTTCCCCCTCCAGTGATCTCAGCCTCATTTCTGCCCTTCCTCCCGGTGGACTCCACCGGGGTGGGTGCCTGAGACAGCAGGCGCTGGCTGCATGTGGATGTGGTGGCCACACTGCCCAAAGTTTACCCAAGCAGCTAATCTGCATTTTTAAGCGACAGCTGCCAACACAACAGAACAAAATGCTTCAACCTCCAAAGTCTGCGAGCAGGATGGTTTTTGTGCCCCATTATAGTTTTGGCTGTGCTAGAACTTCTACAGGCATTTACCAAAATTGTGTTGCAGCTCTCACCTCTTGCTAGTGCAGGATTGCCTTCCCTGGAGTTTTTCCCCAACAGTTTGTCTGACCCAGGTTGTCTGGTTGGAGGAACAACAATAGGGTAGTTGGGAGAGGGGCTCTTTTTTTAAATAAATCTTTTATGTTAGGGAGAAGAATGAAGGAATTGTGTCAAAATAATCACCATCTTGGGTATATTAAAATCCC
This sequence comes from Geospiza fortis, assembly GCF_000277835.1. NCBI lineage: Eukaryota > Metazoa > Chordata > Aves > Passeriformes > Thraupidae > Geospiza > Geospiza fortis. The sequence goes on along the minus strand of NW_005054339.1, from coordinate 5,682,860 downwards.
GTATTATGGCTACATTTTTGCTTTGTTCCTTACCCTCACAATTTTTCCCCCCTTCCTGGTAACTTTGGTATGGAAGATAGATGAGCTAATCCAAGAGGGCTGTTGAGTACATTTCCCCTCTCCTTGTTTTGAAGGCAGCTTTTCTTACAGGGTAGCCATTGCAAATGACAGCACAAAAACATGCAATCAGAGGGGCTGAGGCTTTTTGTGGAAAACAAAATAAATATGACTTTGTGTCTGATTTTAAAACTTATGGTTTAATAAAGACGCCCTTTTCTTTCTCTTGTGGTTTTTTTTTTTACTTTTCTTTTTTTGGTTTTTTTTCTTCTTTTTTTCCCTATCCCAAACAAAGTCCGCAATAGAAATCCAGCATGTCTGGCTTCCAGTGAGCCAAATCCATCCTGGGAGGCTGCTTATATCTCTTTACAATATTCACAGTAATAACAAAGAGAGAAAGGAAAACCAGTTCCAAGCCTTCTCTTTCAGCTTCTGCCATCTTTTGCTTCCTGCTGGACCATTAAGTATCGAACAGGTGAGTTCTTTTTTCTTATACCTGAGGGGGCAAAGTGCATTACAGGCACCACTACACATTTCTGCAGAAGACCCATCATTTGCAAGGTTTTAGTCCAGCATTAAAAGTTAACCACATGGGAGCAAAGGTCTCCTTTTGCCATCCCTACATTCTCCTCTTGGCAGAACATTGTCTTACTTGCTGTCATCTTAGGCAAAGTCCCATGTTCCTAATATCTGGATGGGTCTCTTGGTCATCAGGTTTTATCCCATGGCTGTAACCATGCTGGATGGGTGTGGGTGTCCAAATGAGATGCTGGAAGATGGGTGGATGGGGGTAGGCGTTGGTAAGATGTGTCCAGAGTGGCTGAAAGGGGGCAAATGCCCCATGGGTGCCATGTGACTGGCAAGGGCAGCAGCGCTGAAGGGAGACGACTTCTCCTGCATGCACTTGGACAGTTCCTCAAAACACTCAGAGCCTTTCTTGCTTTTCTTTGATTTGTTGGACATTTTCCTATTCCTGGTCTGAATTCCTTCCTTTTTCATGGTCAGAGGCCTGTTCACCTGCAAGAAATGAGAAAATCAGGCTCATGCAGACAAAATGACTTTATTGTGCAAAAATGAAAATATTTGGACAGCCCCCATGTGTTTTTCCTGGATGGAGACCTTTTTCTGGCCAAAAAAAATGGTGTTTCTCTCTGCAGAACTTGTTTATATTGATTTGTTTAATAAAACCACACACACAAAAAAACCCTAGACATGAAAAACAAATTGAACTGAATTTGGCAGCTGATGACTCTCTTTCCCGTAGGTTTACCCTCAGTCCTCATTAATTTCCTAATAGAAGATCAAACTAGGAGGCTCATGCTGACCCAAACTCAGTCCTGAGACATGAGCAATCTTGTACCAGTAACCTCTGTTACCTACAGTGTAAATAACGTTCCAACGCATCAAGTGCTCCTGCTTAGGATTAATTTCTTTTAGAAAAATTAAATAACACAACAAAGCCTTAGATACAATTATTTTTTTTACAAGTCAAAATGAAGATAGCCCATCAGGATTAATTTCTGCACAGAGCCCCTTCCAAATGGCCTCTGTTTCTGGAGGGAAACGGCACACAAAACCCACTTAGTTAAAACCAAGTGTGGCAGCTCTGTTTTGCCTGGTTTGCCCAAGCCAGAAGCCAAGCTAATACATTGTAATGTCACTGAACTTAGCATCACTATGCTGACAAAGAACGGCTGTCACTTCCCAGGGGAACCTTAGAGACGGGCAAGGAATAAAACAACAACCAAACCCCTGAAACCAATAAAAGCCCAGTGAGCACCATGCAGTTAAGACATCAATCCACACTAGGCAAGCAGCGACACATGAGATGAGTAAATACTCACATTGTGCAATTTATAGTAGAGTCCACAGGCATTACAAACTGGGTCCCCGTTTGCATTACGTCGCCATAAGGTCGTGGTGGTTGTCTGACAGTTGGCACAACAAGTCCCTGCTCTCCTGGCCGCTGACTAACCAAAAGAAAAAGAAAATTAAAATGTATCACCAGGTGGAGGGAGATCACGAGAAAGGTCAAATTGGACTCAATATTTAGTTTGGGGAGAACTTGTTACTAAGATTTTACAGAGTATCAGGGTTGGAGGAAAGCTGCTGTCGGTTTTAAGTTTTATGGATGTTATGTTTTTGTTCGAATTTAAATATTATCCTATGCAAACTTTAAAGCCCCATAGCACTCTGTGTGCAACGGAAGTAAGAAGAGAAACATTGAATCTCTGATTCCACAAACAAAAATTTTAGAGGGGGGAAAAAATAATCTTGACTTTTTCAAATTTTCCCTTTTCAGGATTCTAGAATGCATCCGTTATGAAAATGCATTCGCCTTTTTCTTCAATGACGAATTTTAGTCTTTGTCAATATTGGGACTGGGTTTGAAAATAGGGAATCTTTAAGAATGTGATTTTTACCCCTACTCTGGCCCTTGAAAGGTGGACACAAAAGAAAATGAACCACATTACTTAGCTGGGTGCAGTATTTATCAGAGCCATCACTGGCAATTCAGTTTGCATTTACAAGTGAAAGGGAGAAAACAAAACCGGCTCCAACTTTCTTTAAATATTTAGCAAACCAAATTTCATGCCTTGCAGCAATGATTCCGCTGACCCCCGTCTGCCGACTCTGTCCCTACTTAGTTCCTTGGCTGACAAGCCCTCAAACAACTGTCTTAAAATTAAACAAAATCGCCAAAAAATCCACCACCCTTCCACAAAACTATTGTTCTGCTGAAACCAAGGTGAGGGGAAAGAGAAAAGCCCAAACATTCACCCACCTCCCAAAACAAGAACAGGAAAAGTAGAACTGCAGGCGCCCGTGATTCCTGGACGGGCCCTTGTCTAGCAGACCCATGATAAAGAGTCCTTTGTGCATGGACACTGTGTTACGGACAGACTAACTGCACCCCGTATTTTGGGAAATTATTTTGTATTAGAAACCCTCAGCCCTGCCTCTAGAATTGGTCAAAACACCAAGTCCGTTTTGTGCTACTGAATTAATGCTGAGGACTCGGTATTTTTTTAAATTGGAGTTTAGTTCCTAAAGCGTATCAATCGCGGTCGTTCCCCGGGGCCTTGCTCCCTGGATATTTCTGCAATTAGCCATGGAGGGCCGTGGGGTGAAGCCCAGCAAAGCTCACAGGAATGCACAGGGCATCTCCATGAGCAGGGCCAGTCCCAGGGCAGTGGGATTCCCAGGGAATTCAGTGTGCTTCCCTGCCCGCCAGCTCCGGTGGGGAGCGGGCACCGCTGGATGCGCAGCTCGGCCCGCTCACCCAAGAGGAGCGCAGGGTTCTGTTCTCACTTGCTCCTGATTTATGCCATGGCCCCCTGTAACTTTCCCAAAGCTGATGGACAGATCAGCAGCTTTAGGCAAGAATCAGGCCCTCGGAGACTCATATATTCCGGTGCCTTACTCGCCTGTGAGAACAGGCCAAAGGCAGAAAGAGGGGGTACCCCCTACTGCAAATGCACTCATGCAACCCAGACACAATTAATGCCAGACGTCCAAATGCTGACATTATTAATACGATCACTTTGTTATTGCAGGGCAGATGAACAAATTCCCAAAGATGGCCACCTCCTCTCCCCCGCAAACAAGCAAACTACAGTGGAAAAAGGGGCAATAAACAAAGCTGTAAATCAATTAAAACTAAACATTTAAACAGCTAAACACCAAAAGAAAACCTCTCTAGTGCCCCCCAAACCCTGCACAATGAGCTAAGTATAACAGTCTCCCAACACACTGGAAGGTGGAGACCTATGTTTGCATATTTGAGATGGCTTACTGATACTCAACTATGCTGCTTAACTCTATGGCCTGTCCCATTCAGTCTGGAAAGCACTTGAGCTTGAGAGACGATAATGTTACACTGTTGTCTTAACATTTTTCTATATGTCAGTCACTTTAGAAGGCAAGTCATTAAGAAGCTTACATAGCTGAAATTCTGACTCAGGACAGAAATCTTCTATATCCCATCCCAGTGTTAGAACAGTAATGCCAATTTTCTGCTCTCTAAACCTCGTTGATATTTGCCCACGAATAGCTAGGAGACTTAGGCACCATAAATCACAAAGCTCCAAAAAATATATTTATTATTCTTAGCATTTTACGCATTATTTGCGGAGTAGAGTGTATTAGAAATTTCAAAACAGCAAGCATGACTGGCAAGGCTTGCCTATAGAAACTCTCTAAAGCTTTTAGAGTCAGGAAACAGATACACAAAGTTTCATTATCTTTAACGTACAGATATCCGGATAGGAAACTACTACCAGGAGCTTAGAAAGGACTTTTTTTTTTTTAATCAGTCAAATGAAAATACAAAGTATAGGTGACTCCATGGAAAAATAATAGGATTTTTTTTAACAGTAGGGGATTGTCTGGGGAGGGAACCAATATTAATATTGCCAGAGACTATAAGAGTGAAAATTACTTCATGGCTTTTATACAAATAATTTTTGAGTGGGGAGCAGTAGCTTTGACTCATCTGATTTGTTTTGCTTTTCTGGAGCTGGAACTTTTTTTTAGTCCATGGTGGAGGACATTCACGCTCATAACCCTTTCGCTCCCAGTGTGCGCCCAAACCGTCCCAAGAGACCAAGTAAATGAGGAATTAAATTAAAAGCTGTCATCTGAGGACAAACGGGGCGAAGGACACACGATATCCCGCATGCATTGTGAGCGGCAGGGAGGCTCGGGACAGCGGCGGGCTCGGGGCTCCTGGCGGGACGGGCGGAGGGGGAGATGTGCCCCGAGGCACGGCAGTGACCTCGCCGTGACTGACCCCCGGTACAGTACAGAGCTCGGCTCCACGCAGGGGCTGAGCAGAGATGAGGCACGACCGACTCGTGCCTGTGGGTGGTCCCGCTGCCTTATTTATCCCCAAACCCAGGAGGAATAAAGACACCTACCAGCCTTCGCTTGGGTTTAATGAGAGGTCGGTTTTGCCCGTTCATTTTGTGGTAGAGCCCGCAGGCGTTACACAGGTAATGCCCGGTGCCGTCTCTTCTCCAGAGAGGGGTAGCAGTGGCTCCACAGTTCACACACTCTCTGCCTTCTAAATGGAAACATGAAGAAAACAGATTTCTTTCTTTAAAAACAAATTCACAAAATCTTTCTGTATTGTCTTTTAGGCGTTTTTCAGAAGTCAAAACAGTGTGTTAATTCTGTTAATTAAGCACAACCAGACAGCAGTGACATCTACAGTACAGGCAGCAAGGAGCTCGGTGTTTCAAGAACTCCCAGGCTCCAGCGAGTATTTTATGTCATGATCAGGGATAGGCAGCGCTCTCTGCAAAGTGAGAAAGACTGACACTCTCATTGTGTCAGATGGAAGTTATCATTTCAGCCAGAACTCCCTGGGTCTTCACTGGGCACCGCTCCCGTCCCGGACCTATTGCACTCCGGTGGTGAAATCCCGTGTTCCCCTGCCACAGAAACACCCGTGCACATGCACACCAACACACACACCTGCAAACACACAACACCTTAGAGTCAGAGTCAGAGGTTTTCTAGAAATAAATCTAAGCAAAAAGACCTCCAATTCTGCACTTTCTTTTCTGTTCCAAACGCTACGGGATGAGAAAGTAGAGCCGAGCAGACTGGGAATGGATACAAAATACCAGAGTCTCAGTTATGATTTTTGTTCTAAAGGCATAAAAACGCTGTTAATGCTGTTCTTTGAGAAAGTCCAGTTTCACTGGACATTACTGTAAAAAAGAGGCTTGAGTTCTTTTCTGTTTTTGTGATTTTTCAACAATCCAGTTTGGATTTGGTAAGGAGCAGTTTACCTTCATTATTAGTTTTAGTACAATGTGGTAAACATAGCATTGTAGAATGGCTGCATTAAATAAAACACAACATGTAACTCCAAGATATCTGTTTCTGCATCAGAGAGCTTCCTGCTAAAAGTTCATTTGCCTTGGATGGTTTGAGGGCAGGTCTGCTTAATATAGAAATCTCTCTTAATACCGTTTATGCAAATCCTACAGTATCTAACTGGAAAGGAAATTCTTTTTGCTAATAACTGAAGCAGGCCATGTTGAGTTCAGCGGGGCTCGTGTCTGCCTTAATCTAGGGAGTGGGTAGCTTTTAAACAACACAGTCTGGAGTGAGAAATGAGGGGAGCTCTGCGGCTCTGCTTTTGTAGCTCTTGTCCCTCCTAGGGCAGGAAGCTGCAGGAGTCGTCCTGTCGTGAGTCTTAGTTTTCCTACAAAAACACTAAGTGGTCACGAACTTTCCCCAGTTCCTTACACTGGGAGCTCCCTCACAGAGGGGAAAAAAAGAAGCAACAGTAAAACAAAAGAAAAAAGGTCCTTGTTTCCCCCATCTAAAAGTCAGCAGCAGCTATGGGACACAAATTTTAAAAAAGCTACTCAGGATCCTTCTTGTCTTTAGACACCTGGATCTTGAGCTAGATTCCAGACTCAGGAGGTTTGGGCTACCCATTGCCTGTAGCTTCTCTAAGCACTAAAAATGCATACACATAGTGGCAACTGCCTGGAAATAACGAGAGAAAGAATGCATTTTTCCCTTCCGAGGAATCATTTGAAATACTACTGATGAGCTTGTAAAATAGCTGGTATTTTTGTTGCAAAACTCATAAGAGATCACATTTCTAAATTATTGTCTACTTAAATAAAAACATGTAGTGAATTCATAAGCAAATATGTTCAATGGAATACATATGCAAATGCCTATAGGGCCATTTATTTTTAAAGTACTGTCTAAATTCAGCCCCAATATATTGCAGTTAATATCCTTCCATTGGTGAGAATACTAAACCAAGAAGATCAGTTGAATTACATAAATTGTCATAATTTGTGTCTAGATGTATAACTACTGTGATTTCAAAGTGGGGTCAAAACTTTGTTCATTGCCTAATTTACAGATTTAGGACCGCACTTTTAGAAGAAATGCAAGGAAGGGTGAGCATGGGAAAGGTCTGCAGGCAGTTGTTTGGAAGCAGAGATATGTCTGATTCAGGGTAAAAAAAAAGCGGGGGGAAAGTATTCTCTAGTTAAAGTTAGGCTGGAGTAAGTTAGCAGTGACTGGACACCTTAGTCTTCTGCACTGGTATGTAAACTATATTTGAACTTTTGCTCTTGTAAAACACGAAGGGAAAAAGGCCCTTTGCGATCTGAAGGGGACAGGCCAGGGAAGTTTCGCTTTCATCTTGCACTGGAGCTTCGGGTGGTGTTAATGGAGAGACGTGGAAATTACGGAGGGAGAAATACCTATGGCTGGAAAGTCCCCATGTGTCATCCATGGGGGCTTGCCTGACGTGAGGGAGCAGGGTCGAGCCTGAGCCCCTCGGGAGCCTGAGGCCTGCTTTTCTCCGATGAAAAGGGTTCGGGTTTCTTTCTCCATATAAATCCCTCTTTGTACAGCGCGGTCTGCTGGCTCAGCCTGCCCCGGTCCCGCGCCCCGCGGCCCGCTCGAGCGCCCTGTGCTCATCGGCACCCACAGGAGCCCAGTCCAGGCTCCATCTCCTACTTCTAAAAACCCAGAAAAGCAGAACCAAGCAGTCACCTGTCCCTCTGTCCCGAAGCGGGCCAACACAAGCACCCAGCCTCGCAGCAGCCCGCATGCCCGCCCCAAGAGCCCGCACGAAGTCCCCGGAGCGCGGCCCTTCCAGGCTGGACACTTACCCGAGCAGGACCTGGCCTTGCTCCGCGGCTTGGGGGTGAAGCTGGACGCGGGGCCCCCCAGAAAGCTGCCCGGGTGGAAGAGGCTGCTGCTGTAGTCGTGGGCTGCCGGCACGTAGGAGGGGTAGGTGGGAATGGGGTGGTGGGTAGAGGGCTGGGCCCCCATGCTGGTGAGGCTGCTTCTGAGCGGGCTGGCGCTCTCCATCTTCATCCCCTCCGACAGCGACACTTGGTACTTGATGCTGTCTTTGTCCTCCTGCCGAGCCCCGGCGGAGGAAGAAGGGGAGGCGGCGCTGGTGGAGTTGGGGTCTGGGGACACTTCCTTGGGAGGGGTCGGGGGGAAGCCGAAGAGGTGGGAGCCGGAGTGCGAGGCCGGGGTGAGCGAAGACACGGAGGCGGTGCTGGAGGTGCTGCTGCCCGGGGACACCGAGATGGCCCCAGGCGCTCCGGCCGCCGAGGGGTGAAGGGGTGTCTTAGTGAAGGGGCTGACGGTCCAGGGGTTGTGGTGATGGGCAGACAGTGCCGCCTTGCTGCTGTCCAGCCAAGGGATCCCGGGGCTGTGGATAAGATGAGGCCGGCACATTTGACTCCCGGTCAGGCGGGCTGTAGAAACACAAGAGCGTTTGGGGTCAGCGTGTGCCGGCTCAGCCCGGAGCGGCTGGGGAAGACCGAAGCTCCTCGAGGCTGGGCAGCCAGAGGACAGGCGGCCACGGGAGAGACTTCACAACCCAGGGAAGAGCAGCCAGGCTGGTGCAGCAGCCCCTTCCCCCTGTTCCATCTGAGGGACATACCAACCAGCCCGGCCAGAAGGAGCAAGGGGAGCAGGAGGGGCACTCAGGCAATCCCTTTCCTCCCACCCCATTCCTAGGAAAATGCAGCAACCCCCTTTCTGCTCTATCTTTATGAGCTGCCGTAATGCTCTCTCTTTGGCTCCTAAGAACACCCCCAAATAAAATCCATCGCCGGTTTGAATCGGTTTGTATTTTGCATCCGGGAAGTAGCCGTGTCTGAGAAGTTTTAGCCCGTGCGCACACTGTTTCCCCTTCCTCTCTCACCTCCCCCCTTTCTTTCCCTCCCCTCCGCTAGCCCTTGGTTATCCCTAGGGTTAAAATCCACCCGTGCCTGCCTGTCTATCCTGTTTTCGATCTCCTTTTCCCCGGCTCCGACACACCGAAGCGGCCCCGAGAGAAACTTCTCAGCCCCGCGCGGGACACCCGCGGCTCGCACGGCGGGGAAGGGGCCGGGGCGCTGATTTACCGTGTGCCTGGCTGTACGAGACCCTGGCCCGGGCATGGGCCGAATTGGCGTAGTAAGGGTTGCCCTGGGAGTCCAGGTGGTTGAAGAAGACGTCGACTTCATCCGGAGGTAGGAGCTGCGCTGGTTCCATGTAGTTGTGAGCCAGCCCGGGGTGGTGGCTGTCGGGGTGCTGCCCGTTGAGCACGGCGTGGTGGGCCATCCAGCGAGGCTGATCCGTGGCCACCTCCATGGCCGTGGGCCTCCCCTCTCACCCACCCCCAGGCCAGGAGCGAGCGGCGCTCGGTGGGGGCGGGGAGTGCTGCTCGGGGGGTCGCTTTTGACGCTGCCTGGTGGGTTTTAAGAGATTGGGGTGGCTTTTCTTCGAAAGAAAACCGCCGGGTGACTGGAGCGCGCCCTCTGAGGCGTGGGAGAGGACCCCTGAAGTCAGCGTGTCCCTCCGTCAACAGGCGGGTAGCGGAGGCAGGTCCGGGGAAGCGCCGGGGCAGCACCTGTAGGGAGAGACAGCCGGCCGGCTTCTTTTCCCAGAGGTACATGGAAGGGGAGCGGGAAGCAGAGCCCCTCCTCCCTTCCAAAAATCTCCTGTCCCCAAAACTCCTTGCCTTGCTCTCTCCCTGCTCATTGCCCCACAAAATAAACAGAGATCCATTTCAAACTCTTAACTTAAAACAAAAAGGAAAAAAGACGGGAAAGGGAAAAAAGGGAAAAAGGGGAAAAAGGAAATAGTTTCGTTCTCCCCCCCCCCTCGCTAGAAACGTCAATAGGAGTTTTTCCAGCTGGCTTCAAAAGAGAGGTAAAAAAGGAAGAACGGCAGAACTCATACAGCGTAGTTCTAGCAAGAACTCCAACTAACACAAAAGGAAAAGGAGGGGGAGAAATAAGGAGGGGGTAGAGAAGAAGAGTGGAGAGAAGAGTGTTTAGAGAAAGCAGCGAGTGCGCCCTGGCAGTGGCGCGGCGACCCCCCCGCGCCCCACACTTACCCGGCGCGGGAGGCTGGGTGGCGATGAATGCCGGCGTGGAGGATGCGAGTGCGGCAAAGAGGGGGAGAACCGAGGGGGAATTAAAAAGGCGAAGAGGGAGAGGAGGGGGCAAAGGCAGAGCGAGCGCGGGAAGAGCAGAGAAGATTGGATGGAGAGTGTTACTCAGATGGCAAAGCCGCT
>NW_005054339.1:5671457-5671950 GCF_000277835.1 Geospiza fortis | reverse complement strand
GGCACAAGGACGCTGGGACGGAGTGCAGCCTTCCCAGTGGGGCTGCGACATCGTTAATGCTTTCCTTTTATCCCAAACCTCACAAGTTTTTCTTAATTAATAACAAAAATCAAACATCACAGTTTTACTATTTGCAATTATTCGTGTGCTTTGGGGCGGGGAGCGGAGGTGCATCCCGAATCAACAGGCGTTTTCTGCGGAGTTTGTGGTGCAGTTCAGCGGCAGCAGCCGGGGCGCCGGTCTGGCTTCGCCACCCGCGAAGGTGCGGATAAACCGGTCCGCCTTTGGGGCGGAAAATAATAATAATGGGAAAGGCACAAACAACTCCCCGGAGCGAGGCCGGGCGCTGCTGCGTGTCCCGTTTCCCAGGCGCTCCTGCCCCGTTCCTCAGCCGCTGCTTTCGGGGAAAAAGGGAAACGCTGATCGCAACCCTCCAGCCCTCCTGGCTGGGCGCGGGCGAGGACACCGTCCCTGCCCGGGGCTCGGAGCAGCC
>NW_005054339.1:5670006-5670426 GCF_000277835.1 Geospiza fortis | reverse complement strand
GATGGGGCGGTGGAGGGCGCCGGGCTTCTCCCGGGACGGGCTGGTTGGCCCGGGCAGGCCGGGGACAGGCGCTGGGCCGGGCTTGGTGGGAGAGGGGCCGGGGTTCGGGAGAGCAAATGCGGAGAGTGCCCGGGAGCCTCAGTCCGGTGGTGACTGAGAGGAAAGGGAAACAAAACATTTTTTTTTTAAAGAAATAAAAAAGGGAAAGTTAAAAAGCAAAGAGAAAACCAAGCGAGCTTTCCAAGAATCCGGCTTCTCCCTCCGAAGCATTTTCTTTCTAAAATCACCCAAGTATCAGGCGAAAATAGATTTTTAAATGTTATGAAAGAATGATGACTATAAAATAAACGCGGGCCTTTGCAGGTAGATCCCCTCGGCGCCTCGTTGTGCCCAGCGCCGGGTGCGCCGTGCCCGTGGAGC
>NW_005054339.1:5668312-5669175 GCF_000277835.1 Geospiza fortis | reverse complement strand
GCCAGCGGCGACCGGCGCTGGCTGCTGGAGGCGAGCGGCTTAGCTCCGCTCCGCAGCCCGCCGCTCACACGGCTGGTTAAGCAGCTCTTCCCTCAATTTTCTGCCAAAGCTTCCCCGGAGAGGGTCCGGCCGGGCCCCACTCCTTCACCCCGCGCCTGCCAAGCCCTTTTTACCTTCTTTCCCCCCTTCTTCCCCCGGGCACTACGGGCTCCGTTTTATTACCTTTATTTTTATTATTATTATTGCTGTTGCAATTTATTTTTCTCTTTTAATAAGGGAGCTTTCCCAGATCTGGAAGCACAACTGGTTATTTTGATTTGATTGACAAGTGATGTCATATCATTAAGGGAGGGGGGAGACGACAACATGTTTTAGCAACAGTTAGTAGTGCCATGTGATAGAGTTGACACCTATTCTTGGGCAGAGGAGAAGGCAGAAAACAAATAAGCCGGCGCCGCACACGGACCATTTATTTACATGTCCGGAGAGGGGATGGATTCTTCCTCTTTTTTTCCCCCTTCATTCTGGGTATTTGGATTTGGGAAAAATTGTACCAGAGGAGACCCCGCAGACCCCAGGGCACGTTCCTGCAGACGCCCCTTTCCTGGGGTGCTCCCGGAGGCCCCCAGGGCCACACTGTGTCCCGGGGAACGGAGAGCGGGGGGCCGAGACCTCCCGTGCAGCATTGCCCGCTGCCTCCCCGGGGTGCAGCCCACAGACGCCAGCAGGGAGGGCAGGAAAACTCCGCGAAAAGAAAGAAGAAGAGGGAGAGAGAGAAGTGCTCGGTGCTTAGCGGCGCACGGGGCCGCGGCGCTGCCGGTGCCGGCGGGCGGTGTGAGAGCCCCGGGCGGGCTGGGGAAGGG
>NW_005054339.1:5666599-5668176 GCF_000277835.1 Geospiza fortis | reverse complement strand
CAGGGCAGCCGTCCCTGCGGGCAGCCCCCACACCCGCATCGGGTGTATCCCCTTGGACTTTTTGGGGGAGAGAAAGTTTTTGCTTTCTGCCTTAAAAAAAAAAAAAAATTCTCGGTGTTTTCGGCCCTCCGGTCTTGTCTCCACTTTGCTTTTCGTCTCCCCCGTCCTTCGTTACTAAATCGTATTAATGGCTCCTGATAGGGTTATAAAGTGACACAGTTACCTCGTAACCACAAGACCCTTACTTAAACTGCAGTAAGGAAAAACAAAAAGAAAAAAAAAGCGCTAGAGATGTGACTAGGGGAATAAATCACGGAAAATTTAATTTTTTGCTTGTTTTGGTAAATACGCTCTCCCCCATCCCGCAGAGGATTTCTGCGGGGTTTGTACCCCACCGTGGGAACCTCGGTCCCACTCTCGCTCCCGACACCTCCCGCACGCGCCTTCACCTGCGCTTTGTCCGCAATTTGCCTGGTGCCCGCAGCCCCCCGGCTGGCTAGGCTGCAAAATAAAGGGGAGGAAAAGCCTCAAGCAGACCCCAGCCTGCCCACAAAACCGCCTTTTGTGCAAGTTCCCGAAGAGAAAAGCGTGCGTGGGGAAGGGGGAGGTTGGACACGCGCAGCTTTGTCCAGAAAAAGGTATAATTTTCTTTTTCAGGTGCTGCCAGGAAAGATTTCGTTTGCAGGATCTCTCGTTAATTTTATGTATCTATATATTTTTTTTTCTTTCAAGGTTATTTTGGAAGGAGCTGTTGTAGGAGGGAAGAACGAGGCCGACTCCGCAGGTTTGATTTGTTTCTCCTCAGGCAAAACTTTGGTGGGGAGAGACCGACCCGGCACGGTGAACGGGACTCGACTCACGCCTGCCCCGAGCCGCGGGGCTGAGCCAGGCCGGAGCTTAAGACTTCCGAGGAAAAAATATTTGCGTTTAATAAAGATGCTCCGTGCGCCGGGGAAGAACAATCCCCGCGACCGAAACTCGCACTCCCTTAGTGAAATCGCTTTTCTTATTGAAATCGCATCAAAACCAAGCAGGCTTCGCTCCTGGACGCTTCTCTTTTTTTATTTTCTTTTTTCTTGCCTTCCAGCCTGAGCACCCCAAAGCAAAAGGAGGATAAAGAGGGGAACTTTGCACATACAAAAACAGAAGAAAAAAAAAAAGGCGAAGGGGTGAAAGAGTCGGCGGAGAGGAGCGGCCGTGCCCCGATGTGCCTGGGTAATTTTAAATCATGCAAAGCCCCGTAAAGCTGCCGCACGGGACTGGGACGGGAGGACTCCCCGGCAGGCAGGTGCAGAGAGAGCGGGGCCGGGCCCTGCCGGCTTTCGGGGCAGAACAAACCCTCGCATCTTTTTTTTTTTTTTTTTTTTTAATGCCCAAATCTGCCAACAAAGGGGGAGAGGAGATAGGATGTAGCTGCGGGGAGGGGACACAGGGCTCTCTGCACACCCTGTCTCCGGGAAATCTCTGCCTGGCCGCCCTGGGTGAAATGCAACTTTCCAAGATGGAGATTTAAATAATCACCCCAGTGACAATGGGAAAGAAAAAAGAAAACAAATCAAAACAACCAGCCAGGGCCC
>NW_005054339.1:5665806-5666147 GCF_000277835.1 Geospiza fortis | reverse complement strand
CTTCCCTTCCTCCCTCCTCCCTCCCTCTCCTTTCCTCTCTCCCTTCTTTCCCTCCCCTTCTCTCTCTCACTCTCCTGCATTCACGGATGGCACGGCGAGCCACTGTGTATTTATGTACATAATACGGCAGCTCGTCCCCTCCACTTCATTTGCATCATTACAATATCTGTACAAGCACATCACATTGTCTGTTGCTTGCACCTTTTGTTACGGTTGCTGTCACAGTCTACGCGACTTGACTTTCATATTTTAAATGAATTGATATTATACCAACAACACGCACTCACATCCCCGGCGCGGGGAAACCGGGCTCCGGCGCGGCGGGCGCCGCGGGCCCAGCC
>NW_005054339.1:5662087-5665796 GCF_000277835.1 Geospiza fortis | reverse complement strand
TTCTTCCTGTGATCCCAGGGAAGGTGGGCTGGGGGGAGACCCTTCGTAGGATCAATTATTCTTATAAATTACTCCTAGTCGTATTAATTTTCTTTCCCCCTCCAGTGAAGGAAATGCTTTGGGAGTGTTGGATTTTTTTTCCATTGACCAGCCTGCTTTTTGCATAACCTCATGTTTCTTCTCACACCTTTCCCTTCCAAATTCAGCCTTTCAGGCTATGCACCTGCACGTAAGTGAGGCAGCAGAGAAGCTGGAAGAGGCACAAGCAGATATTACGCTGCGAGTCGTTGTTATAGCTAGGAAAGAGACGGTAAAATACACATTTCTTAGAGCACTAAGAAATGCAGCCAGAACGAATGTTTTGGGAAATGTTTGCTCGCCCCAGCCCTGGCTTGGCAGCCCTCACCTGCCGGGTATTTCCCTGCCGGTGCGTGCGTGTGCAGGGCTGGGGGCTTCCCTCACCCAGCCCCGCTGCCTCCGTGGGCTGACGGGGGCGCGGGGACCGCGTCGCGATTCTCCAGAGGGGGGGGGACAGGCGGGACCCCCGCCCGAGGCTGCAGGAAAACCATATTAATACAGAAACAAAGGCCGGACCGTCCGGTGGGGGCCCTGCGGGTGGTGGGGTAACGAAATATGGTTCGGGAAGGGAAGGAGAAAACTTTCGCGGGAGAGGAATTATCATCATAATGGAGGTAAAAATGTGAGCAGGGAAAAGAGGAGGGGGATCCTATTCTGCTGGCATTTTCTGTCTGTCTTTGTGATATGGTTCGGGGGAAAAAGGGTCCTTGATATGCGGCAGATAATTCTTATCAGCCCCACGCAGCCCATTTCCAAAGTAAGTGTTTTAATTACTCCTCCTGTATTACCCTTCATCCTCTGAGAGAAGATACATCGCCAGATTTATGCAGGGGAAAAATACAAAAGAATGTGGTATTAAAATACATACATGCATATATCCCCTCTTTTTTCCCTTGTGCCCAGGCAGAGGGAGACGCTGTCGGCAGCTGCGTCCTGGGATCGCCCGGCACGGAACGACTCCGAAACGAGGAACTGTCGCTCAGGCGGAAAAACTACGGGAAAAGCGGGGTTTGAAGGCTGCAGATTTTTCCCCAAGCGGGGTCAGGCGGGGGTGTGCGAGCCGGGGGCTCAGGGGGCTGAGAGCGGAGCGGTGCCCACCCGAGCTCACCGCGCTCTGCCTGCCCTCCAGCCGCGCTGTCCCGGGACAGCCGGGGTCACCCCTCCTCGTGCCACCAGGGACACTGGGGGTCGCACGGACAGGGAGTCAGGATTTTCCCCTCATGCCCGCTGGAAAAGAAGGATGTTTTTCTTTCCTGTTAAGCTTTCGTACTAAAGATGTCATCTGAAAGTCTGGGAGGAAGGGGGACCGTGCTCTGCTCTCTTTCACGGTAACAACCATATCATATTGAAAAATATGATAGACAGTGGGGGAAGATTTCCTCCCCCATTAAAAAAAAAAGAAGAAAAAAAAAACTCCAACCTTTTCAATATTGATTAAAAAAAAAAAGGAGAGAATTTTAAAAGAGAAGAAGCAGCACCAGCAGCAAGGAGAATATAGGCTCAGCAGCTCTCCAGGTTAGCTTCCTTATTATTACTATCCAGGGGTAATTTTTCATCTCTGCTAGCTAATCTTTGTTCCTTGTGAAGATAATGAATAGCCCAATCCTTATCTCCTGGGCTCCTGGAGGCTGCTGGAGAATGGGGTTGAACAGGGTTGAAAATTGGTTCCAAAGTGCTGCTGAATAAATGGTGTTCCTTATCTCTCGCTTCCAGATTATCGGAACCCTTTCAAAACTCACACAACAAATACAGCCACCGCATCTAATGCATCATTTACCAGAGCAGATCTCCGCGTTTGATCGGCAGATAGGCAAAATCTATGTATTCCTTGCTTTACTTAGTATGCATGGATTCGGGGCTGCTGTGCGCGGGGGCTGTCCCCGGCCGGGCCCAGGACACCCCCGAGGCTCTTGGCACACGCGGCTTTCGCTGTGCATTCTGTGGAGTGACAGGAGTGTCCCCTGCCCATCCCCGACCCGGGGCAGCCGGGTGGGACAGCAGCTCAGCGTGCAGGGTGCTGCCACACAGCATGCTTGGAAATTTGGGCTTGCTCTGCTGAGGCACTGGTGGATTTGCAGGGAAGGGAGAAGAGTTGTGAACATCATCCTCAGGCACCTGCTGGCGCTCACACTCACTCCTGCACCCACAGCCTCTTTCACCTGCATCCCTGGGCAGTCCGTGCTGCAGGAGTGATCAAGTGTGAGGCAGCACCTCTGTCCCCACGCAGAAAGCCACGGCCAGGCTCAGCTGTGCCCCAGTCCTGCCTCAGCCCTCAGGGTCCAGCTGGGTCAATCTAGTGAAAACCCCCAGGGCTTCCCCAGCTTGTTCCCCCCAAACCCTGGCCAGCTCTCCACGGGCTGGGCTGGGCGATCCCTCCACCTCCCAGCCACAGGCAGAACAGGGCATCTGAGACAGCCCAAATTCGGGAAGCAATTGGTGATTCTGAGAGACAAAAACAAACCTTACAGAAAGGGAGTTATTTGCTCCTAGAGTTAGTGTGAAGTCTGTCCCTTCCAGCTCAGGACAATATCAGATTTTTTTTTTCCTTTCTTTCTCTCTTTCTCTCTTTCTTTAATTTTCTCTTTATTCCTTGTTTCTTATTCTTTTTTTTTCTTTTTTTCCCTCCCAATACTTATCTATATAACAGTAAAATGCCTCCCAGTCTGGGTGTGCAGCCCCCAGCTCCAGAAGAGGAGATCCCCCAACCCAGAGCCAGGGACAGATGTCCCTTTGGCTCACCCAGCCCTTCTCTCCTCTGGCACTACCTGAGCTTGTGCCAGGAACCAGACAAGGAAACATTTTATTCTGCACCACTGCAGCCCATGACATATTGCTAGCACTGCCCTGCACCCCCAGGCTGGGGGGACAGCAAGATTCCGGCTTGGGGACAGGACACCCACAGTCTCCTGGTTCCCTCTGCCTGTCCAGCAAAGCTCATCTCATCCCTGCCTGGAAAGAGAGAGAAACTTTGATGGGATGTTGCGGGCAAGCAGCAGCCCCTGCCCGCGCTTGAAAGTTTTGCAAATGTTCAACTTGTACTAATTTTGTATGGCTGTATTCACAGTTGTTCTCTGTAAAAAATGGACCTGTGTTAGTTTATTAATAACCTAAACATTACGCATTAAAGACCTATGAGTGACACAAGATGACAAAAAGCTGTATTTTTCCAATATACACAAGCACACATTTAATAACCTTCTATTGCATCTCAGCTAGGCCTTCTCTCTGATGGTTCCCATGGCAACTGAGATAAAAAAGCAGCCATTTTCCATATCTCTATGAAAGTCTATTATATTGCAGGATTAGTTCATCTTCTGCTAAGGTCAAACACAAAGTCATACAACCTGAAATATTTAGAATCCATGTACATTCATTTTTTTATATGCCCTTTCATTTTCCACAAAAGACTGGGCCCCTCTGAGGTTTTATTCCCCAGAAAATGCTAAGCAAAGCAATAAAAAAATCATGATTAGCAGCTGATGAAAAGTTCAATTGTTTTTTTTTTCTCTCCTTTTTTTTTTCCCCCCTCTCTCTCTTTTTTTTTTTTTTCTTTTAAAAAACCCCACTATTGTTGGGCAGATAGTGCCTTCCCCATTTATCTCTATCAGCAGCCGTGATTGCAGCCGATACT
>NW_005054339.1:5652285-5662021 GCF_000277835.1 Geospiza fortis | reverse complement strand
CCGCCCGATTCTGCCCGGATCGCGACAATTCATAAACCCCACTGCTGGCTGCAGCACTCTGAGCCTGCATCTGCTGCTTTCCGCCGTGATTAAACATCTTTATTTAGGTAGGTTCCCAAAGCCTTTCACCCGCAAGTTTTAGCTATTGCAGGCTTGCAGGGAAAAAAAAGGGAAAAAAAAGCGTTACACACAACTGAGCGGCTCCCATGAGCCCTGATCTCTTTGCAGCAAAGTGAAGTCACTTTTCTTTTTTTATGAAGGAGTTGGCAACGTAATTCAACCAGGTCTTGGTGACACCTGGAAACGCAATAAAGTAAAACCTGGGCAGCCTTCAGACAGTTTGAATGGTGACAAACACGTTATCACCCGTGCCATGAAGAACTACAGCTCACTCTTTTCCCAAGGTCACTCCTGAAAAGCTGGGAAATCAGGGGACAGAATTTGTGCATGTGGCCATTCACACTTGTGGCTTTGTTCAGAGACATGTGCTGCAATGTGGCATTTATTCCAGCCCCTTTTAATGGGGAAAAATAGACACTCTGGAAATATGTGGAAATGGGGAGAAGCTCGAGGGTGGCAAAAAGATGGAAGATTTTTTTTTCCTTCTTTTCCCCATCTCCAGGAGGCCCCACAGGGGTGTCCCAGGGGTCCCAGCCATGCTGTTGGAGGGGCCAGCTGGGGGGTTTAGCAGGGATGGTGTATTCCAGGCTATCCCTGGAGATGATCTACACCTGCAGTGGGACTGGGAGACAGGAGCTGGCATGGGCAAAGCCAAATCCCAGCCTGACCCCGCGTTCCCCCACTGCCTCAGTTTCCCCCAGCCTGGGTGAGGGCACAGAGGTGTTGCCAGAGGTCAGCACAGGCCCAGGGGTGCTCTCAATGGGCCGTTTGCAGGAAGGTGCTGCACAGCAGCTGCCAGAGCCATGCCCACGTTGTGAAGGCAGGGAGCAGCCCCTGCTCTCAGCAGCACACCTGGGAGGGGATGCCAAGGTGGCTTCCCCAGCTGGGCACCTGCTAACCCAGGGCACCTGTGCACCCATAAAAACCCACACCTGCACCTTCCCCTCCCCTTCCTCTGCTCTCTGCTTCCTTCTGCTCCTCTGGGGGCAGAGCAGATGGCTGTGTTTTTAGAACGAATACAAACCTACAGATTTTTAAACTTTGGATCCTGGGATTTGGATGTTTGGTGGTTTGGGTTTTTTAAGATAGATGTATTTTTTAGTGTCAAAGTTTGGACTATTGAGAAGAAGGCTGGAAATGTGTCCTGAGCTGAATATTTTAAGGAGGAACCGAGCCCATCACCAAACACAGGTGGGTTTCTTTTTTAAATCTTGTGGTTTCTTTTCTCCCCTGCTTCATCCTTGCCCTCCCGGTCAGCAGCTGACACGGTGGTTGCATACCTGAGGTCTGTGGTCCTGAGAAAGCCTTTAGAAATCTGGGAGTAATTGCACCCTTCAGCTAAAAAACCATGTTTGAGTACAGTGTTAGCCCCCTCTTCTTGGGGTGGTGGTGTTGGTCTTGTCTCAGAGCTCTGGCTCTCCTGTGGTAGCTGCTGCTGTGCCAGGTGGGGCTAAGCTGCCCCAGGGCTGGTAGTGTGGGTGCTATGGAGGGTCTGTGACAGAGCTCACTGTGAGCACTCCTGTCCTCCAGCAAGTGGGGATGGTTGTGTGCTGGTGCCCACTGGGGCTGCTGGAAACTGGAGTAGTGCTGGGTACTGTGCTGAGTGCTGTTCAAACCCAGCAAAAATGGGCAAAACAAGTCCTTTGGGCTGCAAATATTTAGATTATTTCCAGTGCCCAGTTAGTGCTGGGGGGAGCCTGGAGGATGTGGGCTGCTGGCTTTTTCCAGGAGCAGGGTGGCTGTTCCTGCTGGGAGAAGGGGGCTCCTTCCAGCCCCAGGGCCTTGGGAGGCTTGGCAGTGCCACCAAGGGGTGCTCTCTGCTCCCCTCCCCGTGAGCCAAATGCTGTGTGCTTCGTTCAGGGCCATGGTGAATGCCCCAGCTTGGCCCCTGGTTGTTTTTCTGTCTCTCAGTGACATCTGGTGCATTGCTGTGAGTTCCCAGAAAGAGGCCCTGATGGAGGATGTCAGGGTAGGAAGAAAGGAGCTGACCTTGCTATTAAAAGGCAACAGAAATGGAAATGTTTCAGGCTGTTTCTAGCAGACACGTCTGGGAAGAAAATCCCTTTGCTCTGTTCCATCAGGCCCTCATGAGCAGCTTTTCTCTGCTAATTGTTCACTTGATACTGCACTGGAGATGTTAATTTATCCTTGTCCCCATTGTATGCCTAAAGAGATCCTGGGGAGTTAGAGAGGGAGTTCAGTGCTCCTGATCCCTCATGACTTTGTACATTTCTGGTCCTACAGTGGCACCAACAGCCCTGCTGCTCTTGGACCAAAGATGTTGGTCTTGAATGGGAAGAGTTTGGGCCCCAGTCCTGCTTTGAGTCCTAAGCAATTCTGCTGAATCCAGTTCAGCAACCCCAGCAATGTCTCTTTAAGGAGGGAATTTCTTGCAAATCTTTGATTCCTGCTCTGAGCAGGGTCCTATGGAGGAAGGAAACCTTGCCATTGTATGGCTGCTCCTTGTGATGTGGGAGAAGTCCAGTAATTATTGAGATTAGCAAGAATAAGCTTTGCTTACAGTTTGAGATGAATGAATGTTTTAAACTCGCTTGGCTTTCTGGCTGAAATCAAATGTGGCATCAGTGTAACACCTGTATCCATTATCTGGGGAGTGGAAGACTCACCTTGCTTGATACTAGGTGTGAACTTGATTTAAAAGGGCTTTCCTTCACTTTTGTTCCCCAGTGCTGAGCGATCCTGCAGGGTAATTCTGTGGGGAGCAGGGGCTGCTCTCCCTGCCCAGAAGGGAAGGGGAGGAGGGAGGACAGTGTGATGGGCTGTGCTGGGTATGTGGGACCTGTGTGCTAGAAGATGTGGGTGTGGGGACAGCACAGTGACAACAGGCAGCCATGGGGATGGAGATGTCAGATAGTCCCTGCAGGCCACAGAGGGATCATCCCCCTGCTTCAGTCTCCTCTGAGCTGCACTGACAGCCTGTCTCCACAAGCCCCAGCAGTGCCTCAGCAGCAAAGGCACAAATCACGCCAGGTGCCGCCTACCTGTGCCCCAGTTATGGTGCAGAGTGCTCTGGCTTTGTGCAGGGCCTGAGGGAGCTGGGAGCCAGCTCTCAGCAGTGTGGGTGGTGCAGAGGGGTTGGTGGCAGCCACCAGAGCCAAGGATTTACATGAGTAAGGCCAGGAGCACAGGCAGCTGCTCTTGACTTCAGCCACAGTGCTTGCACTGCTCAGAGCAATGTTTTCCAGCCCCTGCCTGCGGACTTGTCAGTGGTGCTGCCAAGAGCTGTCCCAGCAGGACCACAGCAGTGGGAGCATCAACGGAGCAGCTTCCAGAAGCCATGGGCACAGAACAGGGACAGGCAAAGTCTTTCTGAGCTCTGCCTTCAAATGCTTTTGATGATGAAAGTGGCTCCTGTGAAAGATCATCACAGCTCTCTGGTGCTGAGCATGGTGGGCACTGCCTGGGCTGGTGGCCTGTGCTGCTGTGGCAGTGGCCAGAGCTGGGCAGTGAGGTCAGCATGCCCCAAATGGAGAGGACTGACAGTGCAGGAGCTCA
Organism: Geospiza fortis; assembly: GCF_000277835.1. Classification (NCBI taxonomy): domain Eukaryota; kingdom Metazoa; phylum Chordata; class Aves; order Passeriformes; family Thraupidae; genus Geospiza; species Geospiza fortis. The sequence continues at coordinate 5,658,385 of NW_005054339.1, read as the reverse complement.
GGGGTGGGCTCTCCTGTGGGCTTTCTCCATCCCAGTGCATTGAATCTCTGCTGGGGTGAAAGCATCACCTTCCCCACTGCTTTCACTCAGCATGTTGGTCTTGGTCTGCTCTTGCTGTCCTTAACAGTGGCAAATCCCTGAGCAGAAGAGCACCTAATGACTTTGCTGTTCACTCTACAAAGAGGGGAGATGGCACTTGTAGAGAGCAATAAGAGAGCCCAGGAGCCTTTCCCGGCCTCAGGGGCCTGGCCCAGGGCTTGTTGGAATAAATCAGCCTGGCATGTTCTGCCTGTCCTTGCAAAGTGAGCCCCATGTGTGCCAGAGGGAGGGTTTGTTTGCTGGGCCAGAAAAAGTGGAACACAGCCTGAGAGCAGGGCAGGAGCCCAGCTCACCTGCCACACTCAGGCAAATGGCTCATGAAGGGGCAGAGCTTCCTCCCTCAAAGCCCTGCAGGCCTGAGCCACTTGAGGTGTGCTGCTCCAGCCCCACACAGCCACCAGCCAGGCGGGTGGGGGATGCAATGTCTGTAACTGGGGGGTCTCCAGGAAGGCCCTCTCCCCTTCAGAGACTGAGAGAGCTGATGCTGGGAGGCAGAGCACGTTGCCTTTGACTGCTGTGGGCTCTTCAGACCTGCTGGAGCATCTGGCTGGGCACAGGACATGGCAGCAGGGGATGCTGGAGCTGCTGCACCAGCTGGTTCCTCTGCTGTGACTGTGTGATGCACACAGCACAAAATGTGCAGAGTGTGTGACTGTGGGTGCAGTATTTATTTAGGTGTTGGAGGTGAAATTAATCCCTGCCATTCCCTCTGGGCTCAATCTTTCCCTGCTCTCCCAGCTGAAAGGCAGCACTGCTGCTCTGTACCATGGGAATGTCCTCCCGGCTCAGAGGGGTGTTTGCTGGGTTTTGGGAGTAAAGCCCTTTTCCCTCCACAGCCCCCAGTGCCAACACTCACTCCCCCTTTCCCCCTTACCCCTCTCCTCACCCACTACTGCCTTCATTTCCAAAGGCTGGTGGGGCTGCCGCTGCCCCGCCTCTTTCCCCTCCCCCAACTGTTTTGGAGCCCAGTGGGTGGCTTGGGACAGAAACCTGCCCAGCTCATGAAAGCCATAGAAACACTTCCTATGGGGCTGATAAAAGCAGGGTGGTGGTTTTCCCTTTTTTTTTTTTTTTTCCCTTGACCAGAACCCAAAATAGCCCTTTCCAGTGCAACAGATACATCACCACCAGGTCACCTCGGTGCAGTGACTGCAAATCCCTCTGGATGGTGATGCTGGATGCTCTGGAGGAGGCAGCCAGGCTGCTGCTCCTGCCCAGCATGCCCAGGTGAATGGGGAGCAATGGCACAGGGATGGGTGGAGCCACTGGGAGCATCCCTCACAGCAATGCTTTCCTTAAGCTGTTGATCTCAGCCCTTGCCTGCTGGGCTGTTCTCAAGGCTCCTAAACAAAACCCATAAACCCATCCTTCACTAGATAATGTGGCTACTTTTTTTTTCAGAATTGAGTTGTTTTTTTTTTTTCCTTAAATCACTTTTTTTTCCACCAAACTAAGAGGGAAGAGAAGGGGAGGAAGGGAAACCCCTCAGCTCTTGTCTTGGTGACTTGTCATGCCTGCCTTTAATTGACAGACCTTGTTATTAATGTTTTCCAGCCGCCTCTCATCCAGGGCTCAAACCTCCCTTTTAAAGCCCTGTCATGTTAAAAATTGACATGTGTTGACTTTGGCCTGGGAGAAGCCAGGCCCTGGCTGTAGGTAGGAACTGCATGTGTTTAGTCTGGCTTACATTTTATTTTCTCCTTTCATCAAATTAGTTCAGCTGTATTTTTTTTTTTCTGAAGGAAAGAAAAGAAAAACTGCTTGACAATCTGAGGCTGTGGGTTAGAATTGCAGCGTTGCGTTAAAACAACAAAAAATAACTTTCAAATGTGGCCTGTGTCAGGCCTGGTGGAGATGGGGCCACTGGAGCAGGGGTGGGAAAAGCTGCTGCAAGTAAGCACTCTCTCCATGGAGGCACAGAGATTCCTCCTGCAGCCCCACAGCCCTGGCTGCTTGTCTGATTTATTCCAGTTTGCTTGTTGTATTCAGCCTTGCTAAAATTAGTGCTGTCCTAACTGCACCAGGTTTATTTCTCCACTTTTTGCTCAGCTGTCAGCAGCCTTGCTGTGTACTGTACCCCAGTTCTCCACCCTAAAGCTCAGCCAGGTATGTGCTGCAAGCCCATAGAATGACCACTGGGCTGGAAAGCCAAGGAAATTCTGCTTCTTGTCCATTAAATATCTGGGGTTAGGGGTTGTGTGGCACATTTCATTGGGATAGCAGTAAAGATCCAGACTTTATCCATCAGGGATGCTCCTGTCTCTGAATGTGGAGTGGAGGAGCACCTGGACACTGGGGAGAGCATGTCCTGCCCCTGCTCCCCCAGGTTTTTACCTAAACCTTAGTGCCTCACTGTGGGAGGCATCTGGTTCCCTCTTCCTGTATTTCCCCAGGTGCTTCAGAGTCAAATGCACCCAAAATGTCCCTGGGGTTTGTTCACACAGGACATCCCCCAGCCCCAAGGGCCAGGGAGCGCCAGGTCCTGTTCTGGTGCCAAATGAAAAGCAGCAGCTGAGGCTTCAGGGAGTTCCTAATGGGCTCCTGTCACCATCCTGCCCACACTGAGTCCTACCCTGCTCTGCCAGGGCCTGATGAAATGGAGCCTGGGGCTGGAAACAGTGCAGGGGGTTGGGGGGGAGACACCTCTCCTACCCCCTCAGGGACATGGCAGTGGCCTTTACTGTCCTTAACAGTGACAAATGCCTGAGCAGAAGGGCACCCAGTGACTTAGTTTTCCATTCCACAAAGAGGGGAGATGGCATTTAAGAGAGCCCAGGAGCTGGTGCTGCTTCTGCAAGGAATGACTGCCCTATCATACCCAAACAGCCCAAGTGAAGTGGAAAATAAACAGAGAAGGATCCTCCTTTGCCCCAGGGCGTGTTGCAGACAGCCCATCTTTGCCTCCTGACAGGTCTTGCAGGTGGGTGCTGGTTTAGCATCTCCCTCTTAGCAATTCCAGTGTATGTCCTTTTATCCTGCATCTTGTGCTGGGTGTTTCTGTGGGCCCCATGGGATGCCCACCCAGCTGCCCTTCATCCTCAGTGCCCTCTGAGACTGTGCCAGACCCACCATCCTGGCAGTCACAGGCCCCCAGCCTGGATTATCTCTGGTTTTTGTCTGTATGTGCAAACAAGAAGAGGTGCCGTGGGTGATGCTGGCTGCCCCACAGGTGCAGACTGGGGGAGCTGAAGGGTTCCCTGCCTCCTGACTGACCCATACAGGAACAGTTCCCCCCAGAAAGTGTGAAGGGATTTGACACCAAGACCTCATCTCCCCACAGCCACAATCCCTTTCCAAATTCCCCTCTGGGCAGTTGGTCCGTACACACGAGGACCTGACTCCTCATGGGGGGCTGAAATATTTTCTCACAGTTACTTTTGTAACATTAGTGAAATCAAAGCAAAACGTGTCAAAATTCCCATTAAGACACATTTAACTTCCCTCCTTCCAAGACAAAGTGCCTTTGCCTGCAGGCAGGTTTCGGGTTTGCTGCCTGCCGTGGGAGACTATTGGATTACAGGCAGCACCGAGCCAGAGTTTGCTTTCTTTAGGGGAAAGGCTTTTCCTAATCAGGATCAGTTTAATTCTGTTATCTGAATTATTAGCTTGGCTCTGTGTCTGGCCTGTGCAGGAAGAAGATGAGGGAAAGGAGAGGAGAGGGGAGAGGGCCTGAGCCCCACAGGGCAGAGTCTCTCCTTGTCTGGGACCTGCTCTTGGCACTACAGAAGCTCAGTGTTGGTGCTGTGGACAGTGATGGATGGGGGAGCCTGTGAAGGCCCTAAAGGGCTTTGCAGCTCCAGGTTAAGGCTCTGCCATAGGTGAGTGTCAGCCTGATTTACTGGTGGGGAAACTGAGGCATGGGGCAGCAGTCAGGGATGTGGAGCTAAGCTGCCCTCGCCTGTGGAGATGTAAGATGAATTTTTCATTAAGTGGAGGATACAGCAAGACCCCTGCTTTCCTCCTGGGAAAATCAGCATCTCTGCATCCTGGCTCACGTGTCAGGGGAGAATGTTTGGGCCTTACCACATCCTTGCTTTGAAAAGGATACTTTTTTCCCTTTCCTTTTTTTTTCTTTCCTTTCTTTCTCCCAGGAGTGAGGGTGTGTATGGAAATTTGAAGGGAGTGTTTTCCATGTTAATCCTCCAATGTCCTCTGTGCCACAGGGTCTGTCTGTGGTCCCCACTCCCTGCTGGATCTTGGTGCTTATGCTTGAGACATACACAATTATTGTTGCTTTGAGCCCAGGGAGCATTTTGGCTGTTAAACCTGCTTACAGGGCACCAGAGAGCAGCAGCAGGAACAAATAACCTGTGGGTGCTGCTGGTGGCATCACAAGGAGCGTGGGATGGGGAATGCTGGTGTGGTGGTGCTGGGAAGGGCTGGCCCTGAATGAAGAACCTGGGCAATGCACCCTGAGTGCCCAGGGAGCGAGGTTTGTGTTATCTGTGCCTCTGAACAGACTGAAACCAGGCTGGACAGAGGCATCAAAGAGAAGCTGGAGCTTGCCCACGTGGGCAGCTCTGCTCCTGGGTGTTCCCAGGTGGCTCCTCAAGATGAGGGTGAAGTTGCTACAGCGAGGATGATCCAGCTTCGTTTCACCCATGCAATTCGGGGGAGAGGGGAGCCTCACTCAGCCCAAGAGCTGGACACCTGCTTGTCCAAAGGTGGCACCAAGACACTGAAGATGCGAGAACCCACGCACAGGTGGTGTGGTCAGGACTGGCCAGGTTGTCAGGGCACCACTGGGGTGGTGAGACTTAGAGAAGCAGGCCAGGACTCCATTGCATCCGATTTAAGGGGTAATTCATGAGACTTTCCCCATCCTACAGCAGTGAGATATCTCTGCTTAATAAACTCTCCTCTCTTTGGTTACAGTCAGGCCATGGCTATTCCAAGGCAGGACTGAGGGTGTCTGTTTGCAGAGGTGTGGAAAATAGGTGAGATGTAAAAGGCTTGGGGAGCCCTTAGAAGATCTACCATTGTGTTTTGTCCTACTGGGTTTTTATAAGGTTTTCTAAGTGCCCATGAAGAACAGGAGACTCACTGGTACAGGAGGAGTCTCCAACCCATTAGATTTGGGGACAAAAGAGCTGCTTGCTCCTGTGGGAGTGGGAGCAGGGACATCCATCACAAGGCAGGGTGATGTGAACAGCACCATTTCTCATCAGTGATGGGGAACATGTGGCTGGACCCATACTGATCAGCATTTAGGGATCCCACACAGGGCAGAGCTTGGCTCCAAGGTGATGGAGGCACTGCAATAAAGTTTTCAGCTTTATTCTTTGCTGGCATAATCAATCTTTTGCAAGAGATGCTCTCTGCTCAGCTTTCTGACATTATCTCATCCCCACTGTTAAGTGCAGGCTGAAAAAATGTCCCAGCACTTTAATTTTGAGACAGTTAAACTCTGAGCATCTTTGAAGCCTTGGTTCCCTGCATCCCTCTGCATCCCCATCTCCTTGCTGATGAGAAGCTGTTGCACAGGGAATTCAGCACCTGTCTTTGTCCTGTCCCCATGGCCTGCTTTGGTCTACCAAGTCCTACAGGTTCCCTGTGTCAGAGATCATCTCTTTTCTCCTAACACAGAAGCTGATGGTTTCATGTCCGAGTCCAGGAACACAGTGATTCCCAGAGTTCTCTTTGCTTGGCCTCCTTAACCTGATGGAATCAACAGGCTGCCTCTTCTGCTGGGCCCAAATTTTTTTGCAAAGGTGATTTTGTGGAGACACTGCAGTGGGGTGTGCTAGCTTGCATTTGTGATTGTGCTGTGAATTTAATTAATATTGTTGAGGGGTTTGTGGTGTGGTGCTGATGCGCAGGTTGATGTTGAGAGTCAATGTTACTTTGGGTCACTGCTGGGAGCTGCCGATGTCCAAGACATGAGCTACTAGCTAGGTTAGGCACTTTGAACATCTTCTCCAGCATCCTCTAGTCCAGTCCTGTATCCTGAAGTCCTTCCTGCTCTTCTGGAAAGAGGCCAAGAAGATGGGAGATGGCATGA
>NW_005054339.1:5647213-5652229 GCF_000277835.1 Geospiza fortis | reverse complement strand
CAGCACTTCCCAGGGCCATCAGCTGGGACAGCCCACAGCCACCCTCAGCAGCTGTCCTACACCTCCCCACTGCTGTTGCCACCTCAAGCCCTGCCTTGCAGCTACTCCTGGTGAGCACAGACTGTGCAGTTCCTGTCTGGGTGTCTCATGATGCCACCCACCCATGGGAAAGGGACCTTCTCCCAGCTGGGAGTGGGCAGAGCTCTGAGCACGCCTGCTGGGCTGCTGTGCCTCCAAAGCTGGCCTCTCTCACCCCAGGGTGCCTCAACAAAATAGCTGCTATGGAAAGAGGTTTGTTGACTTTTTTCTTTTCCTTTTATTTTTCTTTTTTTTTTTTTCTTCCTGTGCTCAAACTTCCCCAGACCTCCTCAGAAGACCCTGGCATATCATCCTACAGATGTGCCATAGAAGCCTTGGTTGCAAAATATATCCGGCATGGCAGTTGGCAGTGTTGTGCAATCTCCATCAACTTACGGAAACCACTGCGAGATACTCTCAGAGAGGGACTCCAGCCCATCCATCACTCCAGCCACAGTCATGTGTCCCACTGTCAGCCAGGAGGGCACAGCAGCACGGGGACTGCAAGCACCAGAGGGCTTTCCCTCTCAGTGGGTGCTCTCGTGCAGGGCTGGATGGATATCAGCTCTCTCCTGGTCCCTTCACCTCTCAGACCTTCTCTGTTGTGTTCCACCAACGTCCCACCATTAGATATTCTCCTTCAGGGTCTGTCACTGCTGCTGGAGTCACACCAGTGGTCAGAATCTGGGTGGTTGGGAATGGCCATGGAAAGCTCAACATAGCAGAGATGATGGTTACAGTAGCTCTGAGAGGGCAGATGTGGGATGGCAACAGGAAAGCTGCTGCTCAGATCCCAAGTTTCCTCCTTACAAACCTGTAGTGGTGTTCTCAGGGGTCTTAGGATGAGGGAAGAGACGAGAATGTTGACTCCATGTTTCAGAAGGCTTGATTTATTATTTTATGATATATATTATATTAAAACTATAGTAAAAGAATAGAAGAAAGGATTTCATCAAAAGGCTAGCTAAGAATAGAAAAAGAATGAGTAACAAAGGCTTGTGACTGACCGAGACAGTCCGGACAGCTGGACTGTGATTGGCCATTAATTAGAAACAACCACATGAGACCAATCACAGATCCACCTGTTGCATTCCACAGCAGCAGGTAATCAATGTTTACATTTTGTTCCTGAGGGCTCTCAGCTTCTCAGGAGAAAAAATCCTAAGGAAAGGATTGTTCAGAAAATATCATGGCTACATTAACCCAGCAGAGACCTTCCCACTGGCTCCAAGGCCCAGCAGTCAGTACAGTGTGCTGGGCAGGCAATAGGACACCTTCCTCCCAGTGATCCATCCTGCTCCTCTGTTCTCTGGGTTTCTTGCTAAATCCCCTCTCAAATAAATGGGGCCTTGGCTGCGAGGGGGACTTGTGCAACAACCTGGCTCTCCTGGATTGCCAGGAACATGAGCCTGGACTGGAAACATTCATTTATGGGCAGACTTGGGCAATGGGCTGCAGCACAGAGTTCTCACTGCCTTTACCCCTCCCTGTCCTTGGGGCAGCTTCCTCACCAGTGCCAGGGCTGTGGGAGGCATGGCAGAGCACTGGGAAGGGACACGGCGCTGCTGTGAGTGGCCATCGCTTACCCTTCCCTGCTGAAACCTGCTCAGCACGGCCAGCTCTTAATCACCGTGGTTTATTGCTGGCACCTCCTGGCCAGCTCACTCTCTCCTCCTGAGCTGCCTCTTGCCCTTCTCTCTCTCTCTGCAGGCATATTAAATCACCGAGGTCTGCCCAGGAGAAATTGCTGCTGCTCCATTACCCTGCTGTCAGCATCCACCGCACTTGTGAGAATCAGGTTCCACATCAGAAAATAATAAAGGCAATATTATGAGCAGAGGGGAGAGGAGATTAAAAAACCTGTTTAAAGAGCCTTCTGGTCCCCATGCTGTTTATCGCACTTCATGACTTTGTGTTATTTTTGTTGTCACTGAAGTTGGACTTTTAATTTTCCTCTGATCATCAGGTGACTGGTTTGTAATTTCCCTATGGCTCCAAGGATTAAAATAGGTTGTTTTTAAAAATACCTCTTGCTCCCCACGATCAGGTAGTGATACTTTCTTTGCTAGTTGGAGTGCTAATTAAATACTTTATTTAGCCCAAACACAGATGTGGAGTGCACTGAGTCCAGCCCCAGGGCTGAGCCAGACCCACAGTGCCAGTGACAGAGCTGCTTGGGAGGACTTTGTGTCCCAGTGCTTGCCTAGTTCTGTTCTCCTTGGGATCTTGCTTCCACTCTCATGTTTATCCAGGACTTTTGGGGGTTTTTGGGTTTTGTTTGTTTGTTTTTTGTTTGTTTGGTTGGTTTTTGTTTTTATAATTTTTTCTGACATGATTTACTTTCCAAGTGTTTTGGTCAATTTTCACCCTTAATTCCTTTGACTAACGAGACTGTTGAATTTCACAGAATGGTTTTCATGCTCTGACACATTTGTGCTGTGGGTTGGCAGCAGTATAAAGTGAGGGTATTTAAGTCCTTCAGCCAAAACTGCCATCTCCTTCACCTTGATGCCAAGTGCTTTATCTGTGATAGGGTTTTTGTGGCTTTTTTAAATTAATGGATAACTGCATATATAAATCCCACGAGCTGCAAAGAAATGCTGGGTGATGGTTATTGAGACTGAGGGTGTGCATGGGCATGTGCAGCCCTGGCCCAGAGCCTGCGCTGTGCAGCACAGACCTGTGGCTGCTGCTGGGTGCTGCCTGCCTTGGTGGCAGTGCCCATCTCTGCTCTGCTGGGTTTGTGTTGTTCTTACCCAGCCAAGAGGGCCAAGGCTACCTGGGCTGGTGTAACTCGTTTCATTGCAGTGCAGATCTGTGGCGAGCTCAGAGAGTTTCACTGATGTGAGTCTGGGATCCATCACACAAGCAGCTCTGTCTGCTGCTCCAGGGCAGGCAGCTCCAGCTGGTTTGGCCACAGGAGAGGGGGATCTGTCTTGGAGATGTTGGCTGGAAGCCACTCCTGGAGGGCTCCAGCCCGACAGTGCAGGACTGTTGCTGATCCTAGATCAGCTCAGCTCTGGCTTTGCTCACTTGAGGCCTGCAGACCTCCAAGGATGGCTCTCCCCTCTCCCTACAGCCACACTCCTGCCCTGCCAGCTGCAGGAAGGAGTAGGTAGAGACTAGAGAGCTCTGTTTTGCACAGGATGGGGCACGGGGCAGTAGCAAACACCATTGGTGTGAGGTCCTGGTAGAGGGAGATGGGCCATGGCAGAGCTGCCACAGGCACTGCTGGTGCCGTGTCCATGGCTCTGTGCTGGATTTATAGCCTGAGATGTGAGTGCAGGTGGAGCTGTGCTGTGCACACTCCCAAAGGGAGCAGAAGGTGAAAACCCCCTGCAGGAGCCACTGCTTCATTTTATTCTGCCATCCCATTTTACTTCACGGTGCTCCCTGGGCATTAGTGTGAGCTCTGACACCTTCCCAAGAGCAAAGGTGTTTCCTGGGTTTGCTGGAGGTGAGCCCAGGTCCAGCCCCTGTTCCTCTCACACTGCTGCCCAAGGGCCACCGCGGCGCTTGGCAGGAGAGCAGAGCTCTGTCTCACCTCTGGTCTATCCCTCTCCCTTCCCCCAAGCCCAGGCAGCCACATTTGGCATCATCCCAACAAAAAGTCATGCTGGCACCAGAAACTAATTTTTTAAAAAAATATTTTAAAAAAATTCCGCATGTTTCTAAAGAAAACCCCAAACTGAGCTCTCCCAGCTGGAGGGTAGGGGTCGGTTGCTTTGTAATCACTCTCAGCTTACTGTTGAAAACATCTTGGTCAGATTTTTATCAGTGCCTGAACAGGAACAGCCTTGGAGGACTGTCTCTGGGGAGATTAGGTGGTTACCTAGAGCGGAGTGAGAGCTCCTGCCCAGCCAGCTGAGGTGCATTTCAGATGGCACTGATTTGAGGTGTGCCTGGGGACCAGCATCCCTGGTGCTCCATGGGCGTTCCAGGTGCCTGGGGAAAGCCTTTACCTGTCAGGTGATGCCCACAGTGGGGTGTTAGCACGGAGTTAACTCCTGTTCATGGTGTGAAGGAAGGGCTGGGGATACCCAGAAGGCAGGTGGGATGAGTTTATCCATCCTCAGAATGTTGTGGAAGGAGAAAAGGGCAAGAAGGCTCAGGGTTGCCCTGTGGGAAGAAAAGTGATAATGGTGATAAGGCTTGAGCTGTGCAGAGAGAACCTTGCAAAAACCTGACAAGGTCTGTGCTGCAGAAACAAGGTCAAGGTGGGACAAAATGGTGTGAGGAGGGCTGGGCTGGAAGTGGTGAGATTTGATCTATGGTATTGCTAAGCAGCTTTGGGGCTAAGGTGGGTCCCAAGAAGGTTGCAGCATCCTCCAGTGACAGTGACCAGGGCTGGCAGAGGAATCTGCACAAGAGGAGAGAGATTTGAAGAGCAAGAAACTGGTGGTGCAAGCTGGGATAGATGTACAATGGACAGGGAAGAGATGAAGCCATTCCTTGGAGGCGAAGTGGAGTGTGGGTCTTTGGTGATGGGAGGGAGTGAGGGTTGGAAGGCAAAGAGTGAAGAACCCTGTTCCTCTCAGGCAGCAGAGCTCTGTGAGCCCAAACCCTGCAGGCATGAAGCCTCTGCCTGGCTAATGCTGCTGCAAACTGGGAGAGCCTGCTGGATGCTCTCCATGGAGAGTGCTCCCCATGAGCCCAGGCACCAAGCAGGACAGAGTGGCTCAAACTCCCCACGGCCCCAGTGCCAGTGTCATCTCCCATAGCCAGGGTTTGTGCCATTCCTCCCCTCTGCTTCCACTGTCCCATTCTCTTCCATACCCTGGGAAGAACACAGCACTTTGCCCCAGCAGCAGCACAAAGCAGAAGGGTGAGGGCAAGGCCATGGCTCACTGCAGCCCGTGGCCCGCTGGGCAGCGCCGCTGGCTGGGCTGGGAACACGGAGCAGCACTCAGAGTTTCCAGTAAAAGCTGTGGCCGTGGA
>NW_005054339.1:5629210-5647161 GCF_000277835.1 Geospiza fortis | reverse complement strand
CAGCTTCCTGCAGCCTGCCGGGACAGCCTCCACCCCAGCAGCGCCTGCCGGGCTGCGTGCCGCAGGAGAGACAGCACATGCAGGCTTGAGATGGCTCTGCGTGGAAATGAGCAGTGCCCTGCTGCTCCTGTCCTGCCTCAGACTCTCACAGCCATCCATCCTCATGTCTCCTCTGTGCCATCTATCCACACTGCACTCCCAGATATGGTTTCCACGTGCACCTCTGCTCTGCATCTCCTGGGCTTCCTTCAGCCCGGGAGAAAGCCAAGCTGCTGTGTTTTAGAACAGTTGGCAACAGACCCATCCCTAAGGGATGGTGCTGTTTCCTTTCTTCCACTCGCATGTGGCCCACAGCTAGGCCATGGCCAAGAGCAGGGGTTGTTACCCTGTTCTTTCCAGCTTTCCCCATTTCCTCCTGTCTGTCCTGCTGCCTGCAATCCAGGCAGGACCATGAGACTTTGGACTGTTCTCCCAAAACATCTTCCATACTTATGCTTTGGGTTATTTCCTGTGTTAAGGTGCATGTGTTTTAGCCAGAAAGACCTCAACTGATCGATAATTATTGTGAATCCTTCTGCTTTCCTCCTAGACCCCTGTGATTCCGCCTTGTTTGTGTTCATAGACAATTCCATTAATCCATCCACTGGTTAAACAAGTCCGGGCTCTGTGCTGGCACAACAGCACCCCTCCAAGAGGGCTACCAGCTTTGTTCTCCTCTGCCAGCCCACTGGGTACCTTCAATCCTCAGCAAGAGGCTAATATCTGAGTTTACTCTGGCTCCAGAAAGTCCATGTGGTGGCCACGTCCTGGTTCATTTCTCCTGGCATCCTGCAGTCCTGCAGAGCCGCTGCTGCACCCGCTGGCAGCGTCGCTCCTCTGCTGCCCTGTCCCTTCTCTCAGCATGCAGGTGAGAGCTCTGTCTGGGTGCTGAGCTCCATTCTGGGTGGAGCTGGGCACTGTCTGTGGAAGTGTGAGCAGTGGGATGGCTACAGAAGCCTCTGCCTTGGAGCTGGACTGACACAGATGGCAAAGTGGGAAAGCAGATGGGCACAGGTGGTAAGGAAAGTCTCACTGGGCAGAGGGTTGTGGTGTACCTGTTTGAAGCTGACAGGGGCCCACATGTCTTAAGGGTGCAAACTGGAGCTGTTGAAACCCCACAATTCACAGCAGGGGAAAATAAAATATTCCCAGCCACCACAGTTGAGGCCAGCACCATGGTTCTCAAGGCTCAGAAAGCCTATTTTTCTGTTTTCTCTCATTACAATATAACTCTAGCTAGCCTGGAGTATTAGACAAGTCTCTTCACTGCAGAGCTTTGCCAGCACAGCTCTGCCTTGGAGAGGGTCAGTGCTTTAGCCTGCAAACCCCCAGAGTGTTTTCCTTGGCAGTCCTTGTTCTGGCAGCATAAACTTGGCCCACCAGTGATCTCTGCTGCCTTGGCTGCCTTTCACAGCACACCTGGAACCGGACTGATCCCTGTCTGAAAGCCAAGCTCCACCTGTGACCTTCACCAACCCGCCGAGTGTGACCCAGCCTGCACGCTCTGGAGCGACTCACAGCAATCCACAACGAACCTGCTCCACCTGTCCCTGCCACCTCCATCCAGCAGCAATCCCCCTGGATAAAAAAACTCCCCAAACCACCCTCCCGTTCCCCCCACCTTGGCCAGTTTCCCCCTGCAGAGGGATCACCCATCTCTGCCAACCTGCGGCTGTGGGAAGCGGGAGCGCGGCTGGCGGCTGCTGCGGTTTCTCTCGCAGCCGAGATTGCAGGGCTGCAGCAATGAGTGAGTTCCCCAGCCCCGGGAGCACAGCCCAGCCCAGCCCAGCAGCAATGAGTCCCCAGCCCCGGGAGCAGAGAGAGCCCAGCAATGAGTTCCCCAGCCCAGCCGAGCACACAGCGGGGCTGTCCGGGGAGGAAATCCCAGCGCTTGGCGAGCTCCGCACAATCACGGGCAGCAAGGAGCAGGAAGCACTTGTTAGGAAGGAGCAAGGAAACAGAGCCGCTGCCCCGACCCAAGCGCACCTTTCAGGACCGGAAAGTGGGAGAGGGAAGGCATAAAAGTGCTTTGAGCTTTCGCAGGGGATTGCAAAGGGCAAAGGGTGAGGGGAGAGGGAACAAACACCGGCGGGGCTCTCGAAGAGGGGCAGCCAGCGTGTGCGTGCTGTGAAGGGCACTTCATGGTGGAGCTGCTAATTAAATAAGAAAGGCTCGTCTCCATGCTTGTTAGGTTAACTCAGCAGGGATATTGCAAAAGCAAATTCCTCCCAGCAAGTGTAATTAGGGGGCCGGAATTCCTCTGGTTCCTTGTCCTCCCTGCGAATCCTGCTAAAGCCATCAGGTGAGGACACCGGGTGAGGGGGGAACGTGCAAGTCCTGTGCAATAACAACCCCCTCTAGCCTGGCAAGGATTTCAGATCAAGGCTTGACTTTTTACTTTCTCGTTATTCCAGAGTGGAAAATACACATTCAACAAAACAGGTTCCCTGTCCTGGCTGGGTCATAGGGCTGCTTCCCCCAGGACACCACGCTCATCATGAAGATGGAATGAGAACTGTGAGTGGTCTGGACAGGGCACCAGCAGCTCCGCAGGATTTGGGAGGTGTCCACTCACAGCATGGTTGTCCTGGATGATGCTGCTGACCTGTTTCATCTTCCTTGCCGCGGGGTCACACCTCCAGCCCAGCACAGCAGGACATTCCATGTTTGCCTGGCACACCATGGCATGCGTTGCTGTGCTTGTGCCAGTGTGGCCTGAGCAGGCAAAGGAGGATGCTCGTGGGGGACAACACGTGAAGATATGTCCTGCCTGGCACTAGGGGACACCAGGTATGTCTGGGAACACAGGGCCAAGGGGAGTTATGGCATGGATGGAAGGGGAGAGCTGACTGGAGGGGATGGAGGGCATGGATGGAGGGTGAGGGGCTGGGAGAGGAAATGTGGGGGGAGGAGAAAGGGTGAGCCTGGGACCTTAAAGAGCAATTAGTCAAAGCTGAATTGTTTTTCTAAACTCTTAATGAAAACAAAGAGTAGGGCATGGCCCAGATGGTGCCAGGGGATCAAATAAATGTCGCACTCAGGAAGCAGCTGCTACTGGGAATGTTTCCTGCCAGCCCTGCTGCTGCTCACAGCCGCTTTTATTATTTGTTATTTTTCAGGACTGCAGCTGGGGTTTCCCTCCAGCTCTGTGGAAATATGTTTAAGGCTGGCCCATGCAAAGTGCCTGCTAGGGCTGGTCCCTGGCAGCCCTGGGCATGCCACCTCCCTGCCTGGCATCTGCTGCCATCCTTCTCCCTGGCAAAGCCTCTGATGGAGGAATTTCATCCTCCATCTCCTGCCCAGCCTGGTCCAGCACTATCCTTGTCTCATACCTTGTGTGCCTTTGTCTTGTGTAGGGTTTTACCTTTTTTGCCCTGTTACTCTGCTGAATCTGCTAGTGTGAGTTCTACATCTCTCTGTTCGATGTTGTTGGTGTGAATGACCAGAATCAAGAAATTTGACTAAAATGAACATTTTGGATGTTGTTTTTATCTGCCTGCTGGGTTTTGGAGAGAGAGGGGATTTTACATTTGGCTCAGCCAAATGAGCTCCCAGCCATGAGCTGGCAGCCACATGAGCTGGCAAAAGGTAGCTGAGAGGACTTGTGACACAGCAATTTGTGGAGGCTGGTGTCCCTTTGATGGAGGGGAGGGTGGCTGACTGGAGGGGCACTGTGTTCTGCCCCCCATGAGGGCTGGTCTCATCCAGTCCACCAGCAGACCCTCTGCTCCCTTTCTTTGGAGCACAAAAGCCATGACTATCTTACATGCACTTTTTTGTGCCCATCAGTTATGTAAGCTCAATGTGCCTGTCTCCCTGTTTTTCTGGGCTTTTCAAGGCCCCTGAGAATGTGTGTGCAAAGACCTGAACTGGTAGAGAAAAGGGCTTGTTAGTGCTACCACAGAGGGAGAGAGCAGAACATGCCCTCAACCCTTTATTAGCCAACAGAGATTCTACCTGGGGCTGTGGTTTGTGGCATTAAATAGTTGGACTTTGCTTTGTAGGGCAGCTGCTCCCAGACCAACACACTCCTAAGACATAAGGAACATGGTGGTTTGTGTATATCCAAGTATTTTATTGAGAGACCAGATGTAGGAACTGAAGAACTGTGTGCTGAGCTCCTGTTCCTTGCTTGTTATACATGGAAAAAATATGTCAAACATGCAATGTCGTGGTACAGCCTGATCTTTGCGAATCTCCACCCAAGCCTTGCTCTGTGTGCCCAGGAGGATGAGCAGGGACACTTACCTGAGGCTTGTGGCTGGCTTTCATCCAGACTGGGGTCAGATGCTACCTCCAAGCTGCTCTGCTGCTCGAGGATGGGGGTTGTCCCACTCAGCAGGTATGAGGGCTGTGTGAGCTCCCAAAGGCGGGGAAGGAGCTGAGTGAAAGGAGGCAGCCACGGAGCAGCCAGCACTGACTGGGATGGTGAGAAAACCCTCCACGTGCCTGGGGCTTGGCAGCACAGTGCCAGCACGCTGGAAGGGCAGGAATGTTTCCCTGTTGAGCCATGTCCCAGGAGTTTTGCTGCAGCCAGGCAGTCGCTGAGGCCATTGTGGCAGCCCGGAGATGCCCACTGGGGGATTGGGGCTGGGTCAGGCTAGGGGGCTGTTTCCCGACTGTGATGGCCAAGGCTGTGCCAGATCATGCTGGAGACACCACTTCCCTGCCCGTCACAGCATGTCCTGGGATTTGTGGTTACGTCCTCAGAGCTGTTTGATCCGCTCAAATCACAGCTGATCAAAGGGGCAGTTTACGAGAATAAAACACTGGGTGACTTCCTCCAGTGGTGCCAGAGGCAGCCCTTTGGAGGCGAGATATAAGAAAATAAGAAATTTTTTAACTACTGAGTGTCTTGGCTCCTCAGAATAGCAGCTTCTGTGGGACAGCCCTGCTGCGTGGCCCAGGCAAGACCCCAGCGAGGGAAGGTTAAAAAAAATATGAATGAGAAATGTATATTCTGATAGATTACCTGATTTCTACACACATTTAATAAACTCTGAATTCCTATATTTTAGGTTTGTGAGCCAGCTTGACTGCTGTAGTACCTCAGAAGTGAAAGCCCTCAATTGCTTGTCTACTGATTAAGTGCAGGGTGAAAATCCAATGGGCCCATCAGATTTGGGGTTTGCACATCAGCTGGGAAAGGAAAATGGCAGAAAAGTGGTAGCCACCATGAAAACCCCATTCCCTCTATTTCAATGAGTGCTTTGCTTTTTAACATAGGACAGTGCTCTCAGGCACATGGTGGGATTCTTGGGGTTTTCCTGGGCAGAGCCTTGGACTTGATGATTCTTGTGGGTGACTTCCAACTCGGAATATTGTCTGACTTTATGATTTAATTATATTTGCTTGGTCAACAGAAGAAAGAGATAGGTAGCGATGGCTGTCCTGCAGCAATAAGCATGCATGGTGACCACAGGTTGCCATCCTGCCTGAGACACTGACAGTGTCACCAGGTGGGAGGAAGCTTGTCCCAGGTAGGTGCTGTCAGGCTGGATCTTGGCTGTAGACTCCCCTGTGGTCCCTGTGCTGGATGACTCTCCAAAGTTTCCTGATTCTCTTTTTGACCTGTCCAGTGAACTGGGAGGTTTGCTGATAACAGAGATTGTGTTGATCATCATTTCTGGAAGCTGGAGCATTCTCTGGGATGATTGCACCGACCCTGATGATCAGGAGTAAATGGGATAAATGGGCTTTTCAGTGGAATTGTGCAGGAGTGACTACTGCCCCAAAAGCTGCTCAGGTGGAGCTTAGGGACCTTTCTGTGCTGGTCTGTGTGTTACCAGAACATCAAAGGCTGAAAACTTCATTTCTTGTGGCATGGGAGTGGGAGGAGATGGGCAGAGAGTGGAAAGTCACCCAGGGGTGGGAAGCATTAAAGAGGGCTGGGCAGAGGGGTGCTCCCCACCCAGGCTCCCTGCTCTGGAAAAAGCCAGCTGCCCAGGTGGAGGAGGAAACCGGCGGTGATGGTGTGTTCCGGATGTCACTGTGCAATCAGGGAGGCTATTCAGAGGTCACTAATTGATTAGGGCAGCCACAGCAGGAGGAAATTACTTCCAGGAGAGACAGAAAACCACACTGCCCAGCCAGCTTTGGAGAGGTCTCAGGGAGAGCACAAAGTCCTGAAACAATGAAAACACTTCGGAAAGAGGCCATGGTGGCCATTTCTCTGCCATGGTGGTTGACTTGGGATATGGCCTGGAGAGAAGTTTTCCACCTGCCTGTGCTGGTTTTGGGGACCCTGGGGCATGGCAGGGCTGTTGGTCTGGGAAGCCTCTGGAGATGCTGGTGGCTGTACTTGGTGCTGGGGCATGAGATGGAGCTTTTGGCTCTCCCTGTAGCCATCCCTCAACAGACTTATCATCTCTTCTGAGCTCCATTTAAGAAACTTCATCACCAGGAGGGGATCTCAGGATTAATTAATTAAATGCTGATAAGCAGAATGGACACCAGCTCAGAGAATGCCTTAAATGCCAGCTGATGTCCACCCAGGCAGGATGCTTTTTTTGGTTGACTTCTTGACACACAGATTCCCTCCAGTCAGAGGCTGACCTCACAGTTGGCCATTGGGCTACTCAAGCCAGAGCATCTCAAACGTAGCTTTTCCTTGCAGCCTGGAAAATGCCAAGTTGACCTCAAGAGTAAACCTGGGCACTGTCTTGAGCTGTGAGGAGGGAAGAGCATGTTTCCTGGAGGTGCTGAAGGGACATCCCAGCCTGCAGGGGTGAGTAGTGGGGAGCTGGTCCTGCCTGCTGGGGCTGCCTGACGCAAGTGTGCTGAGCTGGTGAGAGCTGCAGTAATGCACTGTCTCCGAGTCTGCTCGTTTGGAAATGGTGCTCTTTTCAACGGTTCTGTTATCAGATGGAGCATTTCCTTCATCAGTGTTAATATCCATGTAGTGAAACAATGAAAGGGCTTCCTATCAGTTCCAAATAGGACGTGAAAAGCTCTCAGCGTTAAGAGTAGAGGATGCTGGAATAGGGCAATGGGAAACGCCTGAGTCACTGAAATGCCTCTTTGATTCCATGAGGCTGATACGTTCAAAAGGGAAGAAGAAAAAAATAAAAAGAGAGAGAGCAGAGCTAGTTAATGATCTGTGGGACAGAGAACAGGAAGGGGCAGCAATTGCAGCGTGGGCTCTGCAGAGGGGAGTCACAGGGGGGATGTCTGGCAAAGGCTTTGGAAAGTAGAGAGTGCAGCAGGGAACTGAGCACAGTGAGCTGCCTGGCTTGTTTTCAGAAAGGGGGAAGGCATGATGGAGAAATCCATTCCCAGCCTAACCCTGTAGCCCTTATCCTGCTGCCACTTGGCCAGTGTGTGCCAGCTCAGTGTGGGATCTATGAACTGCAAAACAAACTTTCAAACCACTGTGATTTAATGGTGCCCAAAGCACTGCAGATTTGGAGTAGGGGAAGGAAAATACTGCTTTGCAAAGCACCCAAGGCCACGAGCCCAGTGCTCAGAGGATCTGACACTTTCCATCATCTCTTGTCCCAGCTGGGGGACATGCACAGCCACTTGTGCCAGAGCTGTGCCTGCTACCCTGGGGCAGAAGGAGCAGGATATTCCGACCCCACAGAAATCCCTGGCCTGGAGTAGGGCAGGCAGCCAGGGCAACACACTTTCTGCTCTTTTCTGGAACTGAAGGTCTCCCTGCCTGTCCCCACTGGCCAGGTGTAAAACTCAAGGCCACCAAACAAACACAGGGGCTGTGATCTGTGCCAGGTCAGAAGCTGTGGGCAGCGTTTTTGTTGTTACAGGAAGGGCTGCAAATATTTCAAACATAACCTGTTTTCTCTCTCTGTTTTGCAAACCCCCAGTTGCCTGCAGGCAAACAGCCCACTGGGCATAATGGAAACTGCCTCACTGTTCTCTCAGGGGAAATTCCTCAGTGGAATGAGTTGGAAACTGTGAAGTGGAGGAGGTCAGACTTGCTCCTTCATAGTGGTAAGAAGCCTTGGCCATCAAGGCTCAGTAAAGAGCAAACCACACAGAATCAGGTTTCTCCCCACCCTGAGAAGCCCCACGGTGGGCTGTATCCAAGGCTGCTCCCTGTGGGGGGTGATGGAGCAATGCACACCCTAAATCATTCCTCTCCTGGCTGCATGGCCACAGGTGGGATGTGTGCAGGGGTCCCTCAGAGCCCACCTTTCAGGGCTGTGTCCCACCCCCATCGTGCCTTGCCCAGGAGAGTCACCTGTCTCCCTGTTTCCCTCCCTCCATGGGGCACCCAGTCCCAGGAGAGCCGTGTGTGATGTGCAGCACACACCACACAGCTCCCATTGCACACAGGACAGGGCTGCTCTTTGTGAGGAGCAAGAGGCAGGCGATGAAAAGCCAGGGGGACGTGCAGAGGCTGGAGGGAGCGCAGCAGCGGGCAGGAGCAGCTGAGGAAGGCTCACACACAAAGGGCCGTCCTGTCTTCACACCTGCAGGGCGGCAGGGCGCTGACAGGGACAATGACACCACTGACAGGGACAATGACACCACTGACAGGGGCTGGTCGCTGGCAGGCAGGGGTGAGGTGCCTCAAGTAAAGGCAAGCGGTGCAGTGACAGGAGACAGGGCTTGAGTGCAGAGGGGAAGGCAGCTCTTGTGGGCATGGCTGGGGACAGGGATGGGTGCAGGTTGGGCACTTGTCTCTCCTCCTCTCTCTGCCTGTCCAAGCCTGGATGGTAATTTGATGTGAATCCGCAGCCATGCTGTGCCCTTTCTGTGCCATTTACACCCAGGAGAGCAGGTGGGGCTGGGGTTCTCTGAGAGCGCAGAGTCCAGGTGGGTGCTCAGCAATGTCTAGTCCCCACCACACATGGGTGAGTTCCAGTATGGAGTTGTGGTGGGCACCCATCACCAGAGGGGGATAAGCCCCAGTTACCAGCCCTTTCCTTGCAGCATGCACCAAACCTCACCACTTCTAACCCCAAAATACCAGTGTGGCCCAGCTCTTGCTCCCCAGGAACTGGGTGTCTGGTGCTATGGGATTGCTTCCTCTCACTGGGGCCAGCATCTCTTGGGTCCTGCTCCCCTCAGCCTATTGTCACGGGCGTGGGGACGCCTGTGATCACTTCTCACACATTCCCCGTGCGTGGGGTTGAGCAGAGATTAGGGGTGCTGGGGAAGGAGGGTCCTTGCGTTAGAGAGCAGGCTGTAGATGTGAACATCCTTCGCGTGCCTTTGAACAGCTCGGTGTCCCGGTGCTTTGGGCACAGGCGGGCCGGGGCCGATCCTCGGGAGCTCCAGGCAGCGGGAAAAGCGGGCGGATGGTGCCCTCCGGCGGCCCCGGGGCCGCAGCCGCTGCCGGGGACCCCTCAGGCTCTGGGACAGCGAATTGAGATGTCCATCCTGTTCTTTTAGTCTGTAGGGATGCTTTCCCTCCTCTGGTCTCTGCTTTTCCCTGGCTCCCCGATGCTGAGCTCTACTCCCTGTCTCTCGACCCGGGGGATGCTGTGCGAGCATCAAGCTGCTCCCGAGCTGTGCGGCCAGAGCCCTCCCTGGAGAGGAGCCATGGGGTCCCTGCAGCCCCAGGCTCTGAATCGCCCCCAGGATCCTGAGCCTGGTCAGCTGCCACCCAAGGGGGGGTAACAAACCCCAGTCTTAGGCTCAGGAAATCTGGGGATGATCTGGTCCTGGGTGGGCAGTGAAGGGGCCGTACAGGGATGGGGTGACTCTGAGAACAGCCTGGTGGGATGGACACCCCCAGCGTGGGCTCTGTTTGGTGCTTGGGTGTCCCCATTGTGGCTGCTAGCACAGCCAGCTTGGACCCTGAGTGGACCCAGAGTGTCTCTTTCCTGTCCCAGCTGGAAAGGGCTGGTGCCTGACAGTTTTCCTGTTTGGGTTACACCCCACAGTTCCCTAGCAGCCTGTCCCTCACAGGCTGGGTGGGGAGGGCAGCTCCCCTCCTGCTGCACCAGTGCCATGCAACAGACCTCCTACAGAAGGAATGGTGGAATATTTGGGCTGGGCAAATCAGCCACTTCTGAGATCTGAGCAGCCCAAGAGACCATTATGAGGCTTTCTGAGAAAATGGCCCTTGGGTCCCTGCGGAAGGCACATCCCTAGGTATAACCCTGACCCTAGGCAGAGGAAGAAACGAAGACTAGGGCTAAGAGTGGTTCCAAGGAAAAAGCCATGGAGGCAGCCATGTTGTGGTAGTTTTGTGCTCCCCTTGGGGTGCCTTTCCAGCTGCAGTGTGCCTGGAGCTCTGGGCTTTGTGGTTTTCAGAACGCTAACCCTAGGCTTAACCCTAACCATAGGTGAGGCAGTGAAAGGTGCATGGGGGTGTGGCTGGTGCCTAGGAGAATGGTGTGGAGGAAGCCATTTTTTGGCTGTTCTGTATTCCCCCGGAATACCTTTTGTAGCTGCAGTGTGCCTGGAGCTCTGGGCTTTGTGGTGTCCCATACCCTTACCCTTGGCATAACCCTAATCCTAGGCCAACCTTTAAAAGCCATTTTGGGTGACGAGCTTTAAAAAGCCATCATCTCTTTCCAAGCAGAAATATGGGGATGGAGCCATGGTTTTGCAGTCCTGTGTTGCTCTTGGCATTCCTTTTGCTGCTGCAGTGTGCCTGGAGCTCTGAGTTTGTGGCTTTCAGAACCCTGACCCTTGGTGTAACCCTGTCCCAGTGGTGGCTTGGAGGCACCTTTCCCCTCCAGCTGGATTTGCTGCAGCAGGGATTGGTGTGGGGGGTGATGGATGCCCAGACTCCCCCCAACAGGCTTTGCTGGCTCAGCCACACGCTCACACCAGGCCAGCGGTGACAGATGTCTCCTGGAGCTGTCACAGGACGACAACAGAGCACAGAGCTCCCTGCCCTGCCCCACAGATGGGCTGAGGCAGGGCCGCCTTCAAAGCAAAGCGTGCATGTTCCCCAGCCTGCTGGGATTACAAAGTTAAGGGCTGGCATTGTTTTCCCACTTTCAGAGGGGGTGGATACCAGGCAGGATTAGTCTGGCAAAGCTTACCAATGTGCTCAAAGGGGCACAATAGGACCTTGAAGAGAAGAAGCTGCACTGATGACAGACAGAGGAGCGTCTCTCAGCAGCCTCTGCCTCCTGACGCAGGCAGGATGTGCTCGGAGCAGGTGCTGCTGCTTTGTGGCTCTGTCTCTGCCAGGACACCCCTCCCGTGTGCCCCAGGACCCCCCAGCACCACTGGGGCTGTGGGCAGGCCAACAGGGCACAGGCCTCTCTGCAGGGGAGAGAGGAGGTGGTGATCTGAGTGCCTCTGTGCTGCTGACAGTCCAGGTCACCCCTGCAAGCCCCTGAGGTCTGTGCTGCCCACCACTCACTGCAGACAGGGGTGAGCCCTTTGCCCTGGCAATGTCTGTTCACAGAGGATGAAGCTGCCTGTATTGTGGGCCAGATGTTTGCTTTTCCATTTCTTGGTTTTATAAATTAGATTTGGCTCAAGAGGAACAAAATTCCCTGTTGGACTCAGGGACTCTGACAATACCTTGGAGCAGGAGGAGCCCACCATGGCAACCAGCCTTTTCCCAGAGCATCGGTGTTCCACAAGGCCATCACTGCCATCTAGGTGCTCTGGAGACCCCTGGGATGATGGGACATGTGTGGAGACACCAGGAGAGCCTGGGAAAAGGGGGACATGCAGGTAAACAGCTAATGTGTGCCTAGGCGTTCTTTTTTATTTTTTATTTTTTTTTAATCATTTGCAATCAGGAGCAATTAGAAATAAAACCTGGAGAGCCACAAACCCCCTGTATTCCTGAGTTGCTGCTCGCCAGGGCTTTCCTGCCCAGAGACCCACATCAGCATAGCCAGTGCTGCTCTGTGCTTGGTGCAGCTCTGGAAACTGTGGTCACAAGGGAATTGGCAGCCTGTGCAGGCAGCCAGCACTGAGGTAGCACCTTCTGCCTGAAAACAGGTCCTCTGTGGGCATGGGCAGGGGGCTAGGTCTCCTCAGGGGGCAGGGGTCAGGCGGACTGGATGCAGCTCCAGGAATGGGGCTGTAGGGAGGGTATTACATGCAGGGTGTTGTTTCCCTGGGGTGACTGGTGACATCCTGAGCAGGCACTGGGCAGAGGAGAACCTGTGTCGCCTGCTCTGTGCAGGTTCTTTTATGCTTGCCCCATGATGTTCCTTCTTATGGGATTTTTGCTGACGTCTCAGTAACCAGCAGCCAGATCTAACTGAGTAGAAACACGTACCTGAACAGGGCTGCAGAGCTCAGCAAAGCAGTGCCAGGGGCATTCACTGCAGCACAAGGAGCTGCTCTCCCAGTCAGCTGCAGTGATTGCCTGGACTCCTTGCTGAAACCACAGCCTGGCAGCACAAGCTTTTGTTTGTCTGTGATAACTTATTAGCTCTGATAACTCGTTAAGTGGCAGGGTGTGCCATCACTTGCCTGGCCCAGCTCTGCCAGCATGGGCTTGGCACCATCCTGCTCTGCAACAGCCTGTGCCAGCTGAAGGCAGGTGCCACACGTGCACCCAAACTGCCACCACAGAGCCTCTGCCATGCTCATGGCCTGCCACATGCTGGGGCACTGCAAACCAGGTTGAGAACCAAAGAAACTCAACACATCTCAGGTTTCCTACCTAGCTAGCCTCAGGATGGCTGTCCTGGAGCAGAGACACCAGACTCAGGCTGGGCTCTCTTTGGGGTGGCTGCAGGGGATTTTGCTGTCAGCATGGTCCCTGGAGCAGCTGGAGCATCCGTTGGGCTGCGTGGGGCTGCCATGGCGTGTTTGTGAAACCCAGCACGCCTGCGGTTGACCAGAGCACTGAAATAAGCCCGTCCGGAATTGGTGCACTGCTCTGTATCCTGATGTGGTGAGCAGCTCCGACTGGGGAGGGTGGGGGCAGCCCCACTGGGGTGGCTGGTGGCAGAGGGACTGCAGGAGCTTGGCAGCAGCGGCATGGGGACCACGCGCAGGGCCCCGCCGGCACCCGGAAAGCTCAGCCAGGCACCAACGGAACTGTGATAAAAATGAATGTGACCAGGACAGCAGTGCGGGGGAGATTAATGTCAGATTGTCAGAGGGGAGGAAACTCAGGCAGACAGCACTCAAAACAGATACTGGAGCACATTTGGGGGGGCCAAAGGGGGTAGATGCTGCTTTTCTCAGCATTGCTGCATCTGCAGATCTGCATCCCCCCCTATAGCCTTTGAGGAGAGAGGAAGGGACAACAGGTTTACCTGAGGTGTGTCTACCACCCTTGTCAGCCCTGTCCTGCAAATCCTCCCACCTCTGCAGGCAGGGGACCTGCCCCTCTGTACCAGCCTGAACAGAAACATCAGCACTGCTCGCTGCCTGAGACTTTGATGTACATCTCTTGTGGGTCCTGCCCAGGCCGGGGTTGCTCTGCTGCCTATCAGCAAAGCTTTGACTGTGATGGGAGCACTCCCTGCTGCAAGAAGGTGCTTCTCCGTGGCTGTGTGAGGAGCAAAGCTCCCCTCATCACTGGTATCAGCTGCTGTGGCCTTGCCCAGAGACAGACTGGTTGTTCACTGTCTCCCCCACTGCCTGGTCCCGGTATCACCACAGCTTCTTCAGGACCCCACAGCTTCCACCCATGCAGCTACAACAGCCTCCCAGAGGCCTCCTTTGCTCCATCACATTTGGTGCACAGGTTTTCCCTCTGCCCTCCTTGCTGCTCTGTCTGATGGCACACTCCATGTCCTTACCTAGCCTCCAGTGTCTCACCTTCCTCCCAGTTCCCATCTGTGCCCTGGGCATTGGGTATGCATCTCCCAAAAAAGTATCCAAGCCCCTTAACACCTGCCTGTGGCATCACGCCAAACAAAAGCCTCGCTGGGATAAATCAGAGAAGAACAGCCCCAAAGCAAGTCTTAAATAAGTAGTTACAGGAGCTGGGGTTCAGTGGGGCTATGTCCACCCTGTTCACATCTTTGGCCTATCTCTCTCCCTCATCCTTCCCATTTCTGCCCTGCATTCCGAGTTTGGGGTTCAGCTCCGTGCTGGCCCGGCTGAGCCAGCAAAACCCCTGGAAACACCGGCCCAGGGTGGGCCGAGGCAGGGGAGCCAGGCTGTCCCTTTGTCCCCGCGGCGGGCAGGGACAACCTGCGGGCCTGCAGGGACCCCTGGTGGCAGCCGGGAGCCGGGGGACCTGCGGGGACAGCCCTGCATCCCGCGGAGATGGGGAGCGCCCGCATCCGGGGAGCAAGGAGGGGGCTCCTACCTACAGCATTCCCCGGGCAGCCGCAGCTCCTGCTCTTCTGCCGGAGGAAGGAGAAGGGGAACTTTCTTCTCCTCTGGGCTGGATGAAGAGTCAGGGAGAAGCATCTTCCATCTCAGTATTTTTCTTTCTCGCAGGTGTGCAGGGCAGTGGGGGGAAAGGCCGGCTGCAAGCACATGCTCCTGTGCTGGCCGAGCTATTGCCAAGGTGATGCCCCACACCTCTGGCTGTGAGGCTGGAGGTGGGCAGTGCCAGAGTGGGAGCTGACAGTCCTGGGCACAGACAGTAGGGCTGGGTGACAGAATCTTCTTCTGTGACCACTCAAGGGTAAATCCTGTAGGAGCAAGGTGTGCAGTGCCTGTCTGGGCTGTCTCGTTCCCTCACTACCTGCACTGGGCATCCAGGGATGCTGAATGCACGTGATAAAAATTGAAGTCCCCTAGCAAGTCATCAGTGAAGTGTAAGGATAACAAATTTTGGCGCTGTCCTCCAATAGAATTGTTGCCAGTTCACGAAGCTGCCGTGTGAAGGCACCCCGTGGCACAGTAACTGGTGTCCCAAAGGTAGCAAAAGCTGCTGCCTGTTCTAATTCTCTGGCATGGGAATGTCCCAAGGTGGAGGTTACCCCCAATCCTGTGGGCAGAGCTGACCTAGGACCCCCAATCCTGTGGGCAGAGCTGACCTAGGACCCCGCGTGGGCCGTGCAAGCAAAGGCAGGGGGCACTGCGGGCACAGGAACCAGCAGGGCTGGGGTGAGCAGGGAGGGCAGGCAGGGTGCAAGCCCAGCTCACTGCCCCTGGGATGGGCATCCTCCCGTGTTCCTGGCTCCTGCAGCTGCTGCCCATGCTCTGCACCCATCACTCACAGAGCTGGTGCTGTTCACAGGGTGCTCCCGGACTGCTGGATGGGATAAAGCCAGGAGGATTTTGGATCCATCCACCTGCTGGAGAGCTGCAGCCTCATTCAGAAGTGAGTGTCATTCATTTATCTGGATGATGAGGAATCCTTCAGCCCCCGTAGTTTTGTCTCACAAGCTCCTTTTCAAACAAGCCAGGTGTTATGTATCCCAAACAGCACCCCCTGATATGAAGGACACTCTGATGCTCTGGTCGTGTTATTTCTTTTTAGCCTTACCACCTCTGTAATTCACCTGCCCAGAACTGGTACTCACTTGATCCTCCATTCCTCAGCTCACACCTTGTCCCACATCATGTGGATGTGCTCTTTTACCACCAGCTTCTCTAAATCCTCCTCCTCATCCCTGTCTGAATGCCTTGAGCTTGTATGATCTCCCTGCGTGCCAAAGAGGCACACGAGACACGACATGAGAAGTGTGTTGGTGTGCCCACTGAGCAGCAGAGAAGTGTCTTGGTGTGCACACTGAGCAGCAGAGAAGTGTGTTGGTGTGCCCACTGAGCAGCAGAGAAGTGTGGTTTTGGCTGCCTGAGACCCCGAGCAGCTGGATCAGGCTAAGGACACCATCCTGCCTTTTAGTGGCAGCAGCCCCAGGGGCTGGCCCTGAGCTCCTCGCTGTCGTTTCCTGCACCAGTCCCTATTTCTCTTTGCACAGCAGGTTTACCAAAGAGGTGCCAAGCATCCCCATCACCTTCCCCATGCCTCTTCAGATCCACTGCCACTGTGATGCTGCTCTGTGGGCAGTGAGCATGAACATTTCACCATGGGAGGGTATTTGGTAAGCTAGCATCTCCAGACCTTGGTCCAAGCCCAGCGAGCCCTGGACCACCCCAGCCAGGATCAGTTCAAGAGTCAAAGGGCAAGAAGTACCCATGATCTTTTTGCTTGTGAAGCTGGCTGAGAGCAAAATGTTTTCCTAATGACAAGCTCCAGGCAGAGCCTTGCACAGCCACCCAGTAGCCTTGTGCAGTCAGGAGCTGTGAAGGACAGGGGGACACCACCAGGCTGTGTCTCCAGCAGCTGGATGTGGCAGGGTGTGGTGGTCAGAGGCACAATGACACGGAGAGAACCTCACAGCCTGAGCCAACGTCTCCCCTCGTGGGGAGGGACCCAACACAGTGTGCAGTGTGGCTCCTGCTTCAGCTGTGAGCTCACAGCTTCTCTGCTCTCCACCTCTCAGCTCCTCTCTTTTGAGTGTCCCATGACGTGCTGAGCTCAGAGCCGTGGGACGCTCTCGGCTCGCTCTTTACCCGGCTCAGCTTTCTGCATCCTGCGCTGTCGGGCTGAGGCAGCCGCCTCCCTCCCTGCTGGCCAGGCGCTGCTCTGCACCTCAGGGCTGCGCCTCGTCAGCCACTGCCATGCTCAGCCCTCGTGTCCCCATGGCACAAGGATGCCTCCCATCATCTTCGGAGTCCCTGGCACAGCAGAGGCTTCAGGCTGGGCACTGCAGAGAGCCACACAAGTGACACAATTGGAGGACATCCCCAGACACCAGAGCCATCAAAGCTGGCTCTGCCATGGCAGGCAAGGCCCACACTGACCCTGTGGTGCTCCTCCAGCATCGGTGTGCATGGCTGCTGTCCTTGGGAGGAGGACAAAACTCAACAGTGCAGGTTGGAGCCCTGCACAAGATGGCAGTGGGCATGGGCAGGGAGGGTGGGGGTCCCAGCCAGCCCACCACAGCCCCAGTGGGGGGGGCTGCCTTGGCTGTGACGGCCCTGGAGCAGCCCCAGAGGAGCTCCCTGT
Source organism: Geospiza fortis (assembly GCF_000277835.1). Classification (NCBI taxonomy): domain Eukaryota; kingdom Metazoa; phylum Chordata; class Aves; order Passeriformes; family Thraupidae; genus Geospiza; species Geospiza fortis. The sequence goes on along the minus strand of NW_005054339.1, from coordinate 5,630,303 downwards.
GCCCTGAGGACGTTTCCTGTTTGCTGAAGCATCAGCCCTTCAACCGCCACCAGTCCTGTGCTTCCGGCAGGGGCTCCCGCCCGGAGCCCCCCTGCATTATCAGCTCACCAGATGCCTTTTTCAGGATACTGTGGTAAAACTGTGCCGGGCAGGCGCTGTCATTTGGGGTTTTCTCTCATGTCAGCTTTGAAGACAAATTGGATGAGGAGGAGCAAGAAGGCGGGGAAAGAAAAAAATAATAAATTTAGGCCAAAAAAAAAAGAAAGAAAGAATGATGCTTGCCACCATCCTAGGCCAGAGCTGGCCCACGTGCCAGCGTGGCAATGGGTCCCCCAAGCGGTGTGGGCAGCAGTGGCCAGGGGCAGGGCAGGTGGGGGTGTCCAGTATGGCAGTGCCAGGGTGTCCCCTGGCACTGTCGGCCTCTAGTGGCAGTGGAGGCAGTGAGGTGTCACTGCAGCACCCCAGGCCTCAGGGCCCCACCAGCACCACGGGGATCCTCTCCCATCCCTCTGTGCACTGCCGCCCACCGGGACATGTCCTCATCCCAATGCTGCTGCCTGGTGAGACATGGTCCCCCTCTAGGACACAGACCCCCTTGCAATGGTGAGGGAGCAAGTGCTGGCAAAGAGGGTACAAGAATCCCTTACCCTTTGGCCAGAAGCAGCTCAGACTGGCCAAACCAGTCTCTGGGCCTCTGGTCCAAAGCCACCAGATGGTGCTGAGCAGCTGACAGACTGGGTAGACTGGGAACCAGGCAGCATTACTGGGGATGGAGGGAGAGAAATGGTGGAACAGGAGATGGGAAGTCTGTCTTTCCATTTGAGGAGCCTGGCAGGGAATGCTCACCAGGTCTGCCATGGGGATGGGGTACCCAAGGTTGTGGGCCCCACTGCAGGAATGGTCCATGGACAGATGGAGGGGACAGACCATGGATGCTGCTGACACTGAGGACTTGCCAAAACTCCCTGTGCTGGTGCAGGGTGTGCACAGCTGTGATGAGGGTGTGCTCCCTGGGGCTGCAATGCAGCAGGCAGCATTAAAGCATGACTGCTTGCATGGCACTTGGCATGTGCTCCAGCTCTGCTTCCTGCTG
>NW_005054339.1:5618326-5629186 GCF_000277835.1 Geospiza fortis | reverse complement strand
AAACAGGTGTGCTTTTGTACGTGCACTCCCAAGGTGTACAGGGACCTGGCAGCCCCAGAGCTAACCACAGACCTGCAGGATTTGCTCTGAGTTAAGCCCAGTGATTTTCTTTTGCTGGATGAAAAATAAATAAAATGTGGTTGGTCCTTGCAGAGCAGAGGGGAGGTGTCAGCATGGGGAGGGGAAAAAGGGTCCATGGTATGGAAATAGTACTGGGCTATCCCCACCCACAGAGGATGGATGAGGGGCTGGCTAGGGCCACAAGCTATGGGTGGGAGTTACCAGGCACTTAATATAAAATCTGATTTTTTTTCTAGCGCTTGAGTTTGAGCATTCACTGGAGGATGGGTTGGACGTCCTGGGCTGGTCTTCAGGTCTAGATTTTCCCTTGGAAGACTCTAAACAAGAAGCCAAAGAGGGAGAAGCTGTTCTCTGGCTGCCTGGGACCACAGGAGAAGCTGTGGGTATCACCCTGGTGAGCAGGGGAGGTGTGGGAAGGTGGTGGGAGCAGTGAGATGTCTGTGCAAGGCAGGTGGCTGTGCTGTGCTGGGATCTGAAATCATGGCTGCTCGCTTTCACCAGCAAATCTTGCATTTGTGTGGTTTCCTTTTCCTTCTGCTCTGTACACTTTTTTTTCTTCTCTCTTCGTTTCTTTTGCTTCAGGGGCAAATTTCAGCCCTTCCAACCTTTTGGCTCCAAACTCTGTACAGGAATACAACTAAACACAAACTCACACAAGGGCTCAGCTTTAATTACATGTGAGATGTTAATCTGCTGGAGGGTCTCAAGTGCTCCTATATTTGAGCCTTTCCTTCTGCTGTTCTGCAATCCCCCTGGCAGATGCCTCCCAACTCCTAACAACCTCCCCAGGCTATTTTCTCTGAGAAAGATCACAAGTGAACTTCTTAGCTCAGAAAAGCTTCTGTGAAGAGCAGCAGAGACAGTCCTTCAGCAGCTCCCACCTTTCTCTTGAAGGCCTTGCTGTTTTTGAAGGCAGCAGGAAAATGGAGATGGTCCTCTCCACCAGCTTGGGATTCCCCCTGCCCACAGGTCTCAGGTTAAATGGCACGAGTGTGGCTGAAAGGAAGAGAAGTCCTCGTGCCTGGATTCCCTGGTGGCAGTGCCTACATCTCTGGCCAGTGTTGGCTGTGGTGCTTTGGGAACCTGCTGGCTCCAGTTCCTCACACTTGATGACCTGCCAAGCCTGGAAGAAACAAAGGATATCCTTGCAAAGCAGCAGCTGGAGTTCAGGGAGATCCCAAAGCCAGCCAAAAATGGTGCCAGCAAGGCCAGCCCTGGCCAGGGACCTGCTGGAGTGGCCCAGGTGGCAGAAGCCAGCATGGTGACAGTGGCTGGAGGAATAAAGCAAGACCCCACCCGAGCCACATGGATGAGAGACTGAGCTCCCTGATAGCTCCCTTTGGGCTGCCCTGCAGTGGCTCCTTCCTGTCCTCAGTGGGCACCTTGGGTCACACATTTGGCAAGGAGCATTACCTGGGCACATCATAGAGTCTGAGCAGGGAGATCATTTAAAAACCTTCTTGGATGTATTTACAGTTTGTAAACCCCAACCATGGGAGAGAGATTTTGAAGCCAGATCCCCTAGAGCCCTCAGAGCTGATGAGGAGACAGCAAACAGATGATAACCTTCCTGACCCAATAACCCTCATCCCTTGCCCCACCCTATGGACTGAAAGCTGCTCCCTTTAAATTTGGCAGGGACAAACAGCTAGAGCCCTAATTAGTCCATTTGCTGCATCAGGTGCTGCTGTTCTGCCTCTCCCCTGGCTCCTGCAGATCCTAAGCTCCCGGTAGGTGCTGTGGTTTTTCTTTTTTCTCATTTATTCACATTAGTAAATGTGCAGGAATCTAGAAATGGCTCGTTTCTAGGTCACTCTGGTGCTGTGTGTTTGTTAAAAGGTTCCCTGGCGTATGTGCTGCTGCAGGAGCAGCACTGGGGCAGAAAGGGCTCAAGGGAACAGTGTGGGAGGCACATCCCCCCACGGAGAGCAGCAGAAAGGAGCAGTGTGGAGAGCAGTGAGGCATCACTGCTGCACTGGCTGTTTTATTCTCAGCCTCAGGAACTGGGACAGCTCTCTTTGGGGACCTTTCCAGCTCTCCTTTCTAGCTGGGGCTGCCTGCATTCATCCTATTTTAGCTGCTGTCTTTGCAGATGCGGTTTCCATTAACAAGCAGTATCTGAAGCTGCCCAGTAGCTTTGTGGGCTGAGGTGTATGCTGATTGACCAGATCCCCTTGGGATACAAAGGCACAGGCACTGTCAACCCCAGAGGGCTTTCTAATAGGCACCACAAGCTCCAGTGTGCCCTGAGGAGTCTGAGCTGTGGCTCCAGCCAGGCAGAAGTGGTCTCTTCTGAAGGGTGGTACTGCTTTTCCTCTGCTGGGGGAATGGAAAGATAAGGGTATATTTGGGATCACCATTTTGATCCCTCTCCTCATCCTCTGGACCTACCTGCTTTGGCTGGCTGCAGCAGGCAGCCCTTGTCTGGCTTTGGATGCCCCTGGTACTCTGAGTATGGTGTGTGCTCTGGCTCAATGGATCAATGACAATTTATTTGATTTTAGCTATTTGCAGTTGGTCAGGCAGGACTCACTGTCTCAGGGTGCCCACAGCACCTGCACAGGGAGCAGATAGGCAGGGATTTAGGCTTGCTCACTCTGCTGCCAGGTGAGGTTTGTGGGCATGGGACAGAGCTGGCACCTGGTGACAATGTGGTGGGTGCCTGGGCTCAGGCCTGCTGCAAAACACTCCTGATTTTGGAAGCTGTGCGGTCTGGGGCAGAGGTCTGCATCCTCTGTGTAAGGAGAAAAGTATCCCAGGAGAGGAGACAACTTTTATCTCAGATAAAAGGGGCCAGTATGGAGCAGAGACAAGTGTCTGTGACAGACCTGGGCTGTGTAGGTCCAGCACAGAGGGACAGTAGTGCAGGTAGCCTGGCAAAGGGCTGGAAAAGTGTCCTGCTGCTTGTGCAGATCCAAGCACAGGGCTTGCAGGCAGCACTGAGCCATGGGGGCTGTATTTGCTCAAGCCAGTGTGCCACACGGGGTGCCAGTGCAGGTACTGTGGCAAACCTCCACTCCCCAACACAACCACGTTTGGCACTAATCTCCTCACCAGCCACTGCTCTGTGGGGCAGCCACGTGCTTTGCCTGGTCTGCAGGCAACCTCCAGACTCTCTGCAGAGTCTGCTTCCCACAGGTGCCCAGTGGAGAAGGCTACACAACACTTACCAACCCCTGCCCTGCACACACACCCACCCAGGGGCAGCTGCCACCACCTGCAGCTCAGGACAGAGGGACACACAGCCCCTTCTGCCCTTCTGGTTTCTTCTGTATGAGGATCACTAACCATGCCAGGCAAAGGCAGTAGGGGAGAACCATATTGCTGTCCCTGCAGCCACGTGGGGTATTCAACAGTGAACTGAGGCAAAGATGCACAGGAAAAAATCTTAGGAGACTGGTATTAGAAAGGGATTGCATACACCTCCCAAGGTGTCTGTAAGGACCTACATGGGCAGCACAAGTGATGCAGGGACTTTCGTCACATGCAGCACACAGTAAGAGGATGGCAGGACAGGATCTGTTGTTTTCTCCCTGTAAGGGTGTAGGTGCATGCACATCCCTGGGGAACAAGGGCTTGGCTTCTCCCCTGTCTGGGTCAGGGCTGTGTGAGGTGGCAGAGCTCTGACTTCAGGGCACACAGGAGGCAGGTAGTGGTCAGGGCTGAACTCGGTTCCACAGGGAACTGCACTCCTGGCCCTGGGCAGGATGGGGTCACCCAGCCCCTCCACCTCCTCCAACCCCAGTACAACACATAGACACAAGGCAGTGACTGTTTTATTTCAAAGTAGAACAAAGGTATCTTTTATTATTCTTTCCAGAGCTGAGACATTCAGCTTTGCCATAAGCATGTCAATGCTCAGACTGGCTCCTTGTGTGCGTTTACTCAGAGCACATCTATACAGGGCAAACCAAAAGCAGGAGATGTTTCATAACTTGGCTGAGTCTCACCTCTGGTAAAGAAATCCTGTTACCCAGCCAAACATGATGGCTTGGCTCCTTGCACAGCACGTGCTGCCGAGCAGACAGGCTCTATAGAAAAATCTAAAAACAAAATGCACTTTCAGACATTCCACATCAACTTTCCCCCTAATTTTGGGAGTGAGTTTTGGCTCCAAGTGTATCACTCTCACCTCCCTTCACACCTCTGCAGTTGCTGAAGCACAGTTAGAGTGCATCGAGGATGTTGTCGATTTTGGAGACCAGGTCCTGGCGCTTGTTGGAGTGCATCTTCTCGTTCTCAATGTACGTGTCCTTCTTCAGCTTGCCTGCCACCAGCCGCTCCGCCTCCACCGACGACTTCAGCACCAGCTCCTTCACCTGGCCATCCAGCTTCTGAATCTCACTTACCTGGCAGGGTGACAAACCCAGGGAGCATTAGAGGAGCAAAACAGAACAAAACAATCCCTACACTGAAGCTGGAATAGAAGAGATGGCAGATGATAGCACTGACTTCATCTTTTGCTAAGTAGAAACATCTCTGATCCCTAAATGTTGCTTCCTGAGCCATCACATTACGAGGAATATTCCATGAATGGGTAACTAAGGAGTGCAGATAAAAGGGCCTCCAAGGACCCAGGAGCTATAGTGGCAAGACACTGTGAAAGAGTATTTAATGATGGATTTTAAAGGCTTCAACCTAAATCACAGCTCTGACAGCTGGAAGCTGTGTCCCTACAGTTAATGTTCATGGTGTGTGATGGGAGGTCTGCAATGACAGAGCTACTCTTTGAGTTAAGTAAGAGATTAACCAAGGTGGCTATTAGCTAACAGATCTTAGAGACTGGAGTGTCCCTCACTTGGGGTTAAGTGGCTGTTTCAGGTAAGTATAAAAATACATTGAAGGGAAGGACAGTGGGTGTGTGCTTATTGTGCCATGGCTTTCAACACAGCAGAGCAAAACACCCCCAAAGGAGCATCATGTTACCAAAATTCTGTCAGCACCAAATGTAAATGTGCAAGAAAATAAGAGATGAGGGCGAAGATTTTGGGTTGACTGGTGTGAGTAGTAGAGTCAGAACTGTTAATTTGTTGATAGTTTCCATTTTTTGCTTAAGTGTCACTGCCATGAGCTTGATGAGAAGTATCAGGATTGTGTTACAAAAGCATTAACCTGTACAAATGCAGCTGGTTCAAGGACTGCTTAAGAAACTGCACAAGCAGCTGTTTACCAGCAACACTTACATGGCTGCATACATGAGATTACTGCAAAAATAACACTTTTCACACACTCTTGCAGAGATCAAGCCATTTTCAGATGGAAAAACCCAACCTAGACTGGCTGCAGAAATCTCCAATTAAAACACATGCAGAATACTTGACAGAGCCAAGAACAGGAGAGCTTATAAAATAAATTTGAATTCCTTACTTTATCACACAAGTCGGAGCCTTCTGTCTTCAGTTTAGACTGCAGAGAGGCTATTTCATTTGTCAGGGCCTTGTGCTCCATCTCCAAAGACTTTTTGCCACTGTTGAGGGTGGAGATGTCCCGTGACTGCTTGTATTTATTCACTGCTTCATCAAAGTGACGGTACAGCCCCAGCCTCTTGTTCACCAGAGTGAGCACCTGCTCTGTGATGCAGGCAACCTTCATCCTGGCTTCAGCAGCTGGATCCTGCAAGAGGGCAGGAGGGAAGATTAAAGCAGTCATATCTCTGACCTGCATCAAGCCATGCCTGCAATCTGCCACAGGACTGTTATAAAAACTGTTCCCTCTACAATTGAGTCAACTGACAGTAATTAAGTGAATGGTGCAAGTGCTGATTAGGGGAAGCACCTTTCAGCACTCATTCCATCCCAACAAATAGTTTAACAGTGAAAGCACTGCAGAGGGAGAGCTGCAGACATCCCTTCTTCTAAGGGGGATTCCTTTTTACACAGCAAGCAAAACTCTAGTTAGCTTTATGACACCCACCAGATCGGCCCTACAGGAGTAAGGCTCAGGTTGAACAAAAACAGGACTTCAAACAACCAGTAAAACATAAGAATGGCAGGAACATTCAGTGAGAATTACTGGTATGAAAAATCATCATTCAACAGCTGAGAAATCTGCTTATATTCCCACAGGGCTCTTCATCATACAGACCTTGGTGATGGAGAAATCCAGCCTGACATAGACAATCACAGTGAAGAACAAGATGTAAAAGGCTCCAACTACCAAGAGAGGCTCTTGCAGCATCAGGATTTTGTTGAAGGTATAATGAACCTACAAGAGAAGTTCCAAACACTGAGCAGTGCCCCATGTTACTGCAGGGTTTACTCCTCTCCTCAGGCAGCAGCAGAACCACCCAAGCAGTCCAGTCAGTGTTTATTTCTTGGGTGTTTTGACCGAGCTGCTGAATTCAGAGGAGGCACAACTGCTCAGAGGCCACACTCACCACGATGTCCTGGATGTGCTGCTCCACCAGGTTGCTCTTGTGTGCCACAATAACAGGACGTCCAAAAGTGTCCAGATATGTGTAGTGAAGCTCATCTGAGGCACGATTGATTTCATAGGGGCTGTCCACATGGATATTCCTGTGGGTAAAAGCAGACAGTCCCATATGACTCTATGGTGTTTGAGATGATGTAACCCAAGACTCGTCTGGGCAGTTGTAGCCTCTTGCACAAGGTAGATTATGCAGTTTAAACAATGCTCTAGAAGGAAGCAAAGCTGTTTTCCAAGATCTCCTCCATATGCACAGTCATGGTTTTGATTCACTGTCCCCAGGCCATTAGAGCAGACTGGAGAAGTGCCACCAACACAGCACTGTCTGCAGTAATAAGCCAGGAGGAATCACACTTACTTGGCTCCTTCTGGCAGGACAATCTTGACAGTCAGAGAGTCTGTAACTTGCTCATCAAACACGTGGTCAACAAACCTCATCTTAAGGGCATACTGATCACCTAAAAGTGCAGAGCAGAGAGTGGTTACAGATCCTCATAGAACAAGGGACAGCCTTGAAACTCAGATCCCACTCAGAGCAGGAGCATAATTTGCATGGATAATTGTGCAGCAGGGGGCACTAACTCACTCAGATATGCTTTAACCAGATGTCTACAAAAACCTGAAGGAAGCACAAAAAAGGTAGATTTGCATATTCTAGAAAAATACCTGGCAACTGTTGTTGCTAAGGTCCTGTATACCACAGCTTTCAATTCTTTTCTGTACAACAACTACCTTCAAACACACGGGAGGATGTTTTTTATTTCCTTCCCCCTCAGCCACCCACCAAGATTGTAGAGATATTCGTAGCTTGGCAGGTTATAGCCAATGATGTAATGGGTTTTCCAGCCCCCAAAAAGCGGGAATCGGGGACGGATCTCCATCTCCACAGAGTCATCCAGGACAAGAAGGTGGCTGGTGGAGATGTTCCCAATTTCATCTCTGTAATAGACGTCCTGAGCAGCAGCTGGGAGAATGGTCTGTATGGAGAGAAGCAGCAGTGAGTGCATCAGAGGGGAGTTACTTTCAGTGTAACTGGCAAAACCAATAAAGGCTGGTAAGGATTGAGAAACTGTGCTCCCACATGAGACATGACAAAATGGCCATTCAGTTGCACTGAGTGGTAAAATTGTGCTATTATAAGCAATCCCACAAGTGGCTGCCAGCACTAAAATCGCTTGGCGTCCAAATGAATGTGCTTTCTCCAGCTGAGTTTCAAACTCCCCAGACAGCAAGGGATCATCATGCCCACCAGGACAACAATTCCCTTTTCACTCCAACTTGCTGCCCTAGCTGACTTGGCTTGCTAGCTTTACACTCAGCAAAATGAGATTTCAGTTTGGCTGCACCACCCTAGAGAATTACAACAATCAATCCTGAAGGCACCAAGCAGCGAGAAAGCTTTTGGTTCAGATGAGAACACATAACACTTTTTACATCTGGCTAGCAGAGCCACAGCTTTAATTCTTGTTGTGTGCTTTGTGAGCAAGGAATGAACGGGTGAGTTTCCAATTAATCCCGTTCAACATGAGGAAGATATGACAGAGAGGCAACTCTGAAAGTAAAGGGGTAGGGACAGAATGAATGGTCCTTGCACGGTGGAAAACCAAAACAGAGATCTCAATATTAGGAGTAAGGGATATAGAGGGTCCCTGAGATAGATTGGAGGGGTGGGAGTGTGGAAAAACACTGCATGCCCTGTTATGTGCAGTCTATTGGACCAGCAAATGCAATAAAGTGTATAACCTCCTAATGCTGCTTCCAAAAGCTATTCCTATGCAGCACAAGCTTTTTCTGAAAACAGACCAGAGTTTTAATATTCCCTTATTACTGAGGTATGGTTACCAAACAAAAGGCAAAGGACAACTTCATTTGTTTTTTCCTCTGGGGATCTAAGAAAAGGGGAAGTCACAGTTATAAAAATACACGTGCAAAATATCAACCTTAAAAGACTTGACAGAAGAGATCCCACTGTCTGGCTGTCTCTGGTAGTCATATCTGGAGAAAGGCCCTTTCAGCACTGCTCCTGTGTGCTTTAAATCAACTGTCTCTTCAACAGCAATGTTCCCCCAGTGAGACACCTCAATGACTCGTGTCATGCTGGTGATGGTCAGGAAGGGACTGTTATTTTCATAGTGCACCTTCAGAGTGTCCTAATGAGGGGAAAAAGATGAACTGTCAGATTTAAAGTAGCAAGCTTCCCTCACAATGATCCACTCCATGTGGCACAGAGAACCCTCCTTGGCAGATGCACATGTTCCTGGCACACAGTTTAACTCATGCCTGACCTGCGATTTCTACGTGAAAGCTTCCCACTCTCCAGCCTCTGAGACACATCTTCCACGTCTGTAAAGTGCTCTCTGCAGAGCCACAACCCCCTTGCACAGAAATTTACCTGGCTGTATGGAGGGATGTCCTTGAACGGGCCATATTCAATCGTGTCCTCAGTGCGGGAAGGGTTGCCCAGCTTGGTGTAACTCTCCACGTTCCTGGAGGCCAGCTTGACACGAGTTGTTTGGGTCTTGGTGACATATGGTGAGTAAAAATAGTGATTTCCTTCAAAGACCACAAACTGCTTCTCACTTTGGGTGATGTGGGTGGGATAGGGCTGCAAGACGTGTGTGAAAACCATTTCAACAGAGACACGGACCTTGGCTCCTGGGGCCAAAGGAGAGGGCAGCTTCACCGAGAAGAGCTTCCCACTGGAAGGGAGAAGAACAGGAGTGTCATGTGGGATCTCCCTGGAGAGAACATTCAGCTCCACCCACTGCAACATCCCCTGGGGACAGCTGACCACATAACACGTGTGTAATGTGTGATTTGGGCAGGTATTTCAATTGCTCCTCCAAGACATAGAGATGTCTTGTCCCAGCAGGTGTGATTACTGTGCTGGGGAAGCAGTACAGGCTCAACCGTGTCCAGGCACAGTTACAGTCTTTGCTTCACAAAAAAACACCTAGTTGCCTTTTGGGAAGAGGAATGGTGACATACTCCTCCCTAATCCTGCATTTATAAAGCTTCAGCAAGAGTTTTTTTCCATTCTTCTCCAGATGACAGGAATGATCTGCATCAAAGGAAGCATAGGCACAAGTCCAGAAGACAAATCACAAACATCTTAAGCACTTGTTCCCACAAAGTCTGTTCATTCTCAGATTTTTGCCCACATGATCTGAAATTAAGGAATGGCCAGAACGGGAGCAAGGTTTTGGACTGAGGTTCTACAGAATGGATTGAGACTCCACCAAATCTGTAAGGATTTGGACTGGACAGACCGAGGTGATGCCAGAAGCAAACATACTTCACGTCATACCTGGTGGCCCAAGGGCAGGATCAAATGAGACATCCAGCCATGTCAGAAGCTAAGGTCTCCCCTGGCATCTTAACTCCACGGGCACTGTATTCTTCAAACCCAGCAGCACTGTGCTGTCATTTTACAGGCACTGCTCACCTCTCATGGCTCAGAGAACACCTGCCTGCAGCACCTACATAATATTCTGAGCTTGGCTGTACAGAGCCTGATGGAAACAGCAGCATCCTCTCTCCTGGCAGCAGGAAGAGCCTGCACTGGGCCATGGTACCCAGCACTCTGTGGTGCTCTACACACTGCCACAGGGCACTAAACTCTCTGTAGTCACCACTGCCAACCACCTGAGAGCTCAGAATGGAGGAATGGGTAAGAGCATGACCAAACGCTTCTCTCACCTGGTGTCCCAGGGGGCCAGGGCATTACTCAAGGCACTGAGTACAAGAGACTGAGCACAGCTGAGGAAGAAAACACTTCTGATCTCTAGGTGCATGGAACTGGGGGATTATCTCTGCTTCACTGTGAGGACAGCTATGAACCCCCCATGCACACCTCCTGGTATTCGCCTTCGAGGGTAATACTCACCTTTTGCCCTTAACTTTGGTCTCTTTCACTTCCAAGGCATTCTCTTCCTCTTCCTCGCCTTTCACCTGCTCCCAAGCAACATACAGGATCAGTGTGCTGTGTGTTCCCATGTTCCCTCAGCCTGGTTCCCAAGCTGGCACAGTCACCGTAAGTTGCACAGATGAGAATATTGATCAAATGCTTTTGTGATTTCCCTTGTGACTGAGGAGTGAGCAGACCACGGGGAATATGGCTTCACCCATCAAGGTATACACTACAGAACTCTGCACACAGATATATCACAAAGCACTGCATGTACCTCTCTCTGCAGTATGTAGAGTTATCTAAAGTGACAGTATCTCTGGGGCTAGGACAGAAGTATTGCTCTCCTGCTCCTCCGACCCTCCTGCGGGTAAGGGCCGTGTCCCCCGTCCCCAGGGGCTGCCAGCCCTGCTCCGTCCGTGCTGGCGGCGACCCCAGCCCAGCCT
>NW_005054339.1:5616586-5617808 GCF_000277835.1 Geospiza fortis | reverse complement strand
CCGGCGCTGGAGGCCCGGCCCCCTCCTCCCCGCCTTCCGCCGTGCCTGAGGTGAGAAGCTGGGCGGGCTCTGCCGGAGTCCCGGGGGTGGTTGCGGCTCGCGCAGCTCCGGCGCTTCCCGGCGGCCTGGCCCTATCGGCGAGCTTGGGTGTTCCCGCTGGGCGTTGTGCCCCTGCCGGTGCTGAGCTCCCCGGCCCCGGCAGGCCTCGGCGCCGGTCAAACGCTGCTTGTTTGGCCGTGCTGGGGTTTCCCATTTCTTTTTCTGCCCGAAAAAGAGCGGAAAAACAACTATATCAAATATTGCGGTGTTGCTCAGGGCTTTCAGATGCTCCTCAGCCTCCTCTCCTACCACGGCACAAAGCAGTTCTGTTTCTCCATGATTTTAGCAGTGGCTGATTCTTGACAGGGCTTCCAGGGGCCAGAAGTGTCAGTCCTGTGTTGGGCACAGGGATGGGAAGGCATTGGGAAATGTTGGGCACAGGGATGGGAAGGCATTGGGCAGTGTTGGGCACAGCGGTGGGAAGGCATTGGGCAGTGTTGGGCACAGGGATGGGAAGGCATTGGGAGGTGTTGGGCACAGGGATGGGAAGGCATTGGGCAGTGTTGGGCACAGCAGTGGGAAGGTATTGGGAGGTGTTGGGCACAGGGATGGGAAGGCATTGGGCAGTGTTGGGCACAGGGATGGGAAGGCATTAGGAGGTGTTGGGCACAGGATGGCTCAGAGGAGCTGTCAGTGTGGATGGCACTGGGATGTAGCACCAGGCACTGCAAAGGGGATGGACTTTGGTGCTTTTTGTGCTGTTGAATTAATGATCCTCACATTGGCACAGTTCATCACACTGGCCTGGCACACATTGTTGAAGGTGAGGTTTAACACAAATAGAGTTAGGATGAACCCAAATTTTCTGATAAAAAAACCACAGATAATTGACAGCTAGGTGATGCCAGAGTGGAAGTGCTGCAGGTAGTCAGAGCATGGTAACCAGCCCTGCACTGACTTAAGGCAGCTGGGAAAGGAAAATGTTAGTGGTTTAACACATGACTGGGGAAGAGGTGATTGACACTTTATTCTCAAATATCTAAGGCAGATAAAAGCAAGGAACGGATGTTGTCTGCTGTGATTGCCAGAGCAGGGCTTTTGCCTGTGAGCCCTGTGGGACAGCAGACCTTTCATGTTTGCATAATGTGATCCAGGACTCAATCTTTCTTTAAGATCCTAATAG
>NW_005054339.1:5612939-5616531 GCF_000277835.1 Geospiza fortis | reverse complement strand
TTACGTGTTTGGATATGGAGTCAAACAGCCCCTTGGCAAAGGCTAAATAGAATGGGATGTCTCCTGGTGTGCTATGTTCAAAACAGCATAATTTCTCAGCTAGCTTTTCTCTTCTTCCCTTACCACCCCTGCCCCAACCCCAAATTCCTGTCATGGAAATTTTCTTGGCAAATTACTTGAATTTCCCTTTGATTTATGTAGGTAAATATATAAATGCCTGTGAACTTGGCAACTCGCCTGTAAGTATATCCTAGCACAAGCAGGTAGTTTTGTCACCGTGTTTCGGTGACAGTGGTGTTCTCTTCCAGCAGCACGGCAGGAGATGCCTGCAGGGGTGGGTTCCACCTCCTCAGCCTCATGTTTCCAGCCAGGGAAATATTCCAAGTCCCTCTGCTCTCCAGGAAAAGCCTGTTTATCTTGGCCTTGTCCAAAGAGCTGGGCTTTGGGGCCTGGAGCTGGGTAGGCATGTTCAGGGGGAAGCAACTGTGAAACATGAGAGGCTGAGCAGAACAGCCACCTCTAATTAAGGGCTGGCCAGCAGTGCTGCATCTGGGGACTCCCTGGTTGGGTCTGCAAGTTCCTCTGCTAGGAATGGCTGTCACTGTCCTTCCATGTGTCACACGGAATAAATGAACTCCAGTTGGCCTCTTTAATAACACATGCAGCTCTTATTTCCCTCTCTCCCTTAGGGCAATTTCTCCTGGTAAAGGGAGGGGAAGAAATAAATGCCTATGTCCCTTATGTCTGGAAATAATTGGGCTTCAGTTGTCCTAGGCCAAAAATTTCTCTCCAATGGGTTCATCTCAGAGGCTGGATTTGACCTGGCTGGTGAATGCCAGTTTCAATATGTGACCCATCCCAGACCCTGGTGAGCTCTGAACCAGACTGTTGTACACTAAGCCCGTGTTTGAATCCATTTCTAATTGTGATAATTGAGTCATGCTGAGCCTGTGCATCATCTGTTTCAAGACTTCAGCCCTACCACATAGACTAAATTTGTCTTTGGGTTGAAAAGGTGCTGCCTTTGGGCTTGTTCAAGGCTGAGTTTGGCTCTGCAGGCCCTTCTTGCCACTGCCCTGTGAGCAGAGCCAGGCTGTCCTTCATGCATGGGGTCAGTCACAGCTGCAGGTGGCCCCTGGCTGGCTGTGATGGTGGCTGGGACAGCTCCAGGGACAGCCTGGGGACAGCTTGCAGGCTATGCAGTGCCTGTGTGCATATCTAGCTACCCAGGCGTGGTGCCAGATAACAGAGAGAGACAGGAGTTCAGAACTGCTTTTTTTTTTGTCTCTTTATATGTTTTTTTTTTTGTTCTCTCATTGCAAGGAATGTCCCCCTCCAGCAGAGAGCTGCAGGTCAGGAAGCAGCATGAGAGGTGACCGGCCCCTGGTGCCCTGCAGGCACTGGCAGAGTGCCCCAGCTCCCCTGTGCTGTGGAGAGGGTGTGCCAGCCCCAGAGCTGGAGCAGTGGGAGGGAACAGCTGGATGGAGCCATCTGCCAGGGCTGAGGGACCATCGTGGGCCAATAAATGCCTCTGGCAGGAAAGGGCATGACCAGAACCGCACCCCAGGAAAGGCTCTGTGCTCCTGTGTTTACACAGGGCTGATGCCAAACTCAGAGCTATGTCATCTGTCAGAGCAGTTTGCTCTCAAGGAGGGAAGGAGAAGTTGTTTTCTATGAGGAGTGGTTGGCTGTGACCACAGAAGCACACTGCAGCCTGTAGCAGCAGGGAACAGGATTTATTCTGCTGTGATCCTCATGCCAGAGGGGAGCTTGCACCAGGAATATGCAGGGACCACGATACAATGTGTTGCTCTCTGAGGAGCCCAGGTCAGGGACAAAAGAGAATAAACAGGGCTGGGTATGTGTAGCAGAAGTCATCCTGGTAACCCCTTGAAGATTTGAGTACAAATCTATCAGTGATCCTGAAAAAAACTCCCTGCTTCAGATTTTATTGGTGTTTCACTGTTTAACCCTGTGTAGGTAAAATCAGCCTTTTGGCTGCCAGTGGGAGGCAGAGGGCATTTCTCTCTCTTTATTCAGTCCTAAGCAAGGTGTTGGCAGTTGCCAGCCATGAGAGCACAGGTATGAGGTGGCTGAGTGGTGGCAGAGTCTGCTTAGCTTTGCTAAGGCCCTCAAAAAGCAGCTGGAGAAAAAGAACAACAACATTCTTCCAGTTTCATTATTTTTACAACCTCATTTTTTAACTTGTCAGCAAAACTCACACTGAGCCTCTGCCAAGCAAAACACACTATTATTCTTATTTGGGGTTTGCCTGTGATTTCCATGGAATGGTGGACTTAGGGGGGCTGGTTGGAGCTTGGTTCCTACTCTTTGTTTAGCTACCCGGGAAACACATCATGCCTTTGCAGAGAAAGTGGTGATGGGGCACTGTCTGTCCAGGGGCTGCTCCTCTGGATTTTTTCAAGTTAATTTCGTTATCTGCAGTAGCCCCTCCCTCTCCACTCCTTATACAGTTCACCTTTCTTTAAAATATTTTTTTCCTGGTTTTAAAAAAAAATCTCTTTTTCTCTCCTTGTCAGACCACAAGACTCAGGAAAAAATAATGAAAGAAACCTGCCTGTGCACAGCAATTGTATGAAGCATTGGGAAACATTCAGGGAAAACCTCCTGGAAGAATGTGGGAGAGCATCTGTGAGTCCTGCAAGGGGTGAGACTACTGTGTGATGAGTGTTGTTGAAATAAGGAGAAAAAAATGTGGAAAAGAGGACATTTCATCTTTTTAAAAGTACTTCAAACTCTTCTTAAAGCTTACTAAAAATGTAACTGAAATAGCCATAGGCAGGCACTGGTAGGCTGTCAATGAAAAAGATCTGTTACACGTGTACAGTTAAAATGGAAAACCTGAGCAAGGTATGTGGTCCACACAAGGAGAGCTGCCTTGGGCTGGGTGGCTCTGGATTTTGTCACAGGATCACAATGTGTTTTGGATAGAGGGAACAGCGGTATTTTAACTATATTTTAAAAATGAGAGTGTGATCAGGGCTGCCACTCAAGTATTTCACAGTTCACACAGGACCGGGCTACACCCACAGCTTGAAAATGCTTTTGGTGGACTGGCAAAGCCAGAGGAGGAGAGAGGAGGGCAAAAGAGCCTATCTTGGAAAGGACAGATGCTGAGAACCAAGGAGGCAGGGAACCTGCTGTCCTTCCAGGCTCCAGAGGAGGAGGCTGGGAGTCCTAGCTGTGGGCAGAAAGGAGACCTGCTGGCGCCTGGGCAGCAGCTTCATCTCACCCTTGTGCTGCAGATCAACAAATCCTTGTACAGCCTGATAGAGAATTACACATCTTCATCTGCTTGTTTGCCCCAGGGCTGCAACCTCCCAGGGCCAGTGATGGAGGCAACAGCAGCCGCGTTTGGCTGAAATCACAGCGATAAATACATTGAAAGAGCCTGCAGCAGAATCAAGGTAGGAACACCTGAGAGGCTGGTGCTGAGATCCCTGACCTGGGCTGGGCGTGCTGCGGTCCTGGCCGGCAGCTGCAGGCAGCGGAGACACTTGTGCCCCGTCCAGCCTGGGCGATGGAGCCGGTTCGCAGCTGTGAGGGGTGACAAAAAGCCTCACCTGCGCTC
>NW_005054339.1:5605699-5612817 GCF_000277835.1 Geospiza fortis | reverse complement strand
CCCGTCTCCCCCCCGCAGCATCTCCGCAGCAGTCCCCGGCGAGGCTGTTTGTGATGCGCTCTTTGTGAGAACGCCCGGACCTGCGGGGCAGCGGGCACCTCGCGCTGCAGGGATCTGCAGGTTTCATTGTGCCTTCCCGCTAGCTGCCAGGCTCTGGGTGTGCAGTGCCTCTGCTGGGGTCACTTCAGGAGGTGGTTTGTCCGCGGGGTGAAGGATGTGCAGGTTTCATTGTGCCTTCCCGCTGCCTGCCAGGCTCTGGGTGTGCAGTGCCTCTGCTGGGGTCACTTCAGGAGGTGGTTTGTCCCCAGGGTGAAGGATGTGCAGGTTTCATTGTGCCTTCCCACTGCCTGCCAGGCTCTGGGTGTGCAGTGCCTCTGCTGGGGTCACTTCAGGAGGTGGTTTGTCCCCGGGGTGAAGGACAGAAGGTGAGGGAAAGGCTGTGCGGTGATGCAGTGGCACTGCACGGGACTGCTGTGGGATTTAGTGCCTATCTCTCTGATAAATGCTGTTGCATTTTTCCTTCTGACCCTTTAAGGTCTGGCAAATGTGGTGCCAGGACCCAGCTGAGAACAGTACAGTTCTGTGGTCCATCCATCCTCAGTGGCAATGAAGTCTGGCAATGAATTGTCACTGGCCACTCTGCACAATGAGGGAGTTCCTATCTTCACATGGAGCAACTCCTCTTTCTCAGCTTGCTTTTGGAAAGGGAAGCACATGCTGGTGTATCTACTTAGGAGCCCGTTGTTCACAGAGAGTTTAAACCTGGACTTTAAAGCTTCAGTTTTGCAGGATCTGCCACACACAGCAGGAAGTTGAGGATCCCACTGACAGCAAACAAGAGGGGATCATTTACAGATTGGCAGTTGTTTTGCCCCCTCCAAGAGCCCCGAGTTCCAGCAGTGAGATAATGCAGATTTCTCACCAGGTTACTAAATTTTTGAATCCGCTGGCAAGGACCTTCCTGGATCCTGTTCTGTGAAGTGCCAGCTGGGATTTCCATTTCTCCAGCAAAGGCACCCCTGAGCCCCTGCCTGGTTGGACCAAAACCTCTGACCCAAGCGCAGCTGTTCATGGACCCTGGCATGTCTGGATGTGGTGGTCAGCAGTGGCCCCTTCCCAAGAGACTGCCTCATCATGCCCTGCCAGATGGATGGTGGTGATTCCTTCCCATCACAGGTCTCCAAAGAGAGGGAGCATTAACCCCTTGTGAACAGCATTGGTCTGCAGCACTGTATGCAGTCACTTTCCTGATAAGAAAAATGTTAATGATCAAGGAAAAAAGAAATGTGAGGGTCTTTTGATCATTTGTTCTTATTTATTTCTCTGAAGGCCTTGGGCTACCCACACAAAGCTCTCCTGCCTGCCTGCTAAGAAATGTTTGATAAGATGTTTGTGTTGTTTGTCCCTGAGTCAGCGAACCAACACAAAGGATGGCAGCCGGTGGCTCACTTAACCCCACACAGGTCACCCAGAAAGCAGCTAGAAGACAGCCTTAGCCCCCAGAAGGCCAGCCTCAGCTCTGATGTTGGTGTCTGAAGCAACTGGGCAGAACAGATGTTCCTCAGGCTGGTGTTGTGCTGGGATAGGTGGGATAATGCATCTTCTGTAGCCTCAGTGCTCATGGGTTGGTTGAGAACTTCACTGAAGAAGACAAACCCAGAGAGATCCTGTTTATCTAAACAAAGTAAGAGGCGCTGATTTCTATTTGCCAGAAATTTAGGCAGTGATATGGAGCCAGCCCTGAGTGCTGGAACAGAATAACTGGAGAGCTGTAACACTCACTTATAAGCATTTCAGTTCAGGATCATGCTTTGCAAGGCATACCTTCAATTTGGTGGCTCAGAGATTTGCAAACAGTGAGTCATAACTCCCTGGGGTCAGAAATGCAGCTGCTGAGATACCAGGCATTGAAAAGTGTTGTCCAAGATACAAGCAAAGCAAACCTCAGTGCCCACACACCCTTATCCTTCAAGGCTGAGTATCTTTGTCACAGTCTTTGAAAACATGTACTCAAAATTATTCCAGCTTCTTGTGGTTACCATTGATACAGGATTTGCTTCTCCTTTTAGAGCAGACAAGAGGGCATTGCAAAAATCTGTCGCTTGAAAAGAGCTGAAGCAGATAGATGTGAAGTTAACATGTAGCACCCTGTGCCTTGCCTGATGTTTGAGGTGGGAATCCTGCTGTGGGACATGTCTGTGTCCTTCCCATGGAGGGTCCCAGAGGAACTTCCCAGGCCTCTGCAGACAGCTCCTGTCTCTTGGGATGCAGGATAGACCTGCAGACCCAGAGAGTGTGCTGCATTGCAGCCAGATTGGTTCCTACCCACAGAGAGCTGTCTTTGAGACATCTTTGGGCATTGACTCACTGCTAAGGAAGAAGCAACATGCAAGTCACCTGTCCCACTCACAGAGGTCATGTGGCTCCAGGCTTCTGTCCCATGACACATTCTGAGTGCAACAACAGCATGACATGGCCACCTTTGTCACAAAATGCTGGATGCAGAGCTCACGTGGCTGGTCCAACCCATGCAGAGAAGAGCAGTGGCACCTGCAAAGTGTTCCAGGCCCTGCCAGCCACTGGCCTGTCCTGCCTGCCCTCATGGCTTAAAAGCCACTAATGGCATGAGCTGAGAGCTCTCAGGCTCACCAGATCTGCACTGTGAAGGCTTCAGTGCTCGGTAAGTGACAGTTCATGGAACCTGCTGCTTTGGTAACACACTCCTCATTCAAAACCTTGATCCCTGAAGCAAGGCCAGTTCTGCAAAAGCCTGTGCAGTTCTGTGCTGGCTGTTCATCTCTCCCTGTACCTATTTTTATACCATTCCTGTGGTTTGAAAAGCCTTTCAGAATGTCTTTAGCCTTTCAGAATGTGTTTAGAGGGGCACGGATCTGACAAAGTAACTGACTAATTCTGGCCTCACGGAAGTTACTTCAGTCTCTGGATCATCTTCTCCAATTGAGTATGAGAACAATCATATGAAATTACCTAGCATACCTCCCAATGCAGCTGTAAAAAAATAATTATCTGGTATTTATGACTGGCTGTAAAAGTGGGAAGGTGGTGGTGGTGTTGGAGAACCTCTGTAGATGGGGAGGCAGGGCAGCTGGGAGACCCGCAGGAGGCTCAGGTGATTGTCATTATTTGTGTGACAACCTCATGGATTTATGGTTATAAATAGTATGTGGATGCCTGTCTGGCTCCAAGCACAAAGTCTGGACCATGGAAATAACTCTTCCTCTGTGACTTTTCCATGGGCTTTGGTTTCCACCAGTCTAGGCCCAGATAACTGCAGCAAGCACAAAGCCATGCAGTGCCCACCTTACACCATGACCAGCAGCACGGGCTTGCCTGGCTTGCCAGGGCCAACATGGATACTTGTGTAAGGATATCCCCTGTGCTCAGCATGGTGTCCACAGCCTCTGCAGGAGGCTGACTCAAGGCAGAGCAGGTATTTGGACCTTCTCATCTCAGGGACTGAGCTGGCAGCTAAGGGAACGTGCCAGCATTGCCACCTCCCAGTATCAAAGAGATGATAACTCTGCAGTGGTTTTGTGGCTGTTGCTATTGAACAGGGGGAAGCTGTCAAAAGAGTCCAAAGCCATTTCTTTTATGTGTCTCTTGTGTCTGGTGTGAGGGGACTTGGCACAATCGGGCTTTGCATCACGGCAGGTCAGCCCCACCCTCCCTGCGGGGCTCAGGTTTCAGTGGCTGCGTTTAGACCCTGTACCAGGGCTTTAAGATGTTCATCCTCCAGCAGATGCATTTGCTGGGTGAGCACAGACACAATCCCTGCACTGTGTTCAGTGTCCTCTGCACCACAGACTGGAGATCTGCCATGAGATAAAGTGACTGCAGTTGCTTCCTGTAGTTGGTATCTGGTGATCAAGGCTTGTCCAGAGCTACCTTTTTGTTTTCGTGTGATGCTGCTCTATGACTTGGCAACTATCAGAGGATTGCAAAGGTGAAAGCATTAGCAGATTACCAGAACAGTATTGGTACTGCAGGCAGGGATTAGGGGACAGGGCAGGTTGTGCTCTTGCCTGGGTCTGTGCTCTTGCCAGTGGAAATGCATAGGTGCTCATGCAATAGCAGACTTCTAATGAACAAAATGCCAGCAGAAGCAGGGGGAATCTGCTTTAGACAAGATAAATCAAAGCCTGACAAAGCTTGGAGTATCAAGGCAACATTTTGTGCATTTACTGCATTTTAGTTCCCTTTTTTAATTTCCGTATGTTAGAACATTATAATGATAATTTGAGGAAGCTGGTCTGGAAGGCCAAGAGTGACAAGGGACAGCATTGCACAGCCAGCTGAGAGAGGACAGCTTTGCACAGGAAGCTCTGGGCAGTCAGTTTTCACTGAGGCACAGCCGCCAGAGGCTGGTGCTACATCCTTCTGGGCACAGAGGCAAAGAAAGGCTGTTCCCAGCGATGAGGAGGAGGGGCTGCAGGACTCTGAAGAGCTGAAATATGCTGAACAAATATCAGGGGAATAAGGGGACTCTCCCCAAGCTTTTAATGTCACACATGGGCAGGGGTGGGGCAGCTGTGTGTCCACAGAAGAAGGTGAACGCATTGTGGGGAATCTCAGATGCTCTCAGCCCATGGCAGGGATCTGTAGTGCCACAGCTGAGGTGATGTCCTCCCTGAGCCTCTCTGCAGGTGTTTTTGTGCCACTGCTCACTTCATCATCTCAGAAATGAGAAGGGAAAAAGATGGGCTCTTTTGGTCCAAGGACAAAAGCACAGGGGTGGTGTAAGATATATAATGTTTGATTGTCTCTAATTGGATCAGGAAGATTAGCAAATAGAGATTAGGTGACACAAAAGGAAGAAAATCAAAGCAGGAGACATTCTCACTTCCTGGTTTAGAGGAATGAGTGCATGAAATAGGTGGAGGTTTCTGCACCAGCTAATGTCTAAAGATCTCTTACTGTAACCTCAGAGATCCACTCAGCTTTGTGAATGCCCCTCAAGGAAAGAGAATGGATTTCTTCAGAGCAGTGTTAGTGATTGGGAATGACTGGCATTTGGTTTCAAACTGATCTGTCTTTATGGGCTTTCATTGGGGTTTGACATTTTATAGTTTCCTTCACAGGCTGCTAAACCTCAGTGTGCAGGGCTGCTCACTGCAGCACACTCTGGTGTGTTTATTAACAGGGCAGATGTTTATTTTGATGGGGAGGGGACAGGGGGCATATCAAGAGCCATAGCTCAATACTTCCATTTGCCACTCCATCCTCCTGCTTTCACTCTGTCACCCTGAATGCAGCTCCCATGCTGGATAGCAGGGACCTGTCTGCTGCCCCTGGTCCTCCCCAGGGCCAGGGTCTGTATGTCCTTGGAGGCAAGCAGGATCTTGCCTCATCAGCTTAAGAAAATGCTGTGCTCCCACTGAGGATTGGAAAGCATCTGTTGGTCTTGTCCAGAGCAAGTGGCACAGGAACTTTTTGTGAAGTTCTGCATTACAAAGGTCTGTAATAGGTGGTGCTAAGATTGCTCTGCAGTACAGGAGGAAATTTCACTTGCAGCTTTTGTTTGCTTTTCATATTGTGTAAATAAAAATTTCAAAAGGAAACTTTTAAGAAAAGAGAGCTGAGGAACACCCACTAATTTGCCAATAATGTCTGCCCATAAGAGCCCACCACGTGGATCTCCTGTTAAAGACAATGGACTGGGACAAGCCAGTGCTCTGCTCCACCAGCTGCTGATGTGCTGAAGGCTTTTCCTCTTTAGTCCTGTCTCCATCTTAACTGATACCAGGTTTTTCTGCAGCTCTTGGCATCTAATGGGGCACCCTAAAAGCACTAATAAACTGTTGCTAAAATTTTCCTTCTCTGGAGTCGGGAGCATCACTCCTATGAGGAGAGACTGTGCCTGTGTGGTCTGGAGAAGACTGAGAGGGGATCTGTAATCCAGGCAAATATCTCAAAGATAGCTCCAAGAGGATGGTGCCAGACTCTTTTTGGTGGTGCCCAGCAAAAGGACGAGGAGCAAAGGCCATAAATGAAAACTCAAGAAGTTCCACCTCAACATGAGAAAGAATTTCTTTAGGTTGAGGGTGGCAGAGCCCTGGAACAGCTGCCCAGGGAGGGCGTGGGGTCTCAGGAGACATTCAGGTCCCACCTGGACGTGTTCCTATGTCACCTGAGTGACCCTGCCTTGGCTGGGGCTGGGCTGGGTGATCTCCAGAGGTCCCTCCCAACCCCAACAAGTCTGTCATTGTGTGATTTTCTTTTTAATATTGCTGGAATACTGCCTCAGCCCTTTATTTTCTTTAATTAGCTTTAAAAATACTTTTTTTTCCCATGGTGGCTTTCCTGAGTTCATAAGCTAACTAAACCCACAGCAGTCACATGACTTGGATGAGTAACAATATTCAAGTAATTGCTGAGTAACAAAATGAACCTGCTGCCAACAGAGAGTAGGAAATACAGATTTCACTCGTACCACCAGGATGGTTACCCCATGGATTTAGGTCCAGACACTTCAGAGGCTCCCTTTTACTTGCCTGCACTGTTGCTCTTGGTGCTGACAATTGCCTGGTTAATCAATCTGAATGTACATCCAACTGGCATCTTTTATCTTTTTTCCTGACAAGCGCCGGTGCTACTACCCCACTTTAAATTACAGCTGCAAGTAAAAATGTATAAATATTAAACATATATAATCTAAAATGTTGCCTCTTTCTTTTTAATAGCAATAACTGAGGGTTTTTTTCAAATAGCAATTTAACTCCGTGCTAGTTCTTCAATGCTATTTAGAAGACACCAAAGAAGAGATTCGTGCCTGTGTGTTCTCATCATTTATGAAGGTTTCTTTGGCCCTTTCCGCCTCCCCTCAGCCCAGGGCGCGGTGTTCATTGAAAGCCCGCGGGGGAGGCAGGTCCCTTCCCATCCCTCCTTTCTGTGTTGGCTCCAGTGGTAACACTAACATTTATTTTCACAAACATTTATTTTATTTTCCACCCCCACGGAGCTGGGCCCGCTGGGCCCCGGCGCCCTGAGATGGCGGGCGGGTCACGTGTGCGGCGCGCGGTGACGCCGGGCCCCGTGAGCGGAAGTTGTCGCTGAGGCGGAAGCGAGCGCGGGAGGCGGCGGGGCCCATTAAAGCCGAC